>NW_023416313.1:208350679-208735679 GCF_014108235.1 Myotis myotis
ATTAAAACGCAAAAGGTTAAAGACAAACAGAGAATCTTAAAAGGAGCAAGAGAAAAGCAGTTAGTTATCTACAAGGAAGCTTCCATAGACTGTCAGCTGATTTCTCAAAAGAAACTTTGTAGGCCAGAAGGGAGAGGCAAGAACTATCCAAAACAAGGATCTATAACTAAAATTACTCTATTCTACAAAGCTATTATTTACAATTGATAGACATATAAAGAGCTTCTAAGACAAGAAAAACTTAAAGGAGTTCATCACCACCAAACCAATCTATGTATATAAAAGCCTAAGCAACCAGCCGACTGGCTGGTAGCTATGACATGAAATGACCAACAGGGGGCAGACGCTCAATGCAGGAGCTGCCAAGCTGTGGTGACTTGGCAGCTGTGGTTCTTCGATGATGTACCCAGAACCAGAGAGGAGGGAGCCCAGTTCCAGGGTGCGTCACTGGAGAACTGCCCTCTCGCAATCCTGGACCCCATGGGGGAAGTTGGAGAGCTGGTTTCAGCCAGATCCCCCAAGCCAGGCTGAGGGACCCCACCAGTGTACAAATCCATGCACCGGGCCTCTAGTAGTATATGAAATGTTAAAGGGTCTTCTTAAAGGAGAAAAAGGAGGAGGAGGAGGAAGAGGAGGAGGAGGAGGAGGAGGAGGAGGAGGAGGAGGAGGAGGAAGAGGAGGAGGAGGAGGAGAAGAAGAAGAAGGAAAAAAGAATATGAAAAATAAAATGGCAATAAATATGTATTTATCAACAATTGAATCTACAAACAAAATGAACAAGCAGGACAGAAACAGACTCATAGATACAGAGAACTTTTTGTTAGTTGCCAGATGGGAGGAGAATTGGGAAATGGGCAATAAAACTAAAGGTATTAAGAAGTACAAATTGGTTGTTACAGAATAGTCATATGGATATAAAGTACAGCATAGGGAATAGAGTCAATAATATTCTAATAACTAGGTGTGGTGCTGGGTGAGTGCTGGATTGATTGGCGTGAACACTTATTAAGTTATATAATGTCTGGGCACTGGAGTGTACACCTGAAACTAATATAATGATTTATGTCAACTGTAATTAAAAATATAAAATGATTAAAAATAAAATAATGGTCTTGCTTTAAAAGAAATTATAAAGTTATAAGACAGTCCAATGGAGACCCTCCCTTAACACTAAAGATAAACTTCTTTAAAAGAGATGATGAGAATGCATCTTTAATCAGGGTAAAGGACAGCTTTTTCATGTTCTATATCTTTTCAACTGTTTTTCCTTTAGGTTTCTGGGAATGAGGATTTTAAAATCAATGCTTATTTTACATGGATTAAACTGACATTCAGCACAGGTGTGCATTTACAGAAGTTCTATTCATATATGTATCTAGAGCATGCAAAGATGATGTTCCTGCATTAAATATTAGCAGTTTCATTAATTTAAGTGGCCAACAGGCATAATCTTAAATCCCTGGAGACTTAGGAGTGGAGATAAGGAAGAAAAGACTTATGAAAAGGCCACCTGAGATGCCTTACCCCTGTTTCACTCCTAAAGGAGATATCTGTTCTTCCTACAGCAGATAAAAATGACAACTAAGTGATATGAGGCCCCCAATGGTGATAACATGATTTTTAAGAGAATTAGAAACTCATGAAACAATTTTCAGCCATTTATTTTCAAAATAATACAATAAATATATAAGGACACAATTTTTAAAAGTCATCAATAGAATAGGCTTTTGTGATTATTTATAAAAGTGAAACCATCTGAGCTGTTAGAACTCTTAGAAGCTTTTACTTGCACTGTGATTTCTCTTCAGATCAAGTAAATACTTGATATTTTTAATGCCAGGGGTTATGTGCTATTCCTTAGATATCTATCCCATTTGCTTCTGGGTCAAAAAATCCCAAGTCTGCTTTCAGCTCTAAATAATCCTCACAACCTGAAGAAAAATAGTTCATTACTCTGCCTCCTACTACCAAGTGAGGGCAAAGCTTAATGGCTGTCTCTCATTTCTAATATCTTCAACCAGCAATTTATTTCTGCCCATCCCACACAGGTCATGCATGTACAAACAAATATTGGCATGTGTTTATTGTTATTCTTTTTAATCAGACATCACTTGTGAGAATATATAAGCAAAGTTGTTACAATCTTCTTGTTCCTGGCATCACAACCACTCCCTTTTAAGCCAAAGGATGCAAGCCCTACCCCAACTCTTGTACCAGCAAGCCAAGGGCTTCTGCTGAAGATCTCTTTCACAGTTGTGCAAAAATGACACATGAAGCTCTGTAGACTGAAAGTAAATGGGGCCAGTTCTTGCTGCCAGAGATGCATTCTCGCCCCTCCTTCTGAGTAAGTGTTTTGCTCTTTTGACTGAGGGAGTTGCCGTGGGTGAGGAAAGCTACCCTTGAATTGTCATCTCTTACCAGGAAGCTGGCAGTGCTAATAGTTCAAGCACGGGTTGATTGATGAGACTGTCCCAGCCTGAGAGGCTGGCAATCTCTGTCATTGTCAGGCTCAGGTAAGCAGTTTCACCTGCCAAAATTCTGGTCTCCCTCCCCAGACTCCTATCCTGCCTCAAAAGAGAGAGGAGGACAACTGTTCCTGAACATAGAAGTCTCATGTGATTTCAGTGTGTTGACTTTTCAGATCCAAGGACTTTGGCTTGCAAATTAGAACAGTTCTCCACCAGGTTTTAAAAGAATCTCAAGTTTCTAAAATTTGGGAGGACCTTCTTTACTAAAAAGAATATGTAGTTATAAATACAAGAACTAAATACAAAAGTGAATAGCTATTCAGAGAAAAGACAACACAATAAATTAAAAATTTTTAATTAACTACCTGATATATTTCCTACAGTCTTTGATCACCTCTTCATAATAAAATAATATTGCCATACAGTTTTCTATGGAGAGAATAAAAAGATAATAGTTTTTTTTCTATAAATCTACCAACAGGAATACAATTTCTATGATAATTAAATTTTTGGATTTTCTTTCAGCTTTACAACCCATTTAAGCCAGTGTAAAATTTTAGGAGGGGTATCAAATTTTCTTCATATGAGAGTTTAAGACTGTATTTTCCAGAAATGAATTTCTGATTTTGTACATTTCCAACTTTTATTTTTCCTCCACAACCACATTTCTCAGTCCTCTGGTCCTGTACCATGCTGTTACAATATCAGTTGATTTGTCATGGAGGGCAGTATTCCTAGAAGCAATCCCACAGCAGGACAGCTTGGTAGCTCAACTGTGCACAGATGATTGCAAATAACATAAATACGTCCCATTAAACCTCAACTAAATGCATTTCTACTAAAAACAAAAAAGAAAAATGACTGGCGCTCTCCCACTGCCAGACACAAGAAGTATAAAAAAAAAATCAGGATCTAAAGAGACAGTTGTTTTAACCAGTTGTGGTAAAAATACTTTAGTTGTGTAAATTTTGCAAAAAAAAAAAAAAAAAGTGTATGGCCATGTGAACACATTGCAAGTGAGGGGACTGAAGCTGAGAGTCATGAGCATACCACAAATCTGCCTTGGGAAAACTGTAAAGCCTGTATCCTCTGTCCACACATCCCCGTTTCTCCTGTACTTTCCCCTACATATTTCTTTTTAAAAAATATATGTTTTTACTGATTTCAGAGAAGAGAGAGGGAGAGAGAGATATAGAAACATCAATGATGAGAGAGAATCATTGATCAGCTGCCAACTGCACACCCCCTACTGGGGTTGGAGCCTGCAACCCAGGCATATGCCCTTGACTGGAATCAAACCCAGGACCCTTCAGTCCATAGGCCATCACTCTATCCAGTGAGCCAAACTAGCCAGGGCTCTCCTATGTATTTCACAAGCCCTTATAAAGTGATTGGCAAGAAAGTTAGTTATTTAGCTTTTATCAGGGACATTTCAAATACTAGAATGACTATATTAATTGTTAAAAGAAGATACCATGAGGATTAAGTCCCCCCCCCCCATTCTTCCATTTATGTTTCTAATGAGGACATGTGGCTAGAATTCTGGCAGCCATCTCAGACCTTGTGACAAACTTGACAATGGATACCATATGCAAAGTCTGATAGAACATAAATATAAAAATGTCCTGAGTCCCAAATGGCCATTGATATGCCAAATAAGCACTGGGGGGGGGGGGTTATTTCTGGGCTTTTCTAATGTAGGAGAGCAGGCAGAAAGCTCTGGGGTTGGGGGAATATTAGGGGTGGAGGGATTGAGCAAAAAAGAAAAAAATAGAACTCATAGACATGGATGACAGACAGTGTCATCCATGGTGGAGGTGGGTGGATGTGGAAGAGGGTATAGGGGGAAGAAAAAAATAATAAAGAGGAAAAACAGAAGTGAATAAAATAAAAAATTTAGAAGGCAAAAATATAATAATCAAAATTAAAAACTCAATGGATAAATTTAAGAATAGCCAAGTTGCAGTTGAAAAAGAATTAGTGAATTTGAAGAAAACTGGGAGATAGACTGTTCAGAATAAAACACATATTTTTAAATGAAGAATAAAATCAATGAAGAGACTTAGGAGATAAATTAAGAAGGCCTAGCATAACTTCTGGACTCAAGAAGAAGAGAAACAAAATGCTGAGAATAAATGTCATAGTTTGTTAAGTTCATCACTTTTCTTTGTATTTATCTTGCTTGAAGTTTCCAGAACTTAGTAAATCTGGGGTGGTCTCTTTAATCTGTTTTGGAAAATTCTTGCTCATTATATCTTCAAATATTGATTAAGTCTCATTCTCTTTCTGAATATATATATATATATATATATATATATATATATATATATAGTCTTTCAAGTACCTTAAATTGTTATTAATTCACTTTGATTTCTATTGACTTACCTTTGAATTCACTAATTTTATCTAGTTTATACAATCTAATAATAAGTCTCTCCCAGCTAAGTTCTTCATTTCAGATACCGTCTTTCTTTTCAGAACCATAATATCCATTTGGAAAAAAAATTATATTACATTTATCTGTCAAAATTCTTCATCTTCTTTTTATTAAGTTTGCCCATTATTTTTCCGCTTTTTATACAAATTTTAATTGTCATTTAAAAAGCCTTGTTCTCTATTCCAACACTGAGATCATGGGGGTTCTGAAGATACACAGGGTGGGACAAAATTAGCTTTACATTTGTTCATATAAAAATACAATAATTAATAAATAATAATACAAGAATAAAATTTTGTGGACTCACAACTGTAAACCTACTTTTTCCCCACCCTGTATTTCTCTGTGATTGTAGATCACATTTTTATCTTCTTCATATATTACATAATTGTTTTGGGTATGCCAGGAAGAATAGAGATGAGTCAATGTTATTTTCCCAGAGAAAACATAAAACATGATTTTTCCTTTTTTAGGCAGACAGGGTGACAGGCTTGTTATTTTGAACTAATTAGGAATTGAGCTGGGTTACTTCTTCATTTAGAATAAGTCATAACAGTGTGAGCTGTTCTGTGTTCATTATAAACTTCTCCATCTTGCAGAATGTTTGTTTGTTTGTTTATTTGTTTTGAGATAGTGCTGGGAGCCGGTCCATCCTTGCTGTTTCAAGGGACCTGGCATATATGGCATACTGTTCTTGATATGTTTGCTCACCTTCTTGGCACTGTGTGTTTTAACCAAGGTCACCTCTCCTAGAAAGGTTGTTTCCCCAGGTAGGAATTTTTCCCTGAAGTCAGGGAGGGGATGCCTCTCCTAGAAAGGTTGTTTCCCCAGGTAGGAATTTTTCCCTGAAGTCAGGGAGGGGATGCCTCTCCTAGAAAGGTTGTTTCCCCAGGTAGGAATTTTTCCCTGAAGTCAGGGAGGGGATGCCTCTCCTAGAAAGGTTGTTTCCCCAGGTAGGAATTTTTCCCTGAAGTCAGGGAGGGGATGCCTCTCCTAGAAAGGTTGTTTCCCCAGGTAGGAATTTTTCCCTGAAGTCAGGGAGGGGATGCCTCTCCTAGAAATGTTGTTTCCCCAGGTAGGAATTTTTCCCTGAAGTCAGGGAGGGGATGCCTCTCCTAGAAAGGTTGTTTCCCCAGGTAGGAATTTTTCCCTGAAGTCAGGGAGGGGATGCCTCTCCTAGAAAGGTTGTTTCCCCAGGTAGGAATTTTTCCCTGAAGTCAGGGAGGGGATGCCTCTCCTAGAAAGGTTGTTTCCCCAGGTAGGAATTTTTCCCTGAAGTCAGGGAGGGGATGAAACTCCTTAACTAAGTGCCAGGCGGGTAGTTAATCACTACAAACAATCATGCTTAAGCTACATAATCTTTACTCCCTGGAATGGAGATAAGAAACGCCCTAACCTTTGTAATAGAAATTGACAGGATTAAAATCAACTGGGATAAATACGGATATAACAAGACAATAAGCAGCAGAACCTCTCTGGAGATCCAGACCAGAACTTGGCTGGAGATCCTGGCTGGAGATCCTGGCTAGGCTGCTGATCAACTGAACACTGTCTCCGTGTCATTCCTTCTTCGCCGACTCTGTCTACACCTTTGGGGACCCCTGGACCTGCTGGGGCAGGACTCCGGCAAGATAGAAACATCGATGAGAGAGAAACATCATCAATTGGCTGCCTCCTGCACACCCCCTACTGGGGATCAAGCCTGCAACCTGGGCATGTACCCTGACCAGGCATTGAACCAGCAATCTCTTAGTGCATGGGTCAATGCACAACCAGTGAGCACACTGGCCAGGCAAGAACTTTTGCTTCTAAGTGTTGGGACATAGAAGTAGTTACACTGAGTATTTTAGTCCAATCTCTCTTCTGCATAACCCTAGACAAAAGTCCTGTGGAGAAATATGGTGGGAGAAAATTAGCTATGCATTTAGGACTCCTCCAGATTCCAAGTGGCTATGACATCTCTCTGGTAAAACTTCCTCTGATATCTCTTTGCCTCAGCAATGTCTGCCTGTCTATATTAAAAGCCAGCCTATGATTAAACTTGGTAAGAAGCCACCAGAAAGGAAAATGGTTGCCAACCTCTGCTCATCCAGAAGGTATCTTAAATCCCTGGAAATTATTGCTCTATATCTGTACACATTCACAATTTTCTGATGACTTTTATAGATATAGAGATAGATATAAATTGTACATATATTTTTTCAATTTATCCAGGCTTTTCTAGTTATTATAGAAGGAACAATGGCTTGTCACTGCCTTACATATATCTTAAAGGAAAGTAGAAGTTTCTATAATTATAATATAATCTAATTCAATTAAAAATTTTCCACTCAGAAAGTTCCATGCAAGGTTGACTTCACAGATACCTTATATCTAATATTTAGGAAAGCAATAATGTCAATCTTATACAAATCCTTCAAGAGAATAGAAAAAAAAGAAATTATTTTCAACTCTTTTTTTTTTTGAGACTTGATATCAAAACTTATAAGGAAAATTATAGCCTAATTTAACATCATAATTATAAAACAAAACAAAATATAAATAAACTATTTGCAAACAAACACCAAAAAGATAATACATCATAACCAATTTGGCTTATTTCAGTAATGTGAGGCTTATCACTGAAAACTTATCAGTATAATTTTCCACATTAATGGACTGAAGAAGCAAAATTATAAGACTATCTCAATATACGTAGAGGAAATATTTAATACAATTCAACAGTAGCTGGAGTCAAGAAAATGGCGGCCAAATAGGAAGACCTTTCTTGCGACCTCCTCCCAGGGCCAGACTGGAAATAAAACTAAAGTGGGGAACATACACCCGAAATTACAAACTGAGGTCCAGCTGAGGAGGAGACTTCTATCGAGGAAGGACAGGAAACACCTAGAGACTGACAGGAAGGGCAAGGTCCGGAAAGGGGTTGACCCAGCTTCCACAGGTTGCAGGTTGAGAGTGAGGAGGGAGCTCTTGGCTATGGAAGGGTCTGTTTCCTCAGAGCAGTGGTTCTCAACCTTGGCTGCACATTAGAATCACCTGGGAATCTTTTTAAAATCCTGATTTCTGGGCCTCATCCTCCGGAAATTCTGTTTCTTTGTTATGGGGCGGGGCCACAACATTAGTAACAAAGAAACAGAATTTCTGGAGGATGAGACCCAGCAATCAGGATTTTAAAAAGATTCCCAGGTGATTCTAATGTGCAGCCAAGGTTGAGAACCACTGCCTCAGAGGATAGAGGCCCAGAACCCAGGCTGGGGCGAGCACCAGAGCTGAGACCTGCAACCCAGGTAACATCTAGCCATGAAAGCAGCAGAGGTGCCCGCAGCCATGGAGCCAGTAGCGGTGGACAGAAGCTGAGTGGAGAGAAAGCCTCAGTTTCTGCATTTTTTGTTTGTTTGTTTTTCTAAACCCAGAACACAGGAGTTTTATCTGGAGCTACTTACCCTAGACCCATGGTCGGCAAACTAGGGCTCGCGAGCCACATGCGGCTCTTTGGCCCCTTGAGTGTGGCCACGAAGTTTCAATCACTCTGTACATGCTCGCCCGCACGTGGTATATTGTGGAAGAGCCACACTCAAGGGGCCGCAGTTTGCCGACCACTGCCTTAGACTTTGGTTCAGGGAGGGCGGTACTGACTCCAGATGCCTAAGAAAAGGCTGGGGTGGGAAGCATTGCCTGGAGATGTGGAAAAGCAGCAGCCAGAAGTCCTGTATTTGGTCATGTGTCCCAAACTGAAAGCGATTTTCCCTGAGAGGACCTAGTCACTCCTAGTAGCCCCAGGGCAGAAAAGAAAAAAGAACAAAAATCCTCTAGGTCAGTGGTTCTCAACCTTCCTAATGCCGCGACCCTTTAATACAGTTCTTCATGTTGTGGTGTCCCCCAACCATAAAATTATTTTCGTTGCTACTTCATAACTGTAATTTTGCTACTGTTATGAATCGTAATGTAAATATCTGATATGCAGGATGTATTTTCATTGTTACAAATTGAGCATAATTAAAGCATAGTGATTAATCACAAAAACAATATGTAATTATATATGTGTTTTCCGATGGTCTTAGGCGACCCCTGTGAAAGGGTCATTCGACCCCCAAAGGGGTCACGACCCACAGGTTGAAAACCACTGCTCTAGGTGATATAGCCTTGCCCACCCCCAGGAGCCCTGCCAGACACACCCCGTATTTTTTACCTTTTTAGATGAAACAAAAGCAGAGGTAAACCTGTGGGTTTGAACAATCTCAAGGAACATCAGTGACTGGATTAGGGGAGGGGCTGTCCACCCCACTATCCCAGGAACCTGAATGGTGCTTCCCTCACATGAGTCAGCTGATATGAACTCCAGGTTTCCAGTTGATCCCAATGGACTGCATACAAGGATCTCTGCCCCGTCAAGGGCAGAGTAATATTTTGGGCACTCAAAGCAGAGTAGCTCTGGGACAGGGAAATACACACAGCACATTTGCTGAAATCTGAACAGCACCTCCCCCTCACGGGAGAACCAGAGGTCTAGACTCCCAATTCCGCCTAAAGTCCTCTCAAAAACAGTATTTTGAGTGACTAAGATTGACAGCTGCTTGGCAAGCAAAAGGGAGCCAAGGCAGTGCCCGGGGAACCCAAGGAAGGTTACTGAGCCAGTCCTAGGTTCCATACTGCTTGCAAACCTGATTTAGCAGACAAGTTGGCCTCTCCCTCCTGAAGCCAAGTCCCCTGGAGATAGACACAAACTGTGGACACCTTGAACTTTAAGCAGGTTGCTGAAAGCCAAAGGAGCAGTTTCTGACAGTGGGTAGCACCTAAATACTTCCTGGGAAACCCAAAGTTGGCAGACAGAACAGTCAGCCACAGTCATCAGAAGATCAGGATCCAAAGGGAGCTCCCAGGGAGCACTAAACTTGGCTGAGAGGAATACCACTTCACTTTTTTTAAATCTTTTTCTTTCTTTCTTTTTCTATTTTTCCTATTTTCCTCTTCCCTTTCTTTTTTTATTTATCTTCTTTATCTATCTACCTTATTGATTTAAAAAAAATTTTTCATTTACTTCAAAAAGAAGGGAGAGAGAGAGAGAGAGAAACATCAATGATGAGAGAGAATCATTGATCAGCTGCCTCCTGCATGCCCCACAGGGGCTAGAGCCTGCAACTCAGGCATGTGCCCTGACCTGGAATCAAACTGTGACCTCCTGGTTCATAGGTCAATGTTCACTGAGCCTCACCAGCTAGGCGATTTGTTATTTTTTTAAATCTCTATTGTTTTGATCATATATCCAATTTTTCTCTTCCCTTTCTTAATTATTTTTTCCTTCTTTTTCTCTTGCTTTCTCATCTCTTTTCCTTTTCTTATTTTGAGTCAATTTACTTTCTCTCCTATTTTCCTTCTCAATTTTTATCTTTCTCTTTTATTTTAAACCATTTTGCTTCCATTATTCCTCATTTTTTATTTCTTTTTTCTCATTTTTTATTCTTATTTTCTTTATTTCAGCTCTGCACCTTCATATTCTTTCCTCTCCCCCCCCTTTTTTTTCTTTACTCTATCCTAATTCATTAGTGGTTGCTTTTGTTGTTGTTGTATGGGACTTGTATATATTTTTGTTTTGTTTCTTTTCTGTTGTGTTTTATTGTGATCTATTTTGTTCTATTCTGTCAGTACCTCTACAACAGCTCACATGTCATGGTTTGGGGTGAGCCTCAGAGTCAGGCAGCCTGAGAGAAGATTCCTTCCATGAATGGGAAAACAACACTCAAGACCCAATTAAAATAGAAGAACCCAAATAACTAAAACAAGAGGAGATCTAAGAGACTGTACTACAAAACACCTAATACATAGAAACAAATACAAAGGGTCAGCAAAAAAATGGGAAGACAAAAAAAAACAACCCCCAAATGAAAGAAAAGGAGGAATCACCAGAAAAGGAACTAAATTGAATGGAGGCAAGAAATTTGTCAGATAAAGAATTCAGAACAATGGTAATAGTGCTCAAACAATTCAGTGAGAAATACAAGCAATTTAATGAGAATGATAAGGAATTTAATAAGAATTAAAAGGAACTTAATAAGTGCTACACTAACTTGAAAAGACAGGTTGAAACATAAAATAAAAATCAATTGGAAATGAGGAATAAACTTAACAACCAAAGAGGTAAAAGTTATGTACTCAGAAAACTATAGCATGTTGAAAAAAGAGGTAGAGGAAGCTATACTAGTAAACAGGTAGAAGAATATAGAATGTTCATGGATTGGTAGAATCAGCATCATTAAAATGTCCATACTATCCAAAGCAATCTATAGATTCAATGCAATCCCTATTAAAATACCAATGGCATATTTCACAAGCTAGAGCAAATACTTCAAAACTTTATATGGAACCAATAAGGACCCCGATTAGCTATAGCAATCTTGAGAAAGAAGAATAAAGTTGGTGGAATCACAATATCAGATATCAAGTTATACTACAAAGCCACTAGCACCAGACCAAAAACGGTATATAGATCAATGGAACAGAACAGAGACCCTGGAAATGGACCCAAGCCATTACACTCAATTATTATTTGACAAAGAAGGCAAGAACATTAAATGGAGTCAAGACAGTCTCTTCAATCAATAGTGCTAAGGAAAATTGGACAGGTACATGCAAAAAAATGAAACTAAACCACCAACTTACACCATACAAAAAATAAACTCAAAATCGATAAAAGACTTAAATGTAAAATGTGAAACCATAAAAACCCTAGAAAAACCATAGGCAGCAAAATCCCAGACATCTCTTTTGGCCCTATGCTTGTAGATACATCTCCTGAGGCAATGGGAACTAAGAAGAAAATAAACAAATAGGACTACATCAAAATAAAAGGCTTCTACACAGCAAAAGAAACCAGCAACAAAATAAAAAAGGAGCTCACTGCATGGGAGAACATATTTGCCAATGATACATCTAATAAAGGGGTTATATATTTTTATACATATAAATAAATATTTTTATATTATCATCTATTGTCAAAATATATAAAAACTCATACAACTTAATGAAAGGAAGACAATCCAATTAAAAAATGGGCAAAGGACCTAAATAGACACTTCTTCAAAGTGGACATACAGATGGCCAAGAGATATGAAAAAATGCTCAAAGTAACTAATCATCAGAGAGATGCAAATTAAAACAACAATGAGGTATTACCTCAAACCTGTCAGAATGGCTATCATCAGCAAATCAACAAATGACAATTGCTGGCAAGGATGTAGAGAAAAGGGAACCCCAGTATATCACTAGTGGGAATACAGACTGGTGCAGCCACTGTGGAAAACAGTATGGAGTTTCCTCAAAAAATTAAATATGGAACTGCTAATTGACCCAGTGATCCCACTTCTAGGAATATATCCTAAAAAACATGAAACACCAATCAGAAAGCACATATGTAACCCATGTATATTCATAGCTGTGCAATTTACAATAGCTAAGATCTGGAATCAGCCCGAGTGCCCATTAGTAGATGAGTGGATAAAAAGCTGTTGTACATTATACCATGGAATACTATGCGACTGTAAAACAGAAGGATCTCTTACCATTTGAGACAGCATGAAGGGACCTGGAGATTACTATACTAAGCAAAATAAGCCAGTCAGGGAAAGATAAGTATCACGTGATCTCACTTATATGTGGAATCTAATGAACAAAATAAATTAATGAACAAAATAGATCCCGAGATATAAAAGCATAGAACAGACTGCAGAATCTCAGAGGGAAGGCAGGGTAGAATGGGTGGGTGGGAACTGATCAACTAAAGAACTTGTATGCATATATGCATAACCCATGGACACAGACAATAGTGTGGTGAAGATCTGGGAAGGGCAGGTGTGGGATAGAAGGGGTCAATGGGGAAAAAAAGGGACATCTATAATATTTTAACAATAAAGATAAATTTTTAAAAATTCAATAGTCATTTACCATAAAAGCTCATTGCAAACTTCTTTAGTTATCTAAAAAAATTACAGCAAACACCCTATGTAATAGTGACTTTAAAGCTCCCCCTCTGTTATCAATAACAACAGAAAGATTCACATTATTTCCAATTTCATAAAAATGTATAAATAGAAAACAAGAAATAAAGATAGATTGGATTTTATACATAGAAAATAAAAAAGAATCTACAGATTGGTTTCAAATTTAATATATATAAATCAACAATATTTTATAAGCATTAGGGACCTGAAAATGCAATTTTAGATAATATCATCTATAACAACATCAAAATACACTTTATTTCTGGGAATTAATCTAAGAAAATATGTAAAACATTTCCATATAAAAAAATAGAATGCTTTATGGAAAGAAAAAACAAATATCCAAATGAGGGCCCACAAATATTTTCTGTGCAGGATCAAATAATAAATATGTTAGCCTTCGCATCCTAGATGGCCTTTGACAATTATCTAAACTCTGCATGGTAATGCCAGTGCAGAAATAGACAACATGTAAATAAAGGGTATGCCTGTGTTCCAATAAAACTTTATTTTCAAAAATAGCCATAGGATCATATTTAACCCATGGGCTATAATCTGTCAGCCTTCAATTTAAATAATCAGAAGAATAAAATTTATTAATATTTAATGAAGACATAATAAAGATATCTATTCTCCTCAAACTGATCTTTCTATTCAACTCTCTGACCGTCAAAATTCAGAAAATAGCATTTTTGTTGTTTTATTGGGTTTTTGTTGTTGATTTTGTTAATTTTTAAATGAAGTAAATATTCAAAGGGTGAAAGTTGGCCAAGGCAATCTTGAAGAACAGAATTAAAGGACTTTAACAGATGTTGAGACCTACTAGTATTTTTAAATTCCAGTAATTAAGAGAGCATGGTATTGCTAACAGAACAGATGCCTTGATCAACCGAACATAATAGTGCAGTAACAGCCTTACACATGCATGCAATTGGTTTATGACAAAGGTGACACTGCAAAGCAGTCCAGAAAGGATGGTTATTCCAATCAGTTATTCTGGGTCATATAGAGAGCCATACCGAAAAGGAAATATTCCCCATATTATCCACAAAAATCAATTATATAGGTGTATTGTAGCTCTAAGTGTGAACGATAAAAGAAGGAAGCCTCCAGAAGAAACTTTGGAAGAATGTTTTCAATACTATAAGGTAAGCCAAAATTTCTTAACCAGGACACATAAAGCATTAATGCTAAGGGAAAATACTTTAAGATTAAAAACATTGATTTATCAAAGAATAATTTAAGAGAACAAAGGTAAGCCAGTGCCTTGGAGAAGATAATTTGTTCAGACAGACAGTACACAGAAGATCTCCAAATGAAAAAATGCTCAATATTATAATACCAGAACATGCATAAGAGGATATCAACACATAAAAGTTGGAATAGCTAAAATAAGACTGGTAAATACTAAGTGCTGGTGAGAATGTGGAACACCTAAATTCTTCACACATTGCTGCTGGGTTCTAAGACAGTAGAACCACTTTGGAAAACATACAATTTATACTAAAGTTGAATATATACATATGTTTTATTAACCTTTTCCATTTTTAGGCATATTTTGAAGATAAATACGTGCACATATACACAGGAATGTTCATGCCAACATTATTCATGATAACCTCAAACTGGAAACAACCCAAATGCTAACCAACACTAGAATGGCTAAATAATTTCTGGCATATTCATTCGATGCAATATTATACAATAATGAAAATGAATCCACTGCTGTCCCACACATAATGTGGATATATCTCACAAAAATAACATAGAACAAAATTATTTGCCAGACACAAAAGAGTACAGATGATTTCATTTAAATAAATGTTTTAAAAAATCTGCAAAACACACAATCATATTCTAAGTCAGAATAAAAATGTTTGGAGAGGGGGAGAAGATAGTCATAGAGAGAGCATACAAGGACCATCTGGATGTTTGCAGTAATCTATTTCTGGATGTGGCTGGTTATATAGATACTTTTGTGATCATTATTTTAGCTATACTCATCACAGTATGTTAGAACCTTTGCTGACTCAGGTAAGTAAATAGCGATTGTGTTTCTCTACTGCATGGAACAATGACCAGAAGGATAAACATCAAAAATACTCATTTCTGAATGCTGAGGTTATGGATTTACTTTCATTTTTATTTGCATCATTATGCTATTATTTTTCACTTTTAAAAAACAACAGGATACTATATTCTTTTATACAAAGGAAAATATCAATAAGATTTTTCAAATAAAAAAAAACACACAACAACAACTATTTCAAGTCTGTAAAGAATGCACATCTGAGAGAATGTTAAAGCCATTAATCAATACGGATAATAACAAAAGGAAAAGGGCAGGTTTTGCCAAAAGGAAAAACCTGCAGATGGCTTAGCATTGTGGAGGTTGAGGTATTAAAACAGAGGAGTCAATCACAGATAAAAATTCAGTCAAGGCTGAAGGTACAAATTTAGGTCTTCCCAACAAAGATTTGACAGTCACTGGGAGAATGGGGAACTGTTTACAGGAAAATGATAGGGAAATGTGGATTGTAAATGAATATGTCAACTTTCACCACACATTTTTTAAAAAAGTGATTTTAAGTAGTTTGTCTATTTTGAGAGAAGTCTTTACTTTTGAATATCTTCATTATAATATTTGTATTAACTACTGAGGCAGACATACATTACCTAGCACATTACTACATACATGGTGGTTTTTAAGTAAATGTTTGATTAATCAAATAAGTGCTTACCAAATTTTCTGGTGATACAAATCTAAGAAATAAAAGAAATACAGAGACATCAGAATCAGAACTGAAAAGATCTTAACAAGCTGGAATGATGTAACTGAATTCCAAGATAAAAGAATAGGAATAAAGTTCCAAATGTTGTTTCAAAACAATTAAATTCACAGGTTTAGAATGAGAAAATCCTATTACATATACCTTCATGTGAAAAAGACTTGGAGGTTTAAAAGAATGAGGAGCCCAATATAAATTAATGAGGTGTTCACGGCTACAAAATCCTAGGTCAATTTTAGACTATGTCAATAAATGTAGTGTCTCAAACCAGAAAGTGAATGATAGTCTCATCAGACAGTTCACTGGCCAGAACAAACTCAAATGCTGTGTTCAGTTCTGGATGCATGTCCAGGGGAAGGTAGCCAACATGGTGAGGTGATTTAAGAATGGTTGATTTTTGGAAATGAAGAACTATAAAGGAAGACAAGACAACTGTCTTTGAGTACTTAAAAAGCTGTCATGTGTAAGAAGGATTTGATTTTTCTCTGAAACTTTATAGACCAAATAGAAAAGTGCTGAATACTTCAGCTTAATGTAAAGAAGATTATATGTAGACATGTCCAAAATTAGAATGAGTTATTTGTGAGAACGCTTTGTCTCTGAAACTTTTCTTCTTCTTATTATTATGTTGAAACATTTGATAAACTGGTACATTAAACAAATTTTAACATTTAGAATAATCTATATATATAAAAAGCCAGCGACCAGAATGCCGTAATGACCGGAACAACTGGTCACTATGACACCCACTGCAGCCAGCAAACAAGTCCGATTGGGGGTGGGGCTGGCTGGCCAACCTCCCCAAGCCCCTCCCCCCAGCCGGCCCCACCCCCGATGGGCCCATACCACCCCAATCGGCCTGCAGCTCCTCCACCCCAGCCAGCCCCACCCCAGATCAGCCCCCCGACCCTGATCAGGGGCAGGGCTGGCCAGCCAACCACCTGCGCCCCCCCCCCCCCGGCTGGCCACAACCCCTGATTGCCCCAATCAATTGGGGGCGGGGCCAGCTGGCCCACCACCCATGGCCTCTCCCCTCAGCTGGCCCCACTCCTGATCAGCCCCTACCACCCTGATTGGCCCACAGCCCCTCTCCCCATCCAGCTCCAACCCTGATCAGCCCCCTCCACACCAATTGGGTGTGGGGTTGGCCGGCCAACCTCCCACCGTCCCTCCCTGGGCCACTGACCCCAATTGGCCCCCCCCACCCCAATTGGGGCCAATCGCCATGGCCCTTCTCCCCAGCTGGCTTGGCCCTGATTGGGCCCCAATCAGGGCGGGCCAGCTGGCCAACCTCCCGCTGTCTCCTCCTCCAGACAGGTCTGGCCCTAATCCACCCCAATTGGGGCCAGGCTGGCTGGACCCCACCTGTGCATGAATTCCTGCACTGAGCCTCTAGTAATAATATAAAATCCCATTTAGTTAGCACTAAGATTAAGAAAAAATATATAGCAGGAGTGTTTTAGATGCCACTGTGGAATAGAAATATCTTGAATTCACATTTATCTTATCTTTGTTTTTCTTATAGTTTTACTACCTTTGCAGGTTGCCTTAATAATGTACTGTTGGTATTGTACTTTGTAGGAATTAATCATGTGGTATATATTATTCTATCTCATGGTTTTCCCCCTCAATTTGAAGTTTTGCTGTTCATCCCTACTGAGGCAGATGCATAGGGAGGCTCACTTATTGTTACTACTGCATAGTACTCCATTTATGTGGATACTAGAGGCCCAGTGCACAAATTCATGCACAGGTGGGTCTGGCCAGCCTGGCCCCAATTGGAGAAGATTGGGGCCAGGCCTGTAGGGAGGAGGACACAGCAGGAGGTTGATTGGCTGGCCCACCCTGATAAGGGCCCGATCAGGGCCAGGCCAGCTGGGGGGAGGGGCCATGGGTGATTGGCCCCGATTGGGGTGGGGAGGCTGCTTGGAGGCAGGGCCAGCTGTGGGGAGGGGCTGTGGGAGGTTGGCCGGTCAGCCCCAACCCTGATTGGTGTGGGGGGAGTAATCAGGGGTGGAGCTTGCTGGGGGGAGGGGCTGCAGGCTGATCGGGGTGGTGGGGGCCCATCAGGGGCGGGGTCCACTCGGGGGAGGGCCTTCAGGAGGTTGGCCAGTTTGCTGGCCACAGTGGGTGTCATAGCAACCAGACATTTCGGTCAACATGGCATTCCGGTTGCTGGCTTTTTATATATATATAGATATCACAATGTATCAATTGCAGCACATTTCAGTTGTTTCCAGTTGCTCTTATGCACAGCTAAGAACATGCTTGTTTTATCTATGTTTCAAGGTACACAGTGAGGATTTCTTGAGGTTCTAGAGCAAGGAGAACACATACAAGTTCAATAGGTAACATGGAACAGTTCCAATGTGATTGAGCCAATTTACCTTCCTGTCAGCATTAGATGAGAGTTTCCATTGATTCAAGTTATAGTCAAACTTTGGTATTTTCAGAATTTTTTAAAGTTGTCCTTCAAGTATGTATGAAATGTATCTAGTTGTGATTTTAATCAGTTACTCCATTAATGCAAATGAGGTGGAGTGGCTTTCAGATGTTTGTCAACAATTTGTGCTTAATTTTCTGTGTAAGACCTCTTTATTTTTAATTTTTGCCTATTTCTCTATGGACTTCTTATCTTTTTTTTTTTTGTACCTAGATACTAATAATTTTTTTGGTTATTTTGTCTGTATTAGTCTCCTGAACTATTTCTTGTCATTTTGCATTCTTTATAGAATTGTTAATGTTAATTTAACACCTTCAAATATTAATTTAGTACCACTCATCAGTCCTTTTTGTGGTTTACCTTAATGTAACTTTTTAAAAAAATCCTTTTCTACCCCAAGTTTAGTAATATAGTCATTTTGTCTCCTAAAGTTTTCCCAGGTTTTGGCTTTGTCATTTAAGTCTTTATTCAACCTTGAATTGATTTTTGTTTATGGTATATGGTAGTGATTCAATTTATTTTATTGTTTTATGTAATAGCCCTGATATGAAAGATTATCATTTAATAAATTGTTTTCATATATGCATGGGAGTATGTGAGGACTCTCTTTTGTATTCCATTTGCTGATGACTCTACTCCTGCATATGTATCATATTTTCTTAATTTTTAATGTTTTTTTGTAGTCTTAACATGTGGCAGGGCAAGACAACCTCATACACACACACACACACACACACACACACACATATTCTGGCTTTCTCTTCAGAGTGTGGGGTTGTTGTTTCTTGGACATTTACTCTCTGACATCCATTTTATAACCAGCTTGTTAAATTCCATGAAAAGAAAACAATATAAGAAATCTCACTGAGGTTTTGTAGAGGATTGCTTTTAACCTACAAATCAACTTGGAGAGAATAACAACTTTACACCATTGAGTCTTCCTATCCAAGAACATTATTTAAGATTTTTTATTATATCTAACAAGAAGCTTATTGACTTTTGTATCTAGCAATATTGCTAAATTCATATGAATTATAATAAAATTTCTAGAGAATTCTTAAAATTTTCTATGCAAGCAATTTTTGACTTTATTATTATATAAAAGGGAATGCTTTCAAAATTTCACAGTTAAAAATGATGCTTACTGCAGAATTTTTATAGATCCTTACATTAATTAAGGAAAGTTTATTATTGACAGTTTATTAATTTTTAATTTTTAATGGATATTCAGTTCTACCAAATGCTTTTGTTATATATTTTTTATTGCTTACCAAATGCTTTTTAAAGCATAATATTTAGTAATTTGACATTTGATTTTCTCTAATCTATTAATACAATTATTTAATTGATACTAGACTGTCATTGAGATAAGCCCAACTTGGTCATGATTGTCTCCTTTATGCATCACTTGATTTAATTTGCTATTATTTTGTGTCCATGTTTAATAATGATATTGGTCTGATGGTTTTAATAGTCTTGCCTGATACTCAGTATCAAGGTAATATTAGCCTTATTAGATGAGCTGGAGAATGGTCTTTTGTCTTCTTGGAGAGTTTGTGTAAGCTATTATCTTTTCTTTTTTAAAAAATTATCTTTATTGTTGAAAGTATTACAGATGTCCCCTTTCCCCTCCCCCCATTGATCCCATCTACCCCATCCCCACCATCCCCTACAATTATCTTTTCATTGAAAATTTAGTGTAATTTGCCCATCTATGAAGATAAGAATTCGGTGCTTCCTTTGTGGAAAGATTTTTCAACTTTCTTAATGATTATATAATTAGCCATATATTGAATTTCTTTTGGGGTCAGTTTTACAAGTTGCATTTTTCTAGAATTTATTTACTCCAGCTATTTTGGCGTAGCTTATTTTCAGTATCCTGTTAATTTGCATAACATCTGTCCCCTTCTTCATTTCTAATACTAAAGCAGAGCTGACTGCATTTGAACATCAAGATGACAAAAATCATGACTACAAAATGAAATATGGAACTTAAATATAGACACTAAGGACATCAAAATTGTTAGAGATTTTGCTTACCTTAATTCTGTCATCAATTCAAATAGAGGCTGCAGCCAAGAAATCAAGAAAAAGCTGAGACTCAGAAGGGCAGCAATGGAAGAATTAGGAAAGATCACCAAGAACAAAGATGTGTCATTAGAGACCAAGGCTAAAATCATTCATACTCGTGTTCCCAATTACTTTGTACAGATGTGAAACCTGGACAGTGATGAAGGCTGATAGGAAAACAATTGATTCATATGAGATATGTTGTTGGAGGAGAGCTCTATAGATTCCCTGAATTGTCAGAAAAATGAACAAATGGGTCCTAGGGCAAATTAAACCTGAAACATCACTGGAGGCAAAAAATGGCAGAACTGAAGTTGTTCTGCTTTAGGCACATCAGAAGAAGGCAGGGTTCTTTGAAAAAGGCAATAATGCTGGGAAAATAGAAGGCAGCAGGAAAAGAGGAAGAGCAAATATGAGATGGATTGACTTCTTAAGAGGAGCTATAAACATGAGTCCCTAGGAGCTGAGCAGGGTTGTTAAGGATGGGACATTGCATCCATCACTCATTCACAGGGTCACCAGGAGTCAAAGCTGACTCATTGGTACATAATACACATTGTTTATTTGTAATTTCCACCAAATTTTTTATGATTAATATTGTTAGAGTTTTAGAGTTTCATCTACCTAATCAGTATTTTTCAAAGAACCAACTTCTAGTTTTGTTTTTATTCATTCCTTAGTTTTTATTTTATTTACTTTCTGTTCCTATTGTTTTCTTTCTTCTACTTCTCAGCATGATTTTGTTGTTCTAACTTTTTAAACTGAATGTTTAAGATGCTTATCTCATTAATTTTTAGCCTTTCTTCTTTAAATAAAGGCTAATAATTGTTCCTACTTTAATTACATAACAAAGTTTTGACAGTAGGATAATCATTATCATTACATTTTAAAAATTTATGATTTCTTCTTTGATCCATGAGTATATTTAGTAGCATATATCTTAAGTTTCAATATTTTATTTCTTTTTTAAGCTGTTAATGATCTGTAATGTAATGGCATTGTAATCAGATAATGTGATATTTATATTATCAATCTATTGAAATTTATTATGGCTAACTTATGGTTCACTTTCAGCACATGGACAACACATGATCACTTTAATAAAGTTTTATATGTGCTTGAAAAGAATGTTTGGTATACAATTGCTGGATGCAATGTTTCATATAGGTAAATCATAACAATATTTTGGTGTTCAAATCTTCTACACACATAGATATAAAAGTGTTTTAGTTAACTTGTACTATGAAATACATCATCAACATTAATGGTGTTTAGTATATATTTTTCCTTGCATTTTTATAAAATTTTAATTCAAACTTTTGAAGTAATTATGTACTTAGAAATTGAGAATGAATTACATTTTTTTTATTGCTTAAAGTATTACAAAGGGTATTACATATGTGTCCTTCCCCCCCCCACCCTTGACAATCGAATTACATTCTTGATGAATTTAGCCTTTCATCATTTTCAGTGTTTCTCAAAATCTCAAATAATTCTTTTTTCCTTTGCATTTACTTTCCCTGATAATGATATTGCTATAGATAGCAGCTCGCTCTCTCTTTTTAAATATTTTTATTGATTTCAGAGAGGAGGAAAGAGGGAGAGAGAGATAGAAACATCAGTGATGAGAGAGAATCATTGTTTGGCTGCCTCCTGCACACCCCCCACTGGGGATCAAGCCCGCAACCCGGGCATGTGCCCCTGACTGGAATCGAACCTGGGACACTTCAGTCCACAGGCCGACGTTCTATCCACAGAGCTTAAGCAGGTAGGGCAGCAGCTCTCTTTTGGTTTGTATTCCCTGGGGCAGTTGAAGGACAGGCCCCAGTTTACACAGATAGTTCATAGAAGTAGACTAGGTCCCAGACTTCCTGACACTTCCAGTACCCTTGCTAAGTGTCCTAATAGAATGAGCATAATGCCATACAGACAGCAGAAGGGAACCAGAATGGAATGGATGATGGCAATATTCCAAAGTTAAAAAGAAGAGGAGGAATCAAGACTCTTTAGGAGGGTCCTGGTGCTTCAATCCCACATCATGAGATTTATCACAGATTTATGTCTGTGGTACCCTGACAATGTCATTATTTCTTGTTTCCCAGCAGAGTTGGGAAACAGTATTTGGCCTAGAGGAGAAGAGAAAATAATGAGTTTTCTCTTCATGCAGTGAGTCTGGTATTTCAAATAGATAGGTGGAAATGTAGAACTAAGAACAGATCCAGATAGGAAGCTTTTTTAATGATGACGACGATGGAGACAACGTGCATAGATATGATAGCTGAATCTTTGGATTAGGCTCTGTGTTTCTTAAACATACCTTTTCTTAAACACCAAGTATCATTTTTTTATCCCAAATTTTAAATTAATAATTACCATGATTTATTACTGCTATCTTTAAAAATTGATATTAGGAATAATGGCTTCATGAATAAACTTCTGAACAACCCAGAGAGCCTTCTTGGACAACCAGTGTACTCCCGGTCACTCTTGAGCCCCACTTTATTAAAATGTAAGGTTTCTTGCCGCAAACCTTTAAAATTCCTTATGTAGCCCTCCCCTTAAAATATCAACAAGGCTCAACCCTATTTAATTCCCAACCGTTAAGATCAAAGCATTAAGTGGTACAGCTGCTTGTGTCATTATCAGTCATGCCAGAAAACAGTTTTGTGAATTTGGGCACAATGAACTCTAAGGGAATACGTATCTGGAAAGGCTTTAAGAGCTTTCGCCCCAGAAGTTTCAAAAACCTGTACTCAACCCAGTGAAGTTTTTTTCAGTGAGCTGGGTTTTGTTTTTTGTTTTTCCAACTGGATGTAATAAAAATGTCTGAGATTTTGCTACATAATATGATCTTTTTGGAAAGGTCAACACTAATGTTTTAGGCCAGTTCAGTGGGCTTGGGTTCAACTCTGGAAGTGTAAAAGTTCCAACAGGATTCTAACAAATCCACCCAAAAGAGCCATAGATTATTTACGCTGACCCACTCCACTGGTAGAACAGGAAGCCCTGGGGGAAAAATTCAGTTGTCTGAGCATTATGGTACAATACTTAGAGGCTCTGAAATCACAAATTCAAATACCCCAAGGCCCACTCAACCTTCATTACAAGGTACATTCAAGGAGTATGATGCTGTTTGCTCTGGGAGTTTTAGGATGAAACTTTTATACTAATACAGAGCACACAGAACATTGGTTTTAAAGATTTCATGTCATTTTTGATATCAGGAGAGGCTTGTCTTAATGTCCTCAGCCAAAATTTCTGGGACTCAGCTCAAATCTTGGAGCCATTGAGAATTTGGATATATAATCTCAGATTAATAATAAAAGACATTTATTTATTTAAAACTCAAAATGTAATTATATAGAGAGCTTGAATACAACTAGAAGAATCTATAATGGCCAAGTTTTCACCCCTGAACTTTATATAGAACCATGAAGCATTTCCCAAATTTCAGTAAATATAAAGTTCTTTAAAGCTTTTTGGAAAAATAGATTTCTTGCATTTGTTTCATCAATAAACCTGCTACCTGTCTATGTTCATCCTAAAACACCATCTCTTATTACTCTCATTCCTTTTTCATTTGACAACGATAGGGGTATGAGTGAGACTAACCTCATTACTCTAATGTCAATCTCTTTCCCTGTCTTCCTCTTCATCTTCCTCTCTCTCTCTCTCTCTCTCTCTCTCTCTCTCTCTCTCTCTCTCTCTCTCTCCATTTTCATATTGTTGTGAGCAAGGGAGCATCCACAAAAGGAGTCATTCACACACTTTGTGTGTTTTCACAATGTCAAGTTTATTAGGGAAACTTCCCAATAAGCCAATAGAGTCCCAGGCAGGTTACACACAGAGAGGGGCTTATGCCATAGAAATGAGCAGAGTGATAGTCTGGCACAAAGTCCCCATCACTGGAGGTGCCAGCAGGTGGAGAGGCAGACGTAGGTCTCAAGCCAGATGGCTACAGTAGCGGCACGCATCCAGTGGATTGGAAGTTTGGCAGGGCTCTGAGCATGACCTGTGGTACAGCTAAGCTCAAGCATTGGATGGTGAGAACCCTGAGTTCTTATAGTCCACCAGAGATGGTAGTCCCACTCATATCGGTGTCCAGACACTTAACCAAGTGTCTAGACTTGTGGTTTGGGACATTCTGGGACGCAACTAAGGGTTTTCATGTTATATTCCATTACCTCAGCCTTGACATAGCACTTGACATAACTGTCATGGCTGACAGTGACTCCATATTAGACTGTCATAGGTGTCCAAAAAGTCCACTCTGCTCTTGCTTTATACACATGTGTAGCTCCTCTTCCTGGTCAGGTTGGCCTTTCCTACACTCTCTCTCAGACAGATCCTAAGAATCCTTTAGCACTCAGATGAGCTAGCACTTTTTCCAGGAAGTATTAAAATTCAAATTGTCTTTCTCCCACTTTAATCATCTCCTCTCCTTTGACCAGATTAGGAAACTTCCCCCAACTTCCATGGTCACTTTGATTCTTTTTTGTCAAAACAATTATCTATCGCCCCATTCAGTGAGAGTTTCTCCAATGTAGACTGCCTCATTAGTACCTGTAGTTTCAGCACCTAGTTATGTTTAATAAATATTTATTAACAAGTGCATAATGGAGCTCAATAAGCTACACTTTCATGCACTTTTCAGAGAAACAAAACACAAGTGGATTTTTTCTTTTAAAGCTGTTAGCAAACTGCATTTTTATTAATCCACTAGAGGCCCGTTGCACGAAGAGATTCGTGCAATAGGCCTTCCCTTCCCCTGGCTGCCAGCACCAGTTTCCCTCTGGCACCTGGGACCCAGGCCTTCACTGCTCCAGCCCGGAGCCTTCAGTCTTCACTCCGAAGCTTTGCGCCTACGTATGCAAATTAACTGCCATCTTTGTTGGGTTAATTTGCATACTCTCCTGATTGTCTGGTGAGCGTAGCAGAGGGATGGTCAATTTACATGTTTGTCTATTATTAGGTAAGATTAAAGATATCTATTGAGAAACTGTCATATGTTTGGCAGTTTAGGTATAGAAACCACAGTGATGAACAGGCTTAAAATGGTCCCTCTTCTCTCAGAGCTTATATTTTAGAGGGAGAGACATACAATAAAGCAAATAAACTAGAAGTAGATCTGAAATATGATGTTTATTAATGTTATGTGCTATGAAAAAAATAATTCAGTTCAGGGCTAGTAAGTGAAAGGGTGGGGTGGGTAGGGAGAAGGTTGGGGGGGGCTCATGGAAGCCCTTTCTGACCTGAATAAGTATGAGCGAGAGCAAACTATAGTGGGAAAAGCATTTGAGTTAAGGGAACAGCAAGTGCAAAGAATCTGCTGTGTAAGAACTTTTAATGGGCATGGAGAGCTGCAAGAAGCCAATGTGGCTACAGCAGGGAAGTGAGATCAGAGAAGAGATGGGTCTAAATGTGGGCAGAGTTTGGACCATCCAGAGGCCTGCAGGTACTTTCATGGGTTGCACATCATGCAAATGTGAAAGGGGCCCATTGGGAGGCTTTAACAAGGGACATAATGTGGTCTGATTTATGTTTTAGAGGGAGCACTCTGGCTGCTAGTAGAAACAGAATGTAGGAGAACACAGAAAATTGTTAGGAAGTTCTTAGCATAATCTGGGCAAGAGATGATAGTGGTAACAGTGAAGGTGGTGGGAAGTAGTCAGATTTTAGATTACATTTGAAGGCAGAGCCTTCAAAATTGGCACTCAGTACTGTGAAATGACATTTCAAGTTTACTACAAAGTAGGATCAGGCTAATCCTATCATTAGTCACAACACTAAGTGTACTCATAAACACACACATACACACACCAAACAGACATAGCTAATGACACAAAAGACATAAAGCCCCTGGTTTGGTTTGATTTGAGGCTGAAGGCACTACTTTCAGATGCTATGAGTGATTAAGGATTTACCTTATAACTACTGAACAATTTCTCTGAATGAGCCAATTGGCTTCCTCTCCCCAGCTCACTAGTCTATAACTAGAGTGTGTTAGCCAGCATTCACTTCACAAATGCATTGCCCTACCTAGCCTAAATGTTAGTGTGCCCATAAGGAATTACTTTCACCCTTCTGCTCTCACCAAACCCTGGTTTGGTGTTTGCCCATAGAGGCCAGGCTGCCCCAAGCTCCACTCCAGAGATTCTTATAATGTAAAGAGTTTGAATCTTGACTCTACCACTTACTGATTGTGTAACCTTGGATGACTTAACCTCTCTGAACTCATTTTTGAAATGCAGGAATTTAACAAACTTGAAAGTATGCAACAGCTATTCTTCCTTATCCTGTCTCCTGTGCTTCTGGACCTCATTCAGAATCTTATCTGGGAAAGTATGACATCAAGGGTAAAACCACCAATAGGGACATCATGACATGTTCAATGTGTATAGCTGAGTGTAAGGTCATAATCTGCTTCTGCTCCAAAGACCTTTAGTTTGGATGGATTCTTATCTACAGTAGCATCACTGGGGCTGCTTGCCGTATCTGTAACAGAATCCAAAGACAGCATCCAGTTTCAAGTTCCCATTAAAATCCTTGGCACTCTTGAGGGTAATGATACTGTCGGCACAGCAATCTACAAATACAGATGTAATGATATCTCAGAAAGGAGATGTCAAACCAAGATGTTTTACAAGATTTGGCAAGTCATTCTCTTTATGCCACACCTTTGGTCACTAAAGAGCTAAGGCCACTTCCATTTCATTAAGGATAAAAGTACTGTTTTAGAATAAAATAGTAAAAATAGCTAAAATTGTTCCAATGGGCGGGAAGGAAAGAGAGGGCAGACAAGAGCCAAGGGTTGAGAGTTGAGCAATGTGTCAGTACAAACAATGGAAATAGTTGGCAGACACTGAAGGCAAATTACTTTCATATATAGAAATTATACTGCAGTAAAAGAGCCTGATAGATGCTTACACAGCTGTGGTTATTAGGGCAACATAATAGTGTTTGTTCAAAGCAAAGAAGGGAGGAGCAGCAGGTTCAATATTTTCATATTTTACTAGAAATAGAGAAGAGACAAGTAGCAGACAAGGCATAAAATAATTAGGGGGAAAAGAAATAAAAATGGAGCCCTGGGTTGATGTGATGGACTGAGAGTGATGTGAGGAGGGTTTTCACAAGCCTACTTCTCTGGTATATAAGGTTAATTTTAAATATCTAACAGGTTAACAGGCATTTTTCAGGCAATTTTATAACCTATGCATAATTGGACTGGTATTTGTGAGTTACTCATTTTCTTTCTAATTGAGATTTGGACTGTGTCAGGATGGGTGTCAGAAGAGAGATGTAACATGCAAAGAAATGGTAATATGTCCTCTAGAAGGAGATCCCTATGAGCTCCAGTCATAGATAATGTACAGTAACCTAAAAAATGATTTTCTTTAGAATGTGTAATATGGATAAAAAGTATTACTGGGAATGGTGGCAAAGAATGAACTAAACTAAGTGTGTCTCTTCTGCTAACATCATCTCTTAATCCAGTGCCTCGATTAAAGCTTGATTCTCTCTCCTCAAGAAATGGTATCTTTCCTTCCCTTCCTCAGACAAATTTTACCTGAGCAATAGCATTTGGTTTTAATAAATATACATGTTGGTGTCATAAGTGAGATGATCACTATATTTACTTCTTATCTCAAGCTGAAATGTGGCTCTGGAATACTAATCATTGAAGGTGCCAAGGCGAGGGACAACTTTACTTATTATAGAAAATCAAACATTATCATATAATGATGATTACATAGTCATTTTTACAAATTTGTAGCAAAAAGCAGAATCTGTAGCTACTGACAAAAATGTATTGGTGTTATCAGCCAACCAACTCTTACTCAAGGAATGCTACAACCCACTGATCAGAGTCTCCTCGATATCACTTCTGCAAACTGTATGTCAGGCCCAATGACCCACTTAGAAATGTCTTCTTTCCTCTGAGCCTGAGTGCCCACTGGTCATGGAGGAGTTAATAATGAGTTAATCATGAATTTGAAGGCTTCACAGTCTCATTTGTTTCTTTTTGTTCAACAGAAAGAAGCCTTGAGAAAGTATGACTGACATTCATGATAATTACATTTGGAGATTAAAATAATTTAGGGTTTCAAAAAGTTGAAAATTTACACACCGTAATGAGCCTCACATGATTATGACTTCCTTCATATCATTTTAACTGTGTGTTGAAATCCATTTGATGTGGATGTAATAGTCATTTTAATGAATATTGTTAATTCCTTGTTTTCAGCATAAGAGATAAAGGGGAATTTAATTAAATTCATTGCGTGAGTACTTATTGGGGGTAAAAAGGTTCACAGAATTATTATTTTTGTGGCATGACATGTAAAGAACTTTGTAAAATGCAGGGAAGAGCAGTATCGGAGTGCAGCTGGCATTAGAAGTCAGGTCAGTTTTATTTCCCCTGTAGATGGCACAGAAGTCTCAAACCAACACTAAGAAGTGGTGCCTTGAAGCTATAGTTTTCATAAGGGACCAGCAAAATGTGACAGCTTTACTTGCTTTCTTCTTCAAACCTGATTGGACTCTTTAAAGTCAGAGTTTCAGTTTCCCCAAAAGTCTCAATAGAGAGCCAAAGCTTGGGTCCCATAGCAGTCAACTAGAAATATGACAAGAAAGGGCAAAAGCTTTTGTCCCAGTAGTTTCCCCTCCCGTGCCAGTTCCAAAGACCAGAACAGTCTCTCCCTGGGGTTTTTAGGACATTCCTGGTTACAATCTCATCCAAAAGTCATCATCGGCCTGGATACAAACCAGTTATGACATCATGGAGGGTAGATAGCATTCAGGGAATCAAAGGTCTACCAGGAACTGCTGAGATAGTGAGTTTATTTGGGTAGAAGAGGAAAGCCTGAATTATTTATTCTGTCAAATTTTTACAACTTACTATTGATTGGCCATCTCTTTTGGGGTCATTATGCCCAGAACTTCTGCCCTTAGCTTGCTATTCAGAAATCTTTGTCAGAAATGTCTCAGTGTTGTTAGACTACATTTGAACAGCATAATTGTTAAATGTAAATATATGCTGGGAGCTTCCACTGGGGAAACAAACAGTTATAAGCAGTTCTAACCAGTTTAACAGCAAATGATCTCTACAATAAATGAACCCACTACATTCCTATCTAATCTTTAAAACTGTGAATTAAGATGCTAAAATTAAGTTATGTGTAGGTATATTTATACACACACACACACACACACACACACACACACACACACACACGCACAACTAATGTGGATATCCTAATAGTTTTCTCTGGGCAAAGGAATTACATGTAATTTTCTTTTCACATGACTATGTTATAATTATAATGAATGTGCATTACTTTAAAATCTCCACATTTCCTTGAAACATTGAAAATGTAACTAAGTAACTTACATATTAAGGCCTCTCCTTGTGTCTGATGTGTGTGTGTGTGTGTGTGTGTGTGTGTGTGTGTGTGTGTCTGTCTGTATGTTTATTGCTTTTCCCCAACCAAACTCATGTGGATGAAAAAGGGTCTCATACTAAACCTGACAAACTCAGGGGAGGCCCACATGGCAGGCCTTATATATCCAGAGACTGAAAGTAACCACACAGGGTGGTCTGAACATAAAAATGGCTAACTAAAAGAAGACATGGAGGGTAGTCATGTCCTAGGTCTATAGCTTCCTTGACACAGGTCAATCTTTATCTTTGAAATTGTCTAGTGTCTTCACGCACCTAAGATAATATACCTTTGAAATGTCAGCATACTTTTGTTTTCTAGACCCCCCTCAGGGCACAACCAAGGCATCAGAACAAAAGACCAAACTGTTGGCTTATTGTCCACATGCCATCTCACTGTGACATAAATGTTTATTATAAATGTACCCACGTAAAAGATACCTCACTGTATCTTACTTTCTATCCAATCTGAGATTTCCCCACTTTGCTTTTTCCTGCCCCCCTAATTCACCGCCAATGGATTTCACATAATCCCTAAACTTCTCTTCTTAATTAATATTAATTAATTAAGCTGTAAAACTGCCATTCTGAAGAGCATTTTCTCAAGCTGCTGAGATTTTGCTTCCCATCAATTGTTGTCAGTTTGGCTCAAATAAACTCTTATAAGAATTTTTTTAGGCTGAATGTTCTTTTGTCAACACCCAGTTCTTTCCACACCCAACATTTATCTTAACAATCTCTCCAAGATTCAGAAGTAGTTGGTGTGGAAAGAAATGTGTAAAATATCATCACATTCCTTAACTTTCCCAAATTAAGTGGAAGGAATAGTAGTTTGTTTTTTGGTTTTTGTTTTTTTAAATATATTTTATTGATTTTTTACAGAGAGGAAGGGAGAGGAATAGAGAGTTAGAAACATCGATGAGAGAGACACATAGATCAGCTGCCTCCTACACACCCCCCACAGGGGATGTGCCCGCAACCAAGGTACATGCCTTTGACTGGAATCGAACCTGGGACCTTTCAATCTGCAGGCCGACGCTCTATCCACTGAGCCAAACCAGTCAGGGCAGGAATAGTAGTTTTAATACCCATTATTTGAGGGAGTAAAAGGGACACCCTTCACCAGTCTTCTACCCTCCAACTTCTCATATGAACTCCATGATGTTGCTCTTCCTTTAATGATTAAAATTCTCAAAGGTGCTTCTTGCTTCAGCCTCCTGGCCATTCATTTCTCAGTGTTTGTCATGTGGCTTCTATCTCCCAGTCACTAATTTCTTAAAACCCTTTCCCCAAAAGTTTTTAATGACTTCCTAGTGACCCAATTAAAATACCTTTCTCTCTCCTCTTCTTTGATTCTTGTGCTATATTTGGGTTCCTCCTCTTCTTTGAAAACAAAAAGCAAACCAATTTTATTACTAGCACTCTTGTCTGGTTTTTTTTTTTTCTTCAATTCCAATGACTATTACTGTCTTCTCCAATTTTAATAGCTATTCCCACTTTGTTTTTATCACCAGTTCTCTCTCTTCTTCTGGCTCTGCTTTCTCCTCCCACTCCACATATGAAAACTATTTCCAAGTCTGTTTCTAATCTTCATGCCATTTTATTTTGGCAAACATTAATTAAAAACCTGTTACATATTTGACACTGTGCTAGGCACTGGGTGTGGACTGAAGTCAGAGTATTGTACAAAGGAGGAAGTGGCAGATTCTGTTTGAACATGGTCTAGATATCCTCTCCTGGGAAGAGGCAAGGACAAGATGTTGCATATCGTTGTAGGCCACATGCAACAGTTTAGATTTTACTCACCAATCAATTAGAAGAGATTGAAGGATTATAAGCAATAAAGTTACAAAAGACTAACATTTAAAACAAATTAGTAAAGCTGAAAAAAAATAATTTGAAGGGGGAAGAGAAAATGGAGGTCGAATAGGCAGACCTTTCTTGGACCTCTTCCCAGGGCCAGACTGGAAATAAAACTAAAGTGGGGAATATGCGCCCAGAATTGCCAACTGAGGTCCAGATAAGGAGGTCCATATCAAGGAAGGACAGAAAATGCTTGGTCGCAAGAGAGTCAGCAGGCTGAGAGTGAAGAGAAACTCTTGGCTACAGGAGGGTCTGTTTCTTCAGAAGATTGAGGCACAGAACCCAGTCTGGGCTCCACAGATCTGAGCACCACACCCAAGACCAGCAGCCCATGAAACATCCAGCCATGAAAGGTGTCAGGACAGCTGGCCACCTCAAAGCCTGGAGCTGGTAGACTGGAGGCAGTCAGAGAGAAAGCCTCAGTTTCTTGTTTATTTGTTATGTGTGTGTGTGTATTTTAAACCTAGAGCACATGATCATATCAATCGACACAGAAAAAGCATTTGACAAAATCCAACACACCTTTTTAATAAAAACTCTCAGCAAAGTGGGATAGAGGGTTCATTCCTCAACATGATAAAGGCCATATGTGACAAACCTATAGCAAACATCATACTGAATGGGCAAAACCTAAAACCATTTCCCCTAATTATAGGAACAAGATGGGGGTGTCCATATTTACCACTCTTATTAAACATAGTGCTGGTAGTCCTAGTCACAGTGATCAGACATGAAGAAAAAGTAAAAGGTATTCAAATTGGTAAGGAGGAAGTAAAACTGTCATTATATACAGATGACATGAAATTGTACATAGAAAACCTGACAGACTTCACCAAAAAACCCATTAGATTCATAAATGAATTCGGCAATGTAGCAGGATATAAAATTAGCACCAGAAATCAATGACATTTTTATACACCAATAATGAACTCACAGAAAGAAAAACAAACAAATAAAAAAAATCCCATTTATCATTGCAACAAAAAATTAAGGTATTTAGAAATAAACTTAATCAAGGAGGTAAAAGACTGTACTCGAAAAACTATAGGATGTTGAAAAAAGAGATGGAGGAAGATATAAACAGGTAGAAGAATATACCATGTTCATGGGTTGGTAGACTCATGAAAATGTCCATACTATCCAAAGCAATCTATAGATTCAATGCAATCCCTATTAAATACCAATGCCATATTTCACAGATCTAGAACAAACACTCCAAATATTTATATGGAACCTGAAAGGGCCCCAATTAGCTACAGCAATCTTGAAAAAGAAGAATAAAGTTAGAGGGATCACAATACCAGATATCAAGTTATACTACAAAGCCACTGTAATCAAAATGGCCTGGTACTGGCAAAAGAACAGGCATATAGATCAATGGAACAGAACAGAGACCCCAGAAATTGACCCAAGCTTATTACACTAAGTTAATATTTGATAAAAGAGGCAAGAATATACAATGGAGTTAAGACAGTCTCTTCAATAAGTGATGTTGGGAAAATTGAACAGATACATGCCAAAAAATGAGACTAGACCACCAACTTACATCATAAACAAGAATACACTCAAAGTGGGTAAAAGACTTAAATGTAAGTTGGAAACCATAAAAATCCTAGAAGAAACCATAGGCAGAAAAGTCTCAGATATCTCTCTTAGCAATATGTTTACCGATACGTCTCCTAAGGCAATGGGAACTAAGAAAATCAACAAATGGGACTACATCAAAATAAAAAGCTTCTGCATAGCAAGAGAAACCATCAACAAAATGAAAAGGGAGCCCACTGTATGAGAGAACATATTGACATATGTTCAGAACAGAACGATACATCTGATAAGGGGTGAATTCCCAAAATATATAAGGAACTCATACAGCTTAACAAAAGGAAGACAAACAATCCAATTTAAAAAATTGGCAAAAGACCTAAATAGACACATCTCCATATTGGACATACAGATGGCCAAGAGACATATGAAAAAATGCTCTGTCACTAATCCTCAGAGAGATGCACATTGAAATGACAATGAAGTATCACCTCAGTCCTATCATCAGTAAATCAACAAACAATTGCTGGCGAAGATGTGGAGAAAAGGGAACCCTAGTACACTCACTGCTGGTGGGAATGCAGAATGGTGCAGCCACTGTGGAAAACAGTATGGAGTTTCCTCAAAAAATTAAAACTGCCATTTGCCTCAGTGATCCCACTTCTAGGAATATATCCTAACTTAAGAAACCCGAAATACCAATCCGAAGGACTATATGCATCCTTATGTTTATAGGAGCGTAATTACAACAGCTATGATATGGAAACACCCCAACTGCCTATCAGTAGATAAATAGATTTTTTTTTAAAAAAAAATCCATTGCCCTAACCGGTTTGGCTCAGTGGATAGAGCTTCGGCCTGAGGACTGAAGGGTCCCGGGGTCGATTCTGGTCAAGGGCATGTACTTCCTTGGTTGCGGGCACATCCCAGTGAGGGGTGTGCAGGGGGCAGCTGATCGATGTTTCTCTATCATCAATGTTTCTAACTCTCTATCCCTCTCCCTTCCTCTCTGTAAAAAAATCATTAAAATATAAAGCCATGATATATTTACACCATGGAATACTATATACTATGCAGCTATAAAAAAGAAGGATTTCTTACCATTTGAGACAGCATGGAGGGACCTGGAGAGTATTATGCTAAGTGAAATGAGCCATTCAGAGAAAGATAAGTATCCTATAATCTCACACATATGTGGAATCTAATGAACAAAATAAATTCAGTGACAAAGAAGCATAGAATAGGTTAATGAATTTCAGAGGGAAGATGAGGGTGGGTATGGTGGGGCAGGAAGAGATTAACTCAGGAACTTATATGCATAGCCCATGGACATAAGCAATAGTGTGATGAGGGCCTGGGAGAGGCAGGTGCAGAATGGAGAGGGGTCAATAGTAAAGAAAAAAAGGGGGACATATGAAATACTTTTAAAAGTAATGATAAATTAAAAATAAATTAAAAAATGGGTAAAGCTAAATAAATAAAGTCACCAGTTAATAAATAAATAGTAGGGCAAAAGATTAAACACTGGTGACCTGGCCAGTGTGCCTCAGTGGTTAGAGTGTCGACCTGGCCACAGAAAGGTAGCAGGTGGTTCCTGATCAAGGACATGTACCTGGGTCATGGACATTACCCTGACTGAGGCAACCAATTGATTGTCTCTCTCACATTGATGTTTCTTTCTCTTTCTCACTCCCTCCTTTCTACTCTCTATAAAAAAAAAAAATGAAAAAAGTATCCTCTGGTAAGGATTAACAAATAAATAAATAAAAACATTAATCACTGGCCTGAAACCTGACATTTGCAGAAGTTTACAATCTCAGTCCAAGTCTATTAGCATACTCTGAAAAGATTGGTCATCCCTGGTTTGGTTTTGGGTGGTCTCAGTTCAAATTCTGATGCTTTTTGTTCAAACTGAGACTTAGCTGACAATCTCCTGAATAACATAACTTTCTCTTTGCCATATGGAACGAGCCCTAGGGCTGACTTGCAAGTGATGGAAGCCTTTTCCATGAGCCTCTAGCAAAGGGAAACCTGTCTGCCTTTCAACTATGTATTATACCTCTGAATGCGTATAGTTTATCCATTTAGGGGTATAAACAAATAGTTTAACACAGTGATGGTGAACCTTTTGAGCTTTACGTGTCAGCATTTTGAAAAACCCTAACTTAACTCTGATGCCTTGTCACATATAGAAATTTTTTGATATTTGCAACCACAGTAAAACAAAGACTTATATTTTTGATATTTATCTTATATATTTAAATGCCATTTAACAAAGAAAAATCAACCAAAAAAATGAATTCGCGTGTCCCCTCTATCATGCGTGTCATGGGTTCGCCATCACTGGTTTAACAAGGTGTTTGGGATGGTGCTGCTGCTCTTAAAATGAGGCACGTTAGTATTGCAATTCACTAGAAACACATCTTAGCTAAACAAATTTACTATAGGGCAATGAAACCTGATTGCCTACATTCCAAATCTGACTTCACCATTTATCAATTGTATAACCCTGGACTAAGAACTCTGAGCCTATTTACTCATCTATAAAATGGTGATGATGACAATAATAAAATACTTAACTCATACAATGGTGAGGATTAAATGAACTAATAAATATAAACTGCTTGCAACAGTACCAGGCACAGAATACGTGTTGTATAAATAATATCTGTTTTATAATAGATATGAATGCATGCATAAGTTAGGGTATTTCTTAGAAAAAAACTGCATATATCGATTTGCAATCATCTATCCTATCTAATAAAAGAGAAACATGGTAATTAGCATATGACCGCTACACTTCCCATTGGCTAATCAGGGCGATAAGCAAATTAACTGCCAGCCAAGATGGCAGCCAGCAGCCAGGCAGCTGGAAGCGAACATGAGACTTGCTTGCTTCAGTGACGGAGGACTCCAACGTTCCCCGCCTGCCTTGCTGTCCTCTGAGCTTGCAGTTTAAGAAACATTGTAACAAATAACAAATATAGAAGCTAAACAAAACCCCAGAAACCTGCTTTCAGCAAGCCGGAATCACAGAGCTGGAGTTATACATTGTTTCGATTATAGAACTGAAACAAACCAGATACCTGCTTTCAGCAGCGGAGGCCTAAGAGCTGGAGCCTCAGAGCTAAAGCTGGCCCAGAATAAAAAAAAGAAAAAAGGGAGCAGTTGGGAGCTTCAGTCAGCCTGAAAACAGCCCTCAGCCCCTCACCCAGACTGGCCAGGCACCTCGTGGGGACCCCCACCCTGAAGGGTGTGTGACCAGCTGCAAACAGCCATCATCCCCTCACCCAGGCTGGCCAGGCACCCCAGTGGGGACCCCCACCCTGATCCAGGACACCCTTCAGGGCAAACCAGCCAGCCTCACCCATGCACCAGGCCTCTATCCTATATAGTAAAAGGGTAATATGCCTCCCAGCACTGGGATCAGCAGAGCCGAGAGGCCTCCCGGCACCAGGATCAGCATGACAGGGGGCAGCACCCAAACCCCCTGATCACCCTGAAGCTCTGTGTGTGACAGGGGGCGGGGCCACAACCTCCCTATCCACCCTGGTCTGTGTGTGACAGGGTGCGGCGCCCCAACCCCCTGATCAGCCCTGCTCTGTGGGTGAAACTGTGCCCCAACTGCCCCCCACGAGCCCTGCTCTGTGTGTGACAGGGTAGAGCCATAACCTCTTATTGACCCTCCCTTGAGTGTGACAGGGGCCGGTGCCCCAACCCCCCAATAGGCCATACCCTGAGCGTGACTGAGGGTGGCATCGCAATCTCTTGATCTGCCCTGCTCTGTGCATGACAGGGGGCGGCACCCCAATTCCCCAACCGGCCCTGCTCTGAGCCTGACCAGGGGCTACACCTAGGGATTGGGCCTGCCCTCTGCCACCTGGGAGCAGGCCTAAGCCAGCAGGTCGTTATCTCCTGAGGGGTCCCAGACTGCGAGAGGGCACAGGCCGGGGTGAGGGACCCCTCCTCCCCCCCAAGTGCACAAATTTTTGTTCACCGGGCCACTAGTATATATATAAAAGGCTAAGTGACTGACTGTCCGTCCAGCCATCCAACTGACCAACCGACCAGCTGGTACATATGATGTGCACTGGCAATTTAAAAATAAACATTGATTCATGCATGTGTGATACATATAAAGCTCTCACTGGTGCCAATCGCATGCATGAGTTTCAATCTGTCATTGTCGATCATGAATTTGGTTGTTTTTGTTGACATTCTGAAGCTGAAAGAAAGCGGAGTCAACAGAATATGTCTAAAGACCAATTATTGGCACAATGTGCCTCTGAAGCTGAAAGAAAGCGACATGCCCATTTTCGGACATGTCAATTATATTGCTTTCTCTCGAGTTTGAAGAGCATGTGATGTTAAAGTTAAAGTTGTAAATACTTCATCACAAGGGAAATTAGTCAAGCACTCTGAAAGTGTTTTTACTCTTAATGTGGTGTACAGGGAGACATTAGAATAAGTTTAATCAATTTATCAATCACTAGAGTCCCAGTGCATATTATACATGCACTTGGGGGTGGGGGGTCCCTCAGCCTGGCCTGCTCCCTCTTGCAGTCCGGTAGCCCACGGGGGATATCTGACTGACAGCTTAAGCCCACTCACTGTCTGCAGTCAGACATCCTTAGAGGCTCCTGCCACCACCACTGTGCTCACCAACTGAGAGCCAAGCTCAGGGCTTCTGGCTGAGCAATGCTACCCCTGTGGGAGTGCAATGATCACCAGGGGGGCAGCTCCTGCATAGAGCATCTGCCCCCTAGTGATCAGTGCACATCATAGTGACCAGTCCTTCTGCTGTTTGGTCGATTTGCACATTAGCCTTTTATTATATAGGACTAGGGGCCCGGTGCACGAAGATTCATGCACTGGGGGTGGATCCCTCAGCCTGACCTGCACCCTCTCCAATCTGGGAGCCCTCAGGGGAGCCCTCTCCAATCCTGGAGTTTCTGTCTGTCTCTGCAACCATATGAGCAAATTGTCTGAGACCCCCAACCCAGTTTGGTTTTTTGCTCACAGAATAATAGAGGCATTTTTTTTTCTTTGCTTCATTGGTGGAGATTTCCAGGAAGTTTTAGGATATCTTCCCTTTAATTTTTCCTAGACACTCTGATTTTACTTATGTCTCTCACCTTTGCTTTCCCTCCATCCCCCACTGCAACAGTAACTTGCTCCAGGCTCACTTTGCTCTAGTGCAGTGGTTCTCAACCTTCTGGCCCTTTAAATACAGTTCCTCATGTTGTGACTCAACCATAAAATTATTTTCGTTGCTACTTCATAACTATAATGTTGCTACTATTATGAATCATAATGTAAATATATGATATGCAAGATGGTCTTAGGTGACCCCTGTGAAAGGGTCATTCGACCGCCAAAGGGTTCACGAGCCACAGGTTAAGAACTGCTGCTCTAGTGTCTAGGAGAGCCATCTGCCACCCAATTCCCAGCATTCCTGGTGCTCTCCGCGCTCTGGGCTTCCGCTTCTGGTCCTGGGGCTGACACCAGAACTACTATTCCAAGAATTCCTGGTGCTCCCCATGCTCTAGGTTTTCTCTTCCTGCTCTGTCTCCGTCCCACAGCCTCCCACTCTGCCATGTCCCCCCAAGCCTCTGGCTCTCCTGCTCTGCTCTCCTCCCAGCAGCCTGGGGGAGTGACAGAGGGAGCCAGGTCCCCCCAAGCTGCTGGCTCTCCCACTTCTACTCTCTGTCTGGCACCGGTGTATGCAAATTAACCTGCCATCTTTGTTGGGTTAATTTGCATATTCACTACTGATTGGCTGGTGAGCGTAGCAAAGGGGTGGTCAATTTACATGTTTCTCTTATATTATATAGGATTGTTTTTATATCATGTTTTTGTTGTTTTATGTCATGTTTTTGTTGTTCTTATATCATGTTGTAATTGTTTATTTATTAATCAATTTATATATTATTTTCATATATTTTTTACTAATTTTCTTTCATCTCTGACACTTCTATTATCGAGAAAGGGCAAATAGCTATATTAAAATATTTATTCTAATTAAATTAATTTCCTTTCAATTTGCATGAATCCATGCACCAGGCCACTAGTTGTTTATTAAAACCCTGACGTTTTAAGGAGAAGGATCCAAAGCAAACAGACATGTTCTCTACATCCCTCCTGCAAGATGTAAAGCTTAAGCTTTCCAAATCTTTCATGACCACTTTTGTGCTTCTGTCCCTACCTGAGAAGTAGCAGAGCCCAAGCAAGTGGGCCCTGTTTCCATCCAGAGTCTGTTGGAAGGTACATCTCAAAGCACAACCTTTGAAAACACAGTGCTAGCAGAATTTGAAAGCTGTTCAGCCACCTTCTCTTTCTGGTGATGATCAAATCAACAGCCACCAATAAGGAACAAAAACAAACCCTAGAGACCATGTCAGATTGAATACTTGTCCAAAGCAATAAGTCCTCAAAGCTTCCGGACTAGATACTAGACAAAGTATCTGAATAATATTACAACTGGTCTCCACATCTAATCCCTGCAAGAAAGAATACAGAACTGATAGGAGAAGACTCACCTGATCCTATTCCACACTGAAGAAATGAAAGGCTCTCATTCCATTGGTTTTTTAAAATAGAATGAGCTCCTTTGGTTTATTGCTGCCATGCTCTGTCAAAATGTTTAGAATTAGCTCTGGTGTCTAGGACAATCTTAATAGGGGTTGGGAGAGAGCCATCGGGAGAAAGGAAGGGTGAAAAATAACACATAACTAAACACAAACACACCATTTTTACATATTACCATTAAAAATTGATTTAAAGGACAACAAGGAGGAAAAGATGCTGGGGAAGAAGAGAGGGCAATTCTCCCTCCAGCCTAAACCCACTCTCTTTGAGGGGCAAGGGGGAGATTAGAGACTGACTGATAAGAAGTCAGAGTATGAGACTGCTTCCTACTTTGGAAGTCTGACCTCCAACCCCCCAATTTCAACTTCCTATTTGGAATGTGGACATGGAATCTAGAATTGCAGCTTTCTTGGGAATATATAGACAGTATATAGATAATAAACACACACATATATATATATATATATATTTGGTATATGAATAGAGGTGATGGTAAGTACATATTTTTGCATATTTAAAATAGTTTCTAATTTTTTTTTTTTTTTAAAAAGTGTTTCAGGAGGACTGAAGTACCATTACATGAAATGTACCATCAATTATAAGATGTTTTATAATCCTAAAAATAGAACACAAGAGGGGGAAAGTCTGAAGTACAAGCAAGAAGCATAGTGTTTGTGGGTTGCCTCAAACAGGAGAACAATGAGCAGAGAAATACCTAAAATTATCTTTTTTTTTTTTAATTAGAGCTTGGTTTTCTTAGAGAAAGGAGTCCCCAGCCCATTCTTCCTGTTGGCATTATGTTAGACAGCTTCTTTCAAACATATTTAAGGAATGGATGAGTTTTCTTCATGGTTAATTTGGAAATATGATACAAGTTATGGACAAAACAATTGAGCTAAAAAAGTAAGAACACATATATTACAACATCTAGTCTAACCTAGAAAAGGTTGGAAAAGATGAGCTGGAAAATGAAAAATGATTCCATTCCTTGTGTGATTTATTTGTTGATTTTAAATTGGGAACATTTTTTAAAATTTGCAATCTTAATATTATTGCTTATTTAGCAAAGCAACACATGTTTGTTGTATAAACTTTGGAACTCCAGACAAAATTGAGGAAATAAATTAAAATCTTCCATAATATTTCAACCCAGATAATCATTGTTAATCTTTTGACATGTATGTTATTTTTCATAGATTTATATGAACTTAAATAAAATTGGAATTATACTCTATACCTTGTATTTTAAACTAATCTTTCATTTAATAGTCTTAAGCACTTACCTAAATTATTACCGTTATAAATTATGATCTTTTTAACCTGGCTGCTGTGGCTCAGTGGTTGAGCATTGACCTATGAACCAGGAGACCATGGTATGGAGTGTGCAGGAGGCTGCTGATCAATGATTCTCTTTCATCATTGACGTTTCTAGCTCTCTCTTTGAAATCAATGAAAAAATATGTTAAAAAACAAATTATGATTTTATATATATATTTATCTATATCTATATATAGATGTAGATATAGATATAGATATAGATATATATGTATATAATTGATTTCAGAGAGGAAAGGAGAGGGAGAGAGAGAGATAGAAATATCAATGATGAAAGTGTATCATCAATCAGCTGCCTCCTGTACATCCCACACTGGGGATCAAGCCACAGCTGGACCATGTGCCCTGACCGGAAATCAAATCATGACCTTCTGGTTCATAAGTTGACACACAACCTCTGAGCCACACCAGCTAGCTAAATTATGATCTATAATGACTGCATATAATCTGCTCATATAACTATACTCTAAATTATTCAAACAGTAACTTGTTAGTAATTTTAATTATTTACAATTAAAATAATGTTCCAATAAGTGTCTTTGATATAATTTTGGGAATATATCAGATTAGTCATTTAGACTAAGTATAAGGAAGAAGAATTATTAGCTTGAAGGATATAAACATTTTTAAGATGCGATATACATTGCTAATGTGTGTCCATTAAGGTTGTACCAATTTGTCTTTCCACTAACAGTATACAATCCTATCTAATAAAGAGGGAATATGCTAACTGACCCTCACGCTGTTGCAAAGATGGCGGTGCCCACAGCCAATAAGGAAGGAATATGCTAATTGACTGCCCCACCCTCAAAGATGGCAGCACCCACAACCAATAAAGAGGGAATATGCTAATTAACTGCCCTACCCTCAAAGATGGCAGCACCCACAGCCAATAAGGAGGGAATATGCTAATTGACTGGCATACCCTCAAAAATGGAGGTGCCCACAGCCACAAGTTGGCTGATAGGGGAGTGCAGTTGTGGGCAATCAGGCCAGCAGGGGAGGGCAGTTAGGGGTGACCAGGCCAGCAGGGGAGGGCAGTTAAGGGTGACCAGGCCAGCAGGAGTGGGTAGTTAGGGGTGACTGGGCCAGCAGGGGAGGGCAGTTGTGGGGGACAGGGCCAGCAGGGGAGGACAGTTGGGGGTGACTGAGATAGCAGGGGAGCAGTTAGGCATTGATTAGGCTGGCATGGGAGTGGTTAGGGAGTGATCGGGCTGGCAGGCAGAAGTGGTTAGGGGTAATCAGGAAGGCAGGCAGGCGAGCAGTTTGGAGCCAGCAGTACTGGATTGTGAGAGGGATGTCCGAGGGGTCCCAGAATAGAGAGGGTGGAGGCTGGGCTGACAGACAGCGCCCCCCCCACCCCAGTGAATGAATTTTGTGCACCGGGTCTCTATTAAGTCTAGATTGATTAAAAACTAAAATATAAATCCTTAAGTCAAAGCTACATAATAATTTCTGTTTCTAGCTAGAACCAAACAAGAAGAGGGCAAAAACAATAAAATTATGATTAAAAGAAGGAAGCATAGCTTTTCTTAAATTAGTAAGTATATAAAATTTATATATTTATTCATAAGTTTATTCTAATGCTCTCTAGAACTTTTGAAAAATATCATATAGTCCTTTAAAAATATTATAGAGAATTCAGACACTATATATATATGTATATATGTATATATGTGTGTATATATATATATATATATATATATATAATAAAAGAGAAACATGCAAATTGACCGCACCTCTGCTATGCCCCAAGCCACGCCCACCAGCCAATTGGAGCGACTATATGCAAATTAACCCAACCAAAATGGCGGCCGGCAGCCACAAAGCTGGAGCAAGCAGGAGGCTTGATTGCCCTGAGCTGCCTGCCCTGCTGGCCCTGAGCTCTGCTCAAAGCAACAAAGTTTCAATTATAGAAGATAAATAAATCCCAGATACCTGCTTCCAGCCAACCTCCACTGGGAGCTTGGGTGGCTGGGGGCCGTGGCCAACCTGCAAACAGCCATCAGCCCCTCACCCAGGATGGCTACACCCTCATGGGGTGAGGGTCCCTGCTGGAGGTCTTGGCCAGCCTACAAACAGCCATCAGCTCCCCACCCAGACTGGCCAGGCACCCCAGGAGGATCCCCACCCTGAAGGGGGTGTGTTCAGCCTGAAAATGGCCATCAGCCCCTCACCCAGGCTGGCCAGGCACCCCAGCAGGACCCCCACCCTGATCCAGGACACCCTTCAGGGCAAACCACCCAGCACCCACGCATGCACCAGGCATCTATCCTATATAATAAAAGGGTAATATGAAAATTGACCCTAACAGCAGAACGACTGGGAATGACTGGTCACTATGATACACACTGACAACCAGGGGGCAGACACTCAATGCAGGAGCTGCCCTCTGGTGGTCAGTGCACTCCCACAAGGGGAGCTCTGCTCAGCCACAAGCCAGGCTAATGGCTGCCAGTACAGCAGTGGTGTTGGGAGCCTCTCCCACCTCCTCAGCAGTTCTAAGGATGTCCAACTGCAGCTTAGGCCTGCTCCCCAATGGCAAGGGGACATCCCCTGAGGGCTCCTGGTCTGCCAGAGGGATGTCTGACTGCCAGCTTAGGACCAATCCCCTGAGGAGCAGACCTAAGCCAGCAGGTGGTCATCCCCCGAGGGGTCCCAGACTGTGAGAGGGCACAGGCCGGGCTGAGGGACCCCCCCCCCCCAAGTGCACAAATTTTTTTTTATTTATTTATTTATTTATTTATTTATTTATTTATTTATTTATTTCAGAGAGGAAGGGAGAGGAAGAAAGAGAGAAATATTGATGATGAGAGAGAATCATTGATTGGCTGCCTCCTGCACACCCCCTACTGGGGATTGAGCCTGCAACCTGGGCATGTGCCCTTTACAGGAATCAAACTCAGGACCCTTTGGTCTGCAGACTGACACTCTATCCACTGAGCCAAACTGGCTAAGGCTAAACATTTTTATGGTTCCTTTTTCTCCACTACATCTATGTGCTTATAAAGGCTTTAGCCTCAAGAATCCACCCACTAAAATAGCCATTTCATCTCTTTTTTTCTCATTGTTTTAATACATTTTTCAGATCTTACCTGATGAATAATCTTTCCCATAAAGCCCATGCATTCTGATTTCTTCCTTTCTGCTCCATTTTGTGATTTAAATTCTATTAGGCAGTAGAGTGTGGGGGTGCCAAAAGGCCTATAATGAGAGACACTGAAGGAGAAAGTGGTAGAGACTTATCTAATACACTGTTGAATAGCTAACATAATTGACTCAAACATATGAACAAAAGAAAATCATGAAAACTAAAAATGTGTGGGCATTGAAATATGTCATAAACAGGGGGTATTAGCAATGAGTCACAGAACCATGCTGTCTGAATATTAGAATATGAACCAAGAAAGGAAAATAAATGAATTTCTACCTTTTGCTTCAGAAATGTCTTTTTTTTCCAATGTAAATATATTAAGCTTTAATATTTTTAGAATCCTAATATAGAGTGTGAGTGTATTCATCATCTTGTCAGCATTTCATGTTCACTGCAAACTTACCCCTGGGATTCAGTATCCCACTACAGAAAGCTACAAAATTACCAAATGTTCAGATTGACCTCTGTAATGGCACATAGTTGAATGTATATCAAGGGAGGATGCTGAGTTCTTTTATCCTTTAGGTTTATATAAAATTGAAGTGTGTTTTTTTAAAAATAGAAAATTACTAGTTGCTATTATAGGTTGAATGTTTGTTCTCCCTTCCCCCAACCTTCAATTTGTATGTTGAAGCCTAATCCCCAATGTGATAGATGGTATGGGGAAGTGGGGCTTTTGAGAGATAATGAGGTTTGGATAATGTCATGGGGGTGGAACCTCCATGATAGGTTTAGGGCCTTTATGAATACATGAAGATCAGAGGGAGAAGAGAGCAGACTATGATCCAGGAAGCAGCCCCTCTCCAGACACTAAATTTACCTGTGTCTTGATTTTAGACTTTCCAGGCTCCAGAACTGTAAGAAATTAATGGTTTTTAAGTCACCCAGTCTCTGATATTTTTGTTGTAGCAGCAGTTGTCAATCTTGATTAAGCTCAACACAGTACATCAATAAACAAAATTTTAAAAAATATAGGATAAGAGATTTATTCGATGTGATTATTCAGAAATAGGTAGGAGTTGTAACTGGTTTGGCTCAGTGGATAGAGCACTGGCCTGCGGACTGAGGGGTCCCAGGTTCGATTCCGGTCAAGGGCGTGTGCCTTGGTTGTGGGCACATCCTCAGTAGGGGTTGTGCAGGAGGCAGCTGATCGATGTTTCTCTCTCATCAATGTTTCTGACTCTCTATCCCTCTCCCTTCCTCTCTGTGGAAGAATCAGTGAAATATATTTTTAAAAAAAAGAAATAAGAAATAAGTAGGAGAAAATAATATAACATTTTTCCAATGAAGTCTATTTCAGTTGATCATATAAACCAGATTATACACTTATCAAGCCTCTTGGAGTTATTAAAGGTAAAGGTAAAAGCCACATCTTAGCCCTGGACCCAACACTGTGTCTCCATGTTAACAACACATCCAGACAGTATGCAAGAAATCTATTGATCCCACACTTGGATCATTAACTTTTTTTCAGTTCTCTACTATAACTTAGTATCAGAAGTTATTCAAAGATACAATATCAATGATTAAAGTCAAGATAACATTTTCTGAGATGGTCACCCATCCCAAATATTTAATCTTGACTAGAAAACACAAATCTCATATCTGTGCATAGTAAACACCACTCATGTTACCCTCTTTTTTTGCTCAGAGAATCCTGATTTTATTTTTTGTCTAGGAGGGGGAAAAAAGTGTTCCAATAAGGTAAGAACTTCCTTAGATTCATTATTATTCTAAAATAATCATGGTGATCCCATTTCTTTTCTCCAGTGATTGTTTAGACATAAGAATTCAGCTCTGAAAGGGGCTTTTGAAAAAAAGTTTCTGACCTGATAAAAAGAAATGCAAAAGAAAAAAACTCTCATCCTATAAAAAGATGCTTTTGAATCAGGACATGATACCTTGAGTTACAAAAGCCAACTTATGAACACAAGAGGAGAGCTATACCACCAAGGGGTGGAAGGAGGGAAAGGTAAAACCTTAGGTTAGAGAAGACATCCTTCCAATACTGAGTGAATCTGAAATTCACTACCTTAAGATTTCTTGTTTAGTAATATAATGCATGTTTTGTTTTGTTACTTAAGATAATTTTAATGGAATATTCTGTTAGTTGCTTCTGAAGTCATTAGTTATAACTAGTTAGACACTAGACATAATTTTCAGGAAGGGTCATAAATTCTATACCTAGGTAGTCTCTAACTTAATCCCTCTATATCACTGGTCTTTGTTCATTATGTTCTTTCTATCTAGAATGCCCTTCCTCTCTCTCTTACTGACCCAGTATCTCCTCTACTAGCCTACATTCCCCTGCAACAACAAAATTACTCTATTACTTGGGGTTTTATGTATTTTGGCCACTTTCATTAGTGTTGCTATTATTATATAATTACCAACATTGGGCACATGCTCTGTGCCTGATATTGTACTGTTTTATATCTTGAGGTAGATTGTATTATTTATTCATAAATATTTATTTGCTTTTCACTTTTACGCTTATAGGAAACAAACTATTCTTTCCTACCTATTGATTTTTGGGTTGGCCATGTACCTTGATTTGGTCAATAATATCTGAGTAAATCAGAGGAACTGAGCAGAAGCTTTACATGCCTACTTATAGTCTGGCTATGTCTCCTTTACTTTTGTCTGCACCATGAGAACAGGATGTTCCAACATGCTCCTTAAACATGATTCCCAGAAAGAGAAGACACATAGAATCCAGCAGAAATCAATCAAATTTAGCCAAACCAGATAATCTGCACCCCTTGTGTAACAAGAGAAACACAACTTGGTTTTAGAAAGCCACTGAGATATTGGGCAAAAGCTAACATAATGTCATTTAATCTAAACCTCATAATGTCATGAAGTACTATTATTATTACCCTATTTAACAATGGATAAAACCAACTCTGGTTACAGGACTTAGATTCTTCCCTATAATATATATGATCCTATCTGTTTTCCTTCCACTAGACTCAACTCCTTAAAAATAAGGACTACACACTTTCATATTTCTTTCCCCAATACGGAGAGCATTGCCTGCTTGATTAATTATGATATTGGAAGAGGAAGTTATGGTTCTAGAACACATCTCCATTATTAACAGATCTTCATGGCTCTTACATTCAAGTACCCAGGTACCAATAGCTTGGACTATTCCCTATTTTCTCCCCAAAATACTTTTATTTTATGTTATTTTATTTATTTTTTAAAATATATTTTTATTGATTTTAGAGAGGAAGGAAGAGGGATAGAGAAATAGAAATGTCAATGATGAGAGTGAATCATTGATCAGTTGCCTCTTGCACACCCCACACTGGGGATCGAGCCTGTAACCCAAGCATGTACCCCAAATGGGAATTGAATTGTGACCTCCTGGTTCACGGATCGATGCTCTACCACTGAGCCATGCCAACCAGGCCTGTCCTTTTATTTTAAATACAAAATGAATCACTTGTATTTTTAAAGTAAATGAAATAATCTGTATAGTAGTTCTATATTTTACTTATTAGAGCATGTATCATGAAAAAATATCTCAAAAAATTGTCTGGATAAAAATCTACTTATTTATAATAAAATATATCTTTAAAAAATTGTTGGTCCACTTTTTACACAGGTTTGTGAGGCGAGAAAATGAATAAATAAGACACTATTTGCATTTGTTTAAAAAAATAACAAAACCTTCATTTCAGTAAATTTTAGTTTGAGAAGATGCCAGATATTTTAGAAGCATAATTCACAAAAATTAATGACTAATTGGAATTAGGTAGAGAAAGGCATGAGGAGAATACATACAAGATGTATTAGGGTTCTCCAAAGGAACAGAACCAATAGGACGGATGAATGGATGGATGGATGGATGGATGGATGGATGGATGGGTGGATGGGTATTTTACAGAACTACCTCATGCAGTTATAAAAGCTGAGAAGTCCCAAGCTCTGGAGTTGGCAAGCTAAAAATCCAGGAAAGCCAATGTGTAATTCCAGTCCAAATGTTGGCAGGCTTGAGACCCAAGAAGATCTGATTTTTAGGCCAGAAAAGACCAATGTCCAGATCAAGGAGTTGGCCAGGAGAAGCACCCTCTTACTCAGCTTTTTTGTTCTATTCAGGTCTGCAATTGATTGGATGAGGTCCACCCACATTAGGGATGGCAATCTGCTTTTCTCAGTCTACCAAATCAAATGTTAATCTCATCCAGAAACATTCTCACAGACACACTCAGAATAAAGTTTGGCCAAATGTCTGGGCACCCTCTGGCTCAGTCAAGTGGACACATAAAATTACCCATTACGCAGGATTCTTTCATTTAACAAATATGCAGTCAGTGTGTTAAATGTCTACTCTATGTTTGGAATAAATCTTTCTGTCAACATCCCTGTAGTAACTGAATTTTCATAAAATAATTTAAAAAATAAAGTGATCTTAGAAATAATCTTGTCCAACGGAATCATTTATACAGGCAAGAAAAATAAGGTCAAAGAGATACTAAGTGACTTCCTCTAAGCAACATAATTTTACTGGGGAAACAGAGGTAAGACTAGAGCCAAGGTCAAGAGCAAATCTCCATTCTACTGCACAGTTCTACTTCTCCTTCTCAGTATTTGATTGTGAATCCCAATCCCAGAAAGGAAAAGAAATGAAGAGATAAACACATAGCCTATGGGGTGTTTATCTTGTTACAGACACATACACAGAAGCATTTATGAACACAGGGAGAGATAAAAGCTTTATTATAGCTTCTAAGCAATAGTAAAACACATTTTAAATATAAAAGATAGGATTTCCATAGATAAAAATGTATCCTTTCTAGGTTTTCATCCATTAGAGAAAAATACAATAAAACACCCAATTTCTATTCCTGAATGAAGCATTTCAGAAGTTTAATTTTTCTTGCTAACATCCAAGTAACTCAATGATTTTCATCTAAATATGGGGGCAAAAGGTATTAAATTCATCAGCATATAAATGACTTTTCTAGATGTAAAGATGGATTATAGCAAAAGATACCTACTATTTCAAATGTATTACTTACCAAGAAAAAATAAAGTCAAGGTTTTCACACTATCATTTACAATCTATTTCACTGAATTGTTCTTGATATTACCATTTTCTGTTTTATGACTTCCCCCCAGAGAAACTAACTATAAAATAATATGTGTAACTCAGTATTCTTCAGACTCTTAACACATTTCTTTTCTCATTGTTTCTTTAAGTAATGTTAGCAAAGTAATCATTGGTAATTGACCCATACCAACTGAGTGAAAATAGTACCAGCTCAGTGAATTTCAAAATGTCTGTCATATTATTTCTATTTTATAGGAAATGTGATACATTCATGGAGACAGGTTATATTAGGAATAAATGTCAGCAGATGGTTATATAAGCTAGTTGCTTTAATTTTAGTACATAGATAGTTTTAGACTATAATTTTATGATCTCTTATGAACTATTAAGGAAAAGTAAATGACCAATAAAAAAATCCCTCATAAACTGACCAACATTTAATTGTTTATTTATTCATTTATCCATTTCCTCTATAAATATCTATTGTTAGGCTAAAAAGGGTCAGATGTTAAGCCTGGTGCTAGTAGAAATTTTGGAAGCTGAGTTCATAAAACCTACCAACCGGTTGGATATAAATAGAGAGAGAGAAATTATATGAATAACATATACTCCTACCTTTCAGAAAGGTACAGTGTATGAGGAGGCCTAAGCAAATAATAGTCCTGGTTTATTATAATAATCTATAAAAGCAAGGTGAGAGGATAATTGTGTGCCTGACAAAAATTAAAATGGCTACTCAAAGGAGATGGCATCTGAGACCTATCTTTACCCAGCAATGAAGAGGGATGAGGTTATTACTGAGAGTGTGAAAAATATGAAAAGGTCTAAAGGAATAAAATAACAATATGGTTTTTGTTGAACACTAAATAGTTATGTTCAAAAAGAAAATAGTGTGTGTGGTGAAGGGGCCAAAGTTTTGCTTCCCAAAAATGTGCCTTTTGGGATATTGTTTTTTAAGCTGGTTATTAAGAAACAAAAGACTCATGAAGAACTGCTGTGAGCCGGTCCATCCTTGCTGTTTCAAGGGACCTGGCATATATGGCATACTGTTCTTAATATGTTTGCTCACCTTCTTGGCACTATGTGTTTTAACCAAGGTCTCTGAGAAAGGTTGTTTCCCCAGGTAGGGATTTTCCCCTGAAGTTAGGGAGGGAATAAAACCTCTTAACTAAGTGCCAGGCAGGTAATTAATCACTTTAACTAGGAACAATCATGCTTAAGCTACATAATCTTTACTCCCTGGAATGGAGATAAGAAACACCCTAACCTTTGGAATAGAGATTGATAGGATTGGAATCAACTAGTATAAATACAGATGTAAGAAGACAGAACTTAGAATACAGAGCTTAGAACACAGAACTAAGAAGACAGAACCTACACAGAACCTACAGACAGAAGAACTTCGCTGGAGAGAACATGGCAAAAGATCCTGGACTGAACCTGACTACAGAAATTGGCAAGAGAACCTGACTAGAACCTGGTGACTGAACCTGGCTGGAGAACCTGGACAGAACCTGGCTGGAGAACCTAGCAAGAGAACATGGACACAGAACCTGGCTGGAGATCCTAACCAGAACTTCGCTGGAGATCCTGGCTAGGCTGCTGATCAACTGAACGCTGTCTCCATGTCATTCCTTCTTCGCCGACCTCATCTACACCTTTGGGGACCCCTGGACCCGCTGGGGTTGGACCCCGGCAAAGAACCTCTGAGCCTCTCCATTTTTTGCCTAAGAGATTAAGATGGAAAGGCTTGGACCTACATAGTTTGGCTCAATGGATAGAGCATCGGCCTGTGTACTGAAGGGTCCCAGGTTCAATTTCGGTCAAGGTCATGTTCCTTGGTTACAAGCTCGATCCTTGGCCTTGGTTGTGGCCCGTGTGAGGGCAACCAATCAATGTGTCTCTCTCACATCAATGTTTCTCTCTCTGTGTCTCTCCCCATCCCTTCCACTCTCTTTAATCAATGGAAAAATATCCTTGGGTGAGAATTAACAAGGACAAAAGAAAACAAAAAAGATGGAAAGGCCTGCTTCAGGAAGGGAATTTTAGGATATTCACCTTGGAATTAGATGATAGGAAGGATCTTAGCCAGGTCCTATTAGATTCCTCCCTCTGTTTCATTGTTTCTGGGTTGCCTAGCAGGAATTTGTTTGCCACATGTTCAACTCTATAAATTGTCTATTTCCCCTTCTAATCCCAGACCCCTGCTTCCCTCATTTTTCCTTTCTTTAAGATGGCATATAAACCTCAATAGTCCAATGTCTCTTTGGGTTTTCATATTCTTATGGACCCCCACATGTTTTTTGTATAAAAAACATGAACAGTTTTTCATGTTAACCTGTCTCTGATGATGTGATTTTTGGCCCAGTTACAAGAACTTAGAAGGGAGGAGAAAAAAATTTTTTTTTTAGGTCCCACATTAGGTATGAATGATGGGACTGGAAAGGTAGGTTGGGGCTAATCTATGTGTTGTGCTGATTCATTTAAATATATTTCTTCACTAATGGAGTCAACACTGACAATTCTTACACTGCAATGCAACTAGATCAATGATGACTTCTTGAAAACAGTAGGAGGAGAAATTAAAGAGAGATTGGAGTCAATGATAATAGTTAGGCAGATACTATAATAACTCAGTGGGAAAAAAAAGGATGACTATCTAAAGAAAACAATGGGAGCTGAAGGAATGGGATTTAAATGTACAGTTCATCCTAAATACTTCCAATGTCTGCATATGCAAATATGCCAACTCACTAAAACATTTTCACAAACCCAAAATCAATACTTGCGTCACTTGTAGTCATTTGCAGACATGCATAGGGTGGTGCAAAATTTGAGTTGCTTAATGTGCATATTCCCAGCTGAGGTCAAACAAGGCGATGTTCTGCTTTCTTGCTTCAGTTTTCAAACTGAAACCAAGCATCCTTTCCACAGTCTATTTAGTGCCATGTTTTTCACCTCTGTTATTTTTTGGTGATTTCACTGTTTAAAATGGCCCCCAAATAGTGTTCCTAAGTGTAAGAAGACTGTGATGTGTCCTATAGAGAAAATATGTGTGTTAGATAACTTCATTATTATGAAGTTATTATGCTGTTTATTGACTGTGAATTTAACATTAATGGATCAACAATATGTTTTGATTAAGATATCTTTAAACCAAACACCAAAACCAAGGTTATGTATTAATCACTTAACAAAAATTATATGACCAGTGGCTCACAGGAACCTAACCCTATATTTCCCCTGGGAACAATGATTCACTATGCACTAAATTATTGCTCCAAGTGACTTTATGGGGAACATAACTACTGTGAATAATAAAATCAACTTTATTTTATAATTTATTTTAGAATTTATAGGATTCAGTGGCTGGGTGTGGGGGAGAAAGAAGAAGTCAAGAATAAACATTAATCTTCTTGCTTGAGTATCTAAGAAGATGGTAAAGCTTTTACCTGAAACAGGGAAAATAGGACACGGCCTTCAAAAAACTGACATTGACTTAAATTTTGAATAGGCTAAATTTGAATATGTTCAATCCTAGGAATATACAGGTAGAAAAACTTAGGAAGCTTTTGGGCATAAATGTGCGGGACCTGAGGGTGAGGTTTGATATAGACTAGATAGTCACTAGTATGGAGAGTATTGTAGTCAGGGGAATAAATGAGGTCACAGAAGGAAAGATATGTAGAAGGAAGAGAAGTGGGGTTGAGGAAGACCAATTCTCCCTGAAACAGTAAGCAACACGAAGTCAGAAAGGGAGCTCGTGAATAAGCAATAATGTAGGAGAAAAATCAGGAAAAAGAGAGAAACAGCAGCCAAAGAAGGAGTTTCACAAAAAGGAGCAATGCTCTAGAAAATGAGAGAGAGAGAGAGAGAGAGAGAGAGAGAGAGAGAGAGAGAGAGAGAGAGACCAGGAGGAAAGCATTGGATCTTATAAGTGGGAGATGTTAGGTAACATTAGTGAGGGAAACTAAATTGGGACAGTAGAAACCAGACTGCAAAGGGAGGAGGGGTAAGGAGGCTGATCCATCAGCAAAGAAGTAAAGGAAATGTGTTCTTTCAAAGAGTTTGTCAATAAAGGTAATAAGAAAGGGTAGGTGCTCAGCTTGAGGACTAAGTACAAAAAGAAGAGAGGTGTTCATGGGGTTTGCCTTCTGGGATTATTTGGAAGTCCTATGTAAAATAAATGTATCCCTTTATCAAAGATATCTAAAAAACTAGATTTAAATTACTAGTTTAATTTTGTTTTTTAATTGTGACAATTACCCAAAGCTTAAATTGACATTTATCATTCATTCATTCAACAAAATTTACTGGTACCTAATATGTCTGACATTAATCTAGACTCTGGGGATATAGCAGTGAAACAAATAGGCAAAAGTCCCTGTCCCTGTGAAGATTATATCCCTAGCATACCATGTCTACCAGAAAGAGAAATGGCACTATGCAAGTCTAATGTAAGTCTATAGATGATCTTGGAAATCAGAAAGTTAACATGGAATCAAATAAAAAATAAAGAAAGTGTCCCTTGGCCTGGCCAGTGTTGCTCAGTAGTTGAGCCTCAACTTATGAACAAGGAGGTCATGGTTCAATTCCTGGTCAGGGCATATGCCCAGGTTGTGGGCTTGATCCCCAGTATGGGGCATGCAGGAGGCAGCTGATCAATAATTCTCTCTCATCATTGATGTTTTTATATTTCTCTCTCCTTCTCCCTTCTTCTCTAATTATATATATAATTAGAGGCCCGGTGCACAAAAATTTGTGCACTTGGCGGGGGGGTGAGGAGGGGGGGGGTTCCTCAGCCTGGCCTGTGCCCTCTCGCAGTCTGGGACCCCTCAGGGGATAACCACCTGCTGGCTTAGGCCCAATCTAAGCTGGCAGTCAGACATCCCTCTGGCAGCCCAGGAGCCCTCAGGGGATGTCCACTTGCCAGTGGGGAGCAGGCCTAAGCTGCAGTCTGACATCCTTAGTGCTGCTGAGGAGGTGGGAGAGGCTCCCACCACCACCGCTGTACTGGCAGCCATCAGCCTGGATTGTGGCTGAGCAGAGCTCCCCCTGTGGGAACGCACTGACCACCAGAGGGAAGCTCCTGCATTGAGCGTCTGCCCCCTGGTGGTCAGTCTATGTCATAGTGACCAGTCATTCCCAGTCGTTCTGCTGTTAGGATCAGTTTGCATATTACCCTTTTATTATATAGGATAGAGGCCTAGTGCATGTGTGGGGGCTGGGTGGTTTGCCCTGAAGGGTGTCCTGGATCAGGTTGGGCGTCCCGCTGGGGTGCCTGGCCAGCCTGGATGAGGGGCTGATGGCTGTTTGCAGCTGGTCACAGCCCCTTCAGGGTGGGGGTCCCCACTGGGGTGCCTGGCCAGCCTGGGTGAGGGGCTAATGGCTGTTTGCAGACTGGTCAAGCCCCCCCACCCCCAGTGGGGACCCTACTCCATGGAGGTTTGGCCAGCCTGGGTGAGGGGCTGATGGCTGTTTTCAGTCTGGCAACACCCCCTTTAGGGTAGGGGGTCCCCACTGGGGTGCCTGGCCAGTCTGGGTGAGGGGCTGAGGGCCATTTTCAGGCTGGGCAAGCCCCCCAGCAATGGAAGCTCCCAGCCTCTCCTTTTTTTCTTTTTCTTTTTTCTTTTTATTTATTTATTTGTTTGTTTGTTTGTTTGTTTATAACTTTTTAAATTGTTTTATTGCTTAAAGTATTACAAAGAGTATTACATATGTCTCCTTTTTTTCCCCGCCCTTAACAATCCCCTGGCCTCCCCTACCCTCCAGTGTCTTATGTCCATTGGTTATGCTTATATGCATGCATACAAGTCCTTCGGTTGATCTCTTACCCTCCCTGCCCCGCCCCTCAACCCTCCCTGGCTTTCCCGCTGTAGTTTGACAGTCTGTTCGAGGCAGCTCTGCCTCTGTATCTATTTTTGTTCATAAGTTTATAATGAACTTTATTATCCATGAGTGAGTGAGATCATGTGGTGTTTTTCCTGCATTGACTGGCTTATTTCACTTAGCATAATGCTCTCCAGTTCCATCCATGCTGTTGCAAATGGTAAGAGTTCCTTCTTTTATATAGCAGCCTGCAGGCCGCGCTTTCCTGCTCTGGGATTGCGCGGGGTTCCGGCTGGGGGCGGGGCTTAGGTGGCACATAGGGGTCCCGGCTGAGGGCAGGGCTTAGGCAGAGCAATTGCAGCGCCTAAGCCCTGCCGCCCAGAGCTGCACACAGGCCCCGGATGGCGGCTCGCGCTGTCCTGCCCTGCCTGCAATATGCAAATTAGCCGCCATCTTTGTTGGCCGCTAATTTGCATATCTTGCTGATTAGTCAATGGGAGGCATAGCAAAGGTACAGTCAATTACCATCTTTGTCTATTATTAGATAGGATATATACACACACACACACACACACACATATATATATATATATATATAGAGAGAGAGAGAGAGAGAGAGAGAGAGAGAGAGAGACCTACAATCATATTACGGATAGGAATGGAGATCACAGTAAGGAATAAGAATGACCTTAAATATAACAAATGAAAAAGCACCTGATGAGCATTTCTGGCAGGTTTGTGGTGAATGGAATGACAGGGAATGTGGCTCACTATCTGCTCAATTGAAATCTAACAAGTACATTTTTTTCAAAGGGCACAAAGCCTTTTAAAGTATCAACTACGTATTACATTCCTTTGGTCAAGCCCCAATAACCCTACAAATAGATAATAATGAATCCAACTAGTTAAATACCTAAAGGGCATCCTTTTGTGCCCCTAAAGGATAGCTAAATAATAAGACCTGATGGTTCTTTTTTTTCAAAATCAGAGAGATTTCACCATCATAGAGTGGTGTGGCCCTGAGCATGAAATCTAGTATAAACATGAAAATGCATCTTCAATCTTTAAACTGCTTGTCCCTGAAGTGACAGATGAGAAGAGACACAAGACTGACAGACCTATTAATGGATTTTGCAACATGGTTAAGTATCTAAAAACACATTACTAATAGTGTAATGCTGTTTGGCATTTATAGCAATGCATAATGAGTTAATTGACTTATAGGAACTTTAAATGACTTGCAAATGTTATCAACCTATATAAATAAGTTGATATGCAAATAATTGTTTTGTTTGGAAGCACACAATTTTAATCCTGGAAATCTTTGAAGATTAAAGTGTTATCAAACACTTTAATAGTTAATTAATTAGCTACTCATTTTCAATTTGTGATAGAAGAAAGACTTAAAAAAGAGGAAATAGTAGAGAAAATCACTAAAATGCATGGTACTTCAAAATTTATGTTTAACTTACTAGAAAAAAATAAGTTTTGATACTTTATTTTTACCAATCCTTAAACAATTAATGTATTATAAATATTTCTTATCCTTCATTTTTTAGAAATTTAGCTAATTCCTAAGTGACCTCTGACAAGTTTAATAGGACTAATTTAATCTTTTATGATATCTCTCAATCTGAATTAGTAAGATTTAACATGATTCTAATTCTAATTTAGCTGGCCCATTTTTTTTCTATACATCCTAGAATCTACTAGTTACAAAATTAACTTTTTATTAGTTAATATCAATAATTATAATCATTTGTGATCTCAAACTATTTTGATTTTCCATCTCCTTAAAAACGGGCTGTTCAAATCATTTACATTAGTACGACAGTTGTAAAAAGATCTCAAAAGCATTAAGCTAGATTTTTAATTCTGCAGAGACAACCATTAATTTTGACATACCAGGGCATGGAAATCTTGATGCTACCACAGTCTTTTGAAGTGTTTGCCAGGAAAACAAGACCAAAAATCCACTTTTTTGTTTATAAATAAAGATATAAAATGAGAATTTTGATGTAAGGTAAAGGAATAAAGGGAGTTGTGTTATTGTTTGCTTGTTTGTTTTTAATATGTACATTAACCTATACAAAAAGAGAGACATCTAGATAAATCTAAACAGAGGCAACTGAGAAACCATTTCATAAACAATATGAATTGATGTGGTCATAGCTACTACCAGAACAGGTAAAATGAACACAGAAAAATAACAAAATCAGTGAGCCTAGTGAGGATATAGAGCAATCAGAATGCACATGAATAGCTAGTGGTGCATAAATTGCTATAGTCATTTTGGAAAACTGCTTGACAGTATCTACTAAATCTGAATAGATGTTTACCTCTTGGCTTAGCAGTTCTACTCCCAGATATAAACTCAACAGAAATGTATTCATACGTTCATAAAAAAATGAACTGCAATATTCATAGACGCTCACTTCATAACTGCTCCAAACGGGATACACCTCAAATATCCATCAATAGTAAAGTGGGTAAATATATTACAGGATATTCACACAATAAGACACCACATGACAATAAGAATGAACAATCTACAACTACAGGCAATATGGGTGACTCTTACAAAACAAAAAGCAAACAAACAAACCAGGTTAGTGAAAGAAACTAGAGACAAAAGAGACTATGTTGTATTATTTTATTTGTATCCAATAAGAATAAACAAACAAACAAACAAAAACACAGGAAAATCTAATCTATGTTCGTGGAAGTCAAGACATTGGTTATTTATGCAAGTGGGTAGTGGTTGCAAGGAGTTACATGGAGGGGGTGGTTTCTGGTATGCAGGTAAGGTTCTATTTCTTAATGTGGGTGATATTTATGAAAATGAGTTCAAGTTGATGAAAATTCATCAAGCAATATTATTAAAATAATTATGATCTGTGTGAGTTTTTAAAATGGACATTTCATAGAGCAGTTTTGGTTCACAGCAAAATTGAGAGGAAGGTACAGAGATTTTTCATACACCCCCTGATAACATATAGACATAGCCTCCCCCATTAATAATATCCCCATCAGAGTGGTATGTTTGTTAAACAACTGATGGACCTACATTGACAGATCATTGTCATCCAAATTCATAGTTTACATTATGGTTCACTCTTGGTACCTTGAAGTTGTGACAAATGTATAATGACGAGTACCTATCATAATAATCCTATCTAATAATAGACAAACATGGTAATTGACCATACCTTTGCTACACCTCCCATGGGCTAATCAGCATGATATGCAAATTCACCACCAACAAAGATGGTGGCTAATTTGCATACTGCAGGCAGGACGGGACAGCGCCATCCTGCCTGCCCCACCACCATTTGGGCCTGCTATCTGCGACCCAGGGTGGCAGGCGTCCCATGTGCGACCCGACCCTGGGTGGCCGGGCAGTGCAGCAGCGATCGACTGGCCCACCTGGCTGCCATCCGGGCATTCCATGTGCGACCCGAACCGGGGCAGCCGGGTGGGGCAGCGAAGGCTTGAAGGCGGCTCCAGCCAGAGCGAAGGCCTGGGTCCCGGGTGCCAGAAGAAAACCGGTGCCAGGAGCCAGGGGAAGGGAAGGCCTATTGCACAAATCTTTTTGTGCAACAGGCCTTTAGTCCTACATAATACAAGGCTAATATGCAAAGTATCTTAGTGTGAAATGGTGAATTGACCAGTTGCTATGACATGCACTGACCATCAGGGGGAAGACACTCAACACATGAGCTGCCCCTGGTGGTCATTGTGCTCCCATGGGGGAGCACTGCTCAGCCAGAAGCCGGTCTCATGGCTGGCAAGCGCAGTGGCAGTGGCAGGAGCCTCTCCTGCTTCTGCGGCAGCACTAAGGATATCTGACTGCTGGCTTAAGCCTGCTCCCCGCGAAGCAGTCAGATATCCCCCGAAGGCTCCTGGACTGCAAGAGGGCACAGGCTGGCTGAGGAACCTTCCCCCTACCCCTTCCTGCCATGTGTACAAATTTCGTGCACCAGGCCTCTAGTATCATGTAAATAGTATCACTACCTTATTCATCCCTCCCTTTTCCCAATCCTTGGCAACCACAGATTTTTTTGCTGTCTCCATAGTTTTGCCTTTTCTGGTTAGAATCATATGCAGGGTGACCCCAAAAAAGGATATGCACTTTAACAGCTAATAGCTCAATTTGAAAATGAAATATATTTTAATAAATACTGCCTTTATAATTATTCAAAGTGTGTGTATGTACATTTTTGGGGGACACACTATAGTATGTAGCCTTTTAAGATTGGCTTCTTTCACTTAGTAATATGCATTTAAGTTTCTTCCATGTCTTTTCATGGAATGATAGCTCATTTCTTTTTAGAGCTGAACAATATTTCATTGTCTGATATGTTGCAGTTTGGTTGCTTCCAAGTTTTGGCAATTATGAAAAAAGCTGATATAAACACTTGTAGGCAGGTTGCTACATAGATGTAAATTTTCAGTTCTTTGGGGTGCATGATTGCTAGATTATGTGGTAAGAGTATGTTTAGTTTTGTAAGAAAAGGTCAAATTGTCTTTCATAGTAAGCATATCATTTTGAATACCCACCAGCAATGAATCAGAGTTCTTATTGCTTTGCATCCTTACCAGAATTTGGCTCTTCCCCTGTTTTAATAAATATAAGTTTATATGAAGTGCTCAGAATAAGCTAATTTTGAGGTCAGAGTTCTGGATTTTGATCCTTATAATCAGTGTATAATATATCTTGTTTTTGTCTCAATTTGCATGTTCTTAATGACATGTAATGTGAAGCATCTTTTTACATGCAATTTGTCATCTATTTTCTTTGGTGAGACTTCTTTTAAGGTGTTTTTCCCATTTTTTAATCGTTATTTATTTTCTTATTGTTGAGTTTTAAGAGTTCTTTGTATATTTTGAATAATAGTTCCTTATCAAAGATATCTTTCGCAAATATTTCTCAGTCTGTGACTTATCTTCTCTTGCTCTGGAATATCTGTAATATTCAATGCTCGCATTATGTCATTTATTTTGCATTTAGCAGTTTACCCTAGTTATTGTGGTAAATATACATGACAGAAAATTTAAGATTTTAACCTTTTTATCTGTACAGTTTGGTGGTAGAAAGTACATTCACATTGTTATGCAACCATCACTATTACACATCTTCAGAAATTTTTCATTATCCAAACTGAAACTCTGCCCATTAAACAATATCTCCTACTTCCATCCCTCTAGTCCCTAGAAATTACTATTCTACTCTCTGTTTCTATAAATTTGACTAGTCTAAGCATCTCATATAAGTGGAACCATAATATATTTGTCCTTTTTGTGTCTGACTTATTTCACTCAGCATAATGTTTTCAAGGTTCATCTGTGTAATACCATGCATCAAAATCTAATTTCTTTTGAAGGCTGAATAATATTTCACTGTCTGTCATCATTTTAAAATGTCATATAAATGATTATTACATCAAAACTACCAGGTCAAAATCCTTGGCCAACCAGCTGATAACTTATATAATACTATGAGCAAGTTGGCCAAACTTCTGTCCAGATGTTGTATATGATCACCTTCATGATATTATTTTAGGGAACTTAGAGTATTTCCTGTGCTTGCAAATGTCTCCCTTCCTCACCTCTGACATGTAATTTAAAATTCTACACAGGCTATTTCTAAACTCAAAAATTCCTGGAAAAGAATAACTTAATTAAGACGATAACATCTTGGGATGATTTAAATGTATTGCTTTCTTTTCTGGCAGGAGAGACCATAGGAGGAAAGGAAAGGAAACATTTTTCTGTTTCTAGTACATAGTGACATTGTGCCATTTAATGCTCATATCAGTTCCATAAAGTGGGACTGATAATCCTCCTCCTGAATGTGAGGAAACAGACTCAGACAGGTTTGGCAACTGGGACCAGACAAACAACTTTCAATGTGAGAAACCGGATTTCATTTTCAAGTCTATGCTTTTCTATTAAATCATGCTGCCTATCAGGAAGAGAGATAATTCATGAAAGAAGAAAAAAAAAAAAAAAAAGGAAGAGGATATCAAAGAACAAACCTATCAACTTTCTAATTTTGTCCAAAGGTTGTCCTGGGTTGTCAATTCAATGAATCTATTTCAATAGAAGTTATGCTTAGTCATGAAATAACTGATGTGAAACATATCAAAATTAATTCAGTTATTTAGTTCATACTGTGGTTCATTTAGGGAAGTCCTCTGTCTCTAGCTATTATACCCACAGTGGCACCACTAGTTTGTTTGTTTGTTTGTTTTCACTAAAGATAAGAGAGAAAAAACACCAGATTATCTTTGGAAGATCATTTCAGTGTTCAAAATCCTTGCTCTGTCCTAGCCAGTTTGGCTCAGTGGATAGAGCATCGGCTGCAGACTGAAGGGTCCCAGGTTTGATTCTAGTCAAGTGCACATGCCCGAATTGCAGGCTCAATCCTCAGTAGGGGGCGTGCAGGAGGCAGCCAATCAATGATTCTATCTCATCATTGATGTTTCTATCTCTCTCTCTCCCTCTCCCTTCCTCTCTGAAATCAATAAAAATATATTTAAAAAGAAAATCCTTGCTCTCAGGGATTCTCAGATTTTCACAAAATTCTTCCTGCTAGTCTTTAAATGTATTTCTCAGAGTAAATGGTGACTGACCACTATCCTTCAAATACTAGATGATTCTCAATAAGCATTCTTTTGACAGTTGAAATAATTCTAATGTCTTCCATTCTATCTCCTAAGTTAATCTAAATTTTCTTGTACTATAATAAGAAATGTCAAGACTGAGAAAGCAATAATTCATCTGATGCCATTCAGTATCAAATATGATCCATAATTGCCAAATGTGCCTGCTAATGTTAAGCATAAACATGAAAGTGGTTTTATTAGTTTAGTGCACATTAAACTGAAATAACCTAAACCAATATTTATTAAAACAGAGGAAGAGCTAACTATGTTACCCAAACTTTAAGATATATCTTTCTATAGTGTTTTAATTTTATAGACTGAATTATAGAGATAGTACTAGAGACTGAGTTAGGAAGCGGTAGAGGTAAAAATAGATATAATAACAGAGATGGAAATCATGAAATAAGGTATATTCAGACCATTTCTGAAGAAACTATGAAGCACAGATGCCAAAAATTATAAATACCATCATGAGAAATATTCATATGCCACTTAATTTATTGCATTTTGGAGATTACCTCATTTTTTGCAACTTTATTGATATATAATTTACATACCATAAAGTTCACTAGTTTAAAATATATAATTCAAAGGATTTTAGTATATTAATAGAACTGTATAATCACCACCATTACCTTATTTTAGAACATTTTCATTACTCCATAAAGAAACTCAACACCCATTAGCAGTCACTCCCCATTCCTTACTCCTTACCTCTTCTCCCATCCCTAGGCACCTACAAATGCCTTTTCTGTCTATGTAGATTAGCTTATTCTGAGCACTTCATATAAATGGAACTATACAATGTGATCTTTTATCACTAGCATCTTTTGTAAATATATTTTTTCAGATATATGATTTTCAAGTGTTGTCTCCTATGCTGTGAGATGTCTTTTCACTTTCTTAAAGGTGTCCTTTGAAGCACAAAAGTCTCTAATTTTCATTAAGTATAACTAACCAACCTTCTCTTTCATTACTTATGCTTTTGTTATCATTCCTAAGAAATCTTTGCCTAACCCAAAGTAACAGAGATTTATTCCTGTTTTCTTCTTCTACGAGGTTTACTTTTAAACCTTACATTAAGTCTACAATCTACTTTTAGTTCATTTTTGTGTATGAAGTTAGGTAGCAGTCCAAATTGTTATGCATATGGATATCTAGGTGTTCCAATACTATTTGTTGAAAACACTATTTTTTCTTCTATTGAATTGAGTTCGCCTTTTTGTCAAAAATTAATTAACCAAAAATGCTAGAGTTTATATCTTGATTCTTAATTATATTCCATTGATCTATATGTTTATCCTGATTCAGTATCAATTGCCTTGATTACTGTAGTTTTGTAGTATGTTTTGAAATTGGAAAGTGTGGGTGTTCCAACTTTAATCTTTTCCAAGAGTGTTTAGCTAGTCTGGTCTCCTTGCATTTCCACGTGAATTTTAAGACCAGCTGTCAAATTTTCCAAAAAAGACAGCTGGGATTTTAACAGGGATTGCATTGAAGGTTAACTCTTTAATACCTTTCATTAGGTACCAACTATCATGATTAATTATGCAATAAATGGCTAATTATTATAAATTTGATGAAAGGTTAAAATATGGTTTCTCATTATAAGCAGTTGTCAGCAATAACAAACACATATTAGATAGAAAGCAATCAATTGTGAAACATAGGAGGGATAGAAGGAAATAACCTCAGATTTTAAAAAATGTACTTATCTATGGGTGTAAGACTCAGGAACTATAAAAATATTAGATATAAAAAATCTATTGGCCTGAATACATGAAAAGAAAATGGAAAAAAATTAATTTATAAATGTTCCATTAAATAGCCAAATGTAATTTTACATTGAGGGGATTCAGAACAAGCCTCCCCTAAATGTGCCATTTTGGCATATAGGTTATTTTGAGCTGAAGGTCATCAAGACCCAGCAGAGTAAAGGAAAACTTTTACTTCTTTAATTATGTAAATTTAGATAGGAGGCCCGGTCGAGAAAAAGAGAGAACTTTCATCTAAATGACCTGTCAGTATAGGAGGACAAATATTTAATTACTAAATATCTCCTCTTCTTACCATGCTGTAAGTTACCATCCTATTCTTTGAAGGCTCAGGCCCCTATCCATTCCTGCACTCAGAATGGCACATAAGCTTCAACTGCCCAACTTGTCCTTGGCTTTCATTGTTTTCGTGAGGCCCCCATACATATGAAATTAAACTTGTTTTCTCCTGTTAATCTGTCTTAATTCAATTTGATTATTAGACCAACCAACAAACCTAGAAGGGTGGAGACAAAAATTTTCCTTCCCTACAATGACAATTGCAGCTTAACTTTTGAAATGGTTATATATCAATATAACAACATTAAGTCATAATAATGTAAGTTTATAAATGATAAACCAAAATTATAAAAATCCTATTACTTATTTTTCTTATTTAATTAAAAAATTTGATAGTGTTTATAATAATTCTAATTATAATACATCAAAAATTACTTGAGGTAAGGCCTAAAAAAAAAAATCAGAACATGTATTATCATTAAAGGTCCTAAAAAAGCCCTGGAAGCAACTGTCAAGATATCAAATAATTTCTCAACTCTGCAGAATGAAATAAAGTATTTTATGTATCTCTTTGAAATGTAAACAAATCACATGATATCTTTGTTGTGATCTGTTACCCTATAATATAGAAGTCAAGCAATATTAGATCATACAATATTCTAAGAAAAACTATTTTTCCCTTTGACCTAGTTTCAGTAGCATCTTCCTTTAGTTTTGAAAGATGAATAAACGTGCTTGTAAAAGTACTGAATCAGGTCATCTACTCTTAGTAATGGATTTTATTAATTACTATCTCACCCCTGTTAAAGTAATTTTAAAATTTTACTTGGAAAAAAATGCCTTGTTGTATAAGCCTTGCAATTGCTCTTTTACTTACTAAATGATTGCATATTGGCTATTCAGGGAGGGCTCTAGTTATGTTCAGCTTTTGAATTCCCTTTTTAATAGGGCCCTGGCTGGTTTGGTTCAGTGGAAAGAGCATCAGTCTGCCCACTGAAGGGTCCCAGATTCAATTCTGGTCAAGAGCACATGCCCAGTTGCAGGCTCGATTCCCAGTAGGTGGCATGTAGGAGGCAGCCAATAAATGATTCTCTCTCATCATTGATGTTTCTATCTCTCTCTCCCTCTGCCTTCCTCTCTGAAATCAATAAAAATATATATTTAAAAAATAGGAACAGAAACTTTAAATATATTCCCACAGCTGAACAAGTATCATGAATTGAGAAATTTGTAAGATAATTTTATGTGATACCCTTAGTTGTTCCAAAATGTTTAAATACTAGAACGACAATTTTCTTTAGTAAAGACTATGTTCATTATGTAAGCAAGATTTATAGAAGGTAAATCTTTGCCCAGCAACAGCTAAATGAAAAATGTTAGCCATAATCTTTAGTTCAATTAAGACAGAAAATATTGGCAGAGAGATGGTGATTATTTCCTTTTTAAATTGGTTGGCATTTCCTAGCTCCAGATGCACTAGAAATATGAAGCAGACTGAGGAGAATGAATAATTTCATGTTCTTTGTCTAATAAATGGTTCAGTAGTCCTCCCCTTAGTACATGAACTATATCTTAATTTAATAGGCTAATTGAATAATAAAAATCTTTTTTTTCTTGGCTATTTATGTTTTTACTTTTTTATTTTTATTTTATTTTTTAATAAATCTTTATTGTTCAGATTATTACAGTTGTTCCTCTTCACCCCCCCCCCATAGCTCCCCTCCACCGGTTCCCAGCCCACCCCTTGCCCTTACTCCCCACCACTGTCCTCGTCCATAGGTGTAAAATTATTGTCCAATCTCTTTCCACACCCACAACACCACCTTTCCCCGAGAATTGTCAGTCCACTCCCTTTCTATGCCCCCAATTCTATTATATTCACCAGTTTATTCTGTTTATCAGATTTTTTATTCACTTGATTTTTAGATTCACTTATCGATAGTTATATATTTGTTGTCACTTTGTTGTTCATAATTGTTTTCTTTACCTTCTTCTTTCTTCCTTCTTCTTTCTTCCTCCTCCTCCTCCTCCTCCTCCTTCTTCTTCTTCTTCTTCTTCTTCTTCTTCTTCTTCTTCTTCTTCTTCTTCTTCTTCTTCTTCTTCTTCTTCTTCTTCTTCTTCTTCAAGAATACTCTTCAGCATTTCATATAATACTGGTTTGGTGGCGATGAACTCCTTTAGCTTTTTCTTATCCGTGAAGCTCTTTATCTGATCTTCAATTCTAAATGATAGCTTTGCTGCGTAGAGTAATCTTGGTTGTAGGTTCTTGCTATTCATCACTTTGAATATTTCTTGCCACTCCCTTCTGGCCTGCATGGTTTCTGTTGAGAAATCAGCTGACAATCTTAGGGGTACTCCCTTGTAGGTAACTAATTGTTTTTCTCTTGCTGCTTTTAAGATTCTCTCTTTGTCTTTTTCCCTTGGCATTTTAATTATGATGTGTCCTGGTGTGGTCCTCTTTGGATTCCTCTTGTTTGGGATTCTCTGCAATTCCTAGACTTGTAAGTCTATTTCTTTCACCAGGTAGGGGAAGATTTCTGTCGTTATTTCTTCAAATAGGTTTTCAATATCTTGCTCTCTCTCTTCTTCTGGCACCCCCATAATTCAGATATTGGTAAACTTGAAGTTGTCCCAGAGGCTCCTTACACCATCTTCATATTTTTGGATTATTTTTGCTTTTTGCTTTTCTGGTTGGGTGTTTTTTGTTTCTTCATATTTCAAATCTTTGACTTGATTCTTGGGTTCCTCTAGTCTGCCGTTGGATCTCTGTATATTATTCTTTCTTTCAGTTAGTGTATGCTTAATTTCTGCTTGGTCCTTTTCCATATCCTTGAGGGCCTCACTAAATTTCTCAGAGGTTTCTAGAAGATTCTTGAGTAACTTTATAACAGTGGTTTTGAACTCTAGATCCAATAGTTTGATTTCCTCCATTTATTTCATTTGTGACATGTTTCTTTGTCTCTGCATTTTGGCTGCTTCCCCGTGTTAATAGAGTGGCCTTGTGTACTAGGTGTCCTACAGGGCCCAGTGGCTCAGCCTCCCAAATCACCTGAGGTAGACACTCTTGGTGCACCCCTTTGTGGCCTGTGTGCACAATCTTGTTGTAGTTAAGCCTTGATTGCTGTTGGTATCACTGGGAGGAATTGACCTTCAGGCCAATTGACTGTGAGGACCAGCTGTATCTACAATGGAAGAACTGCTATGCTGGAGACACCCTTATGTGGCAGGACTTGCTTCAGTGGGGCGCTGGTGCTCATTGAGTCTATCCCTTGAGTGTGTCACTTATGGATGTGAAGAGTTGTAATCTGGTATGGTCTCACACTGACCACTGGGTACACTGGCTCTTGGGATCTCCAAGGAGGTGCAAAGTCAGCCACTGCCTGAGGCCACCCAGTAGGAGCTACATTGAGATCTGCAGATTCCTCCTCTTTGTTTGGGATTTGGAAGTGCCCAGATGAGGCCCAGCTGAGAAGCAAGGCAGGCTGCTGCTGCCAAGCCTTGGGCCTTCTTTTGGAAGCTTTGGAGCTCTCTGACCCAGCTGTAGTTTGTTAGGTTAGGCTGCAAAAGGACAGGCCATTCATATGCAAAAGCCACTGCACACAGCTTGGGTGGGGTTGTAAATTGGGTGGGGCAGGGTCTCAGGGAATCACCAGGGTGGAGCAAACAGCAATGGCTGCCAGTCAGCCTTGCATCTGGGGGGTTCCTGCATCTCTGTGTCTCTGCGTCCTGCGCCCCCACACAGGAACAATGATTGCTGTGAGCACCTCTGAGATAAAATACTCTCGTGTTCCTGTCCCATGCCAGACAGTCCAGTTTCTTCCTGCATGAGTCAGGGTCCCCAGAGTCTCACCCAGAACGGGAGTTCAGAGCAATCGGGTGCTTGTATCTCCCTCCCGATTGAAAAAACACAACAGCACACCCAGTTGTCAGCCCGTTTGCTCGTGCCTCCTCACCTCCGCACCTCTTACCAGTTTTAATGTGCTTTTTTCTTCCCTTCCAGGTGCAGAACTTCCACTCAGCCAGCCCTTCTATGGTTCTGGATGATATCTGTTCTGTCTTTTAATTTTAGTTTTGATGTGTTTGTGAGAGGCAACAAGTACAGGTGTTCACCTATGCCACCATCTTGGTTCCACTACTTATGTTTTTGAATAATAAAAATCTTAAGATTACATTTGAAAATATAGTATATTGCTATTGATGTTTTGTGTTGTATATATTTGGTGTTGGAAATGTTAAATTTATCAACATCTAAACAATTATGCTGAAAAAGAAATAACTGGCCAGTTGTTTATCCTCTTGGTAGTTTAATAATAATTTTTTTAAATTGAGTTTTATACATAGGCAGTGAATAGGAACTGTTGTATGAATATCTGAATCTTATGTAAACTTATCAAATTATTCACAATAAAAATAAAAATTAGAATACCTAAACACTTCATTGATTATTATAAGTACTTCATAAATATTTATCAAAGCATCTTTCTTTTGGTATATTGTAGAACTAATCATGTTCTGTAAAATATTACAAAATATTACTTCTTTAAAATCAAGAAAGAATCAGCTTTAGTGGGCAGTGCTGATTTCCACTGGACTCTTCACCCCGTTGCTCTCCCACCTCTTTTTTCTGATTTTGTGGGCCTTTCACAATTCTACAAGGAAAGAGTTTATGAAAGAGAATACCTAAGTTTTAGAGAAATAATAAAAGTTTATTGAAGTCACAGTGCAAACAATGACAGAATCTTGATTCAAGTTCAAGTGGATCTAACTCAAATAGTACATGGATCTTTCCATTATACCATGATTTTCTCTACAGCCAGTAGCAATTATTGGTACTACCATTACCACCGGCATCCCTGTGATTTTGCCTCCTTATCCTTTAAACTATAGTTCTAACACCTCACATCAAAGTACTATGCATATTAAAGTAGAATTGGGGGTTCCAGAGGTCACAGCCTAACTTGAAGGTGACTTCAAAGTTATGAATGAGGAAGCCTGCTCTGTATAATGAAAGCCTCTGAGAACAAAGGATGTCAGAATAAAAGGCAACCAGGAAAGGCAAAGTGTGACTTCAGTGTTCTCAAACGCACCAGCTGTGTGCTAGCCCTCTGTCAGTGGTACCTCTCCATCTCATAGTTCATCTAAAGAATTCATCTTTACCAAAGCATACATGAGCAGTGCAGATTTTACTGAAGAGTTTGTAGCAAAGATGGAGGATGATATTTAAATTGCACATTCTTCCAAAAACCTTTGAAGCTTCCATTAGATATTTATTTTCTGTTCCAAATTACTACCAGGATTTCTCTTCCTCTTCTCCTTCACTACATGTTGCCCAAACTTGTTGACTCTTCCTATTCCTTCTCTAATTTCCTCAGGATCCTAAAATACCTCTTCCCTTTAGAATGCTGAAAATTTCAGCTCTGTTTCACGTACTGCCCCCAAATTGCACCCCAAACCCCATGATGCTCAGAAAAATAAAGGCTTTCTAATTTATATCGCCCACCTTCCATAGGAGCCAATGAGGAATTATAGTATTTTTAAAAATAAGCTTGGCTATCTAAAATCACCGTCTATAAAAATTAGGAAGACTGATGCTACTGTCTATATATCCTGTGCCTGTTTCCATGTTAAATTTGGCTGTCCTCACCTCAATCTGACTCTCACCTTCACTTTCTGTAAATCTTGAACCACAGGTCTGAATAACACTAAAAATTGGAATGTGCCCTTCTTCCAAAGACATTATCAATAACAATCTATCACAGTTTCATTTACTTAGCATTCTTTATGCGCTTGGCAGTGTGGTGAGTACTTTACAAATAATTGCATCTAAACCTCCCAACAAGTCTATGAAGTGGGTGTAACTTTTTACACCTGCCCCTTGGCCTTTTCCTTGTCATGAAAGAAACTTTACCATGGCAACAACACTTTGGTGGGAAAGAGTCTATGCTCACTAAGCATCCAGGAATGCGTTGCTGAACAGCTGGGGATAGGTAGGAAAGAATTATTCAGTATTGACCTTGATCTCACATCTAAATGATTTAATGAGACAAAGAAAGCATATCATATTTAAATTTAATGCACTGAAGTTATGTAATGCTTAATAACTTCTCAAGTGTTGTCACCTGCATAATCTTCCTTAATTTTCATAACAACCCTGAGAAGCAAATATTGTTATGACCTTATTTTCACAGATGAGGAAAGGAGACTCATACATTTTGAAAAAAACTACACAAAAATCTGCTAGCAAATGGCAGATGAAACAGCTGTCTTTATGTCCTTATCATTTCCCTCCAGACTTTATGTACTGTAAACAATATCATGACTATATGTATAATACATGTGTGTATATATGTATACATATACATATAGTAGTATGTATGTATATGTGTGTGTGATTGTGTATTTCTTAAAGAAATGGCAACTGCCTTTCATGGTTGAATTATGTATACAGACGCTAACAGCAGCTTAATAGTTGCCCCTCTAAATAAGTAAAAAGTTCAGGAACAGTGAATTGATTCAGAAATTTATAATTATAAAATACAAAAATCTAATTTAATCTCATCACTTAAAGCTCATATTTCTCACCTATAAGTGAGAGGTAATTACTATAGGATTGTTTCATTTCAAAATATATTATTTTATTTTGACTTGTATAGGGGTGGGTATTGGCGGGTGGGGGTCCCGCAGTCTTTTCAGAGCTGAGGGCTTCTAAAATTCTGAACCCAGACCCAATAATACAGAATATTCCTTTAAGCCATATAGCAATAAAAGGAGAAAAATGAAGTGGTAACTAAAGAGAATGATGTCAGTGAAGAAGAATCAGAATGGGTGGGAACACTGAAATCAGGACAACATAACATTTATGATAAATGTTACCAAGCAAATATGAACTCTAAAGCACAGATTGTGTTTCAAACACAAAAGAACTGAGAAGTGAAATGATGACAGTCATAACAAAAGTTAACATGTTTTTAACACATACAATATGCCAAGAATTTCATAAGCATCATCTTGTATAATCCTCACATTGACTCCATGAAGCATCATTATTATTATCACCTGCAGTCTATAGATAAGAAGTGAAGATTTAGAGAAGTTACGCAAGAGCCCAAAGTCACCCAAGTCACCCAGCTTGTGTGTGGTTTTAGCCAAGGTTTCCAAAGCATGGCCACCAGTAGCATTTCCTCAGGCACAAAGGGAAGGTAGAGAGTGGGAAGAATAAAATATGGAGCTGCTCATCCATGGGATTTTACAAAACAAAGAAATTAGTGTTAATTCCAAAGTAAAATGTTGAAAAAAATAATTTATGGCAGGTCATACATTAAAAATTGAGGAAGTTCTGTAGCAACCTGGGCTTAATAAGAGGAATAAATGACTTTATAAAGTAGACAAAATGTATAATTTAACAAATGTGTTTAAGCTGGCTCTTCCTGTGGAGCAGCTATGTGATGGGAGGGGGAGGGGGAGGCGGAGGAAGAGAGGAGGAGACTGAATGGGAGAAGGAGAGAGATAATGGCTGAGAAGACAGGACAGTAACTCATCCTGAGAGCAATGCAAAGGATTCTTACTGAAAGCAATGAAAAGGAATCACAAAAAAAGCTTAAGTGTCATGAAAATCTAAAACATTTGGGCACGTATTTGACTTCATGGTTTAAGGTAAGGTTTGGAGAATGATTCCTTAGCTAATCTCTTCTTTAAAATGAAAAAAAACAACAGAGGCACATTAAGTCATTTGATCACAATGATTACAAGAAAGGTTTATATAAAAGTCCCTGTTTCTCAGAGACTCCCCATAACTCTTGCCATTTACGTCACCATTTTTGAGTCCAGAGTTTCGAAGCCAAGAACTGTGCAATCATGAATAAACAGCAAACATGCCGTGGTGGGTTTATTTTCCTTACTCAGGGTTTTCTTTTGGGTGTATATAGTAGGAGTTACATCATGCATAGTCAATTGTATTGTTCATCGTCTGATTATGCACATCCCTCCCAGGAAAGCTTCCATCTCTGAGGTGCTCAATTCTATTACCCAACTCTGAGGCACAATGAAATATTCATGAGGACAATGCCAGTGTAGAGGTGTGAAATGCGAAATCCCCAGGAGAAGATGAAATTATTTTCATTCATTGCTCAATCACAATGTATTTCATATAATACAGTGTGGCAAGCTGCATACATGATCAAAAACTCTATCTTTATAAACCATGGCACCTCATACTGTACTTATCATCGCTACAGATACGCGGAGTAATGCCTCACCTGGGCAGAATGCCAATGAGAGGCAGAAGACAGTCAAGCCTCTGAGTAGCTCCTACACATTTACTCGCAAGGCTCAGACCTCAAACTTCCATGTTTTATTCAGTGGAGAGTTTATTAGACCCTCACTCTGAACATTTTTATTTTTATTTTACATACAATTCTAAGAAATTTGGTATAGCATAAGATTAATCTAAATCAAAATCTCAGGCTCTTCCATTTATTACCTCCCATGCATCAGCTGGTAAGGAATTTAATTTTTCAAAGCCTCCATTTTCTCACTTGTAAAATGGGTATATTTCATAGAGTAGGTATGAAGATGTAATCACATTCATGTAAAGTATAAACACAGAGTGCCCGAGTTTAATTGAAGATTTGAAAAAAATATAGCTAATAAAAGAGAAACATGGTAATTAGCCATACCTCTGCTACCCTTCCCATTGGCTAATCAGGGTTATATGCAAATTAATTGCCAGCCAAGATGGTGGCCAGCAGCCAGGCAGCTTGAAGTGAACATGAGGCTTGCTTGCTTCAGTGACGGAGGACTCCAACGTTCCCCACCTGCTGCTGCCAGCCTCTGAGCTTGCAGTTTGAAACATTGCTACAAACATAGAAGCTAAACAAAACCCCAGAAACCTGCTTTCAGCCAGCCAGGATCTCAGAGCTGGAGGTGAAACAGTGTTTCGATTATAGAACCAAAACAAACCAGATACCTGCTTTCAGCAGCAGAGGCCTAAGAGCTGGAGCCAAGCCTCAGAGCTAAAGCTGGCCCAAAATAAAAAAGAAAAAAAGGAGCGGTTGGGAGCTTCAGTCGTCTGCCAGCCTGAAAACAGCCCTCAGCCCCTCACCCAGACTGGCCAGGCACCCCAGTGGGGACCCCCACCCTAATCCAGGACACCCTTCAGGACAAACCAGCCAGCCCCCACCAGTGCACCAGGCCTCTATCCTATATAGTAAAAGGGTAATATGCCTCCCAGCACCAGGATCAGCGGAGCTGCGAGGCCTCCCGGCACTGGGATCAGCGTGACAGGGGGCAGCGCCCAAACCCCCTGATCACCCTGCTGCTCTGTGTGTGACAGGGGGCAGGGCCACATCCTCCCTATCCGCCCTATATAATTGATTTCAGAGAGGAAGGGAGAGAGAGAGAAACATCAATGATGAGAGCGAATCATTGATAGGCTTGGCTGCTTCCTGCACGCTCCCTTTTGGGGATCGAGCCCGCAACCCGGGCATATGCTCTTGACTGGAATCTGTTCGCAGACCCTTCAGTCTGCAGGCCAATGCTCTATCCACTGAGCCAAACCAGCTAGGGCTGCACATATTTTTTTTAATAGAACCCGGTCCCACATTGGAAACCAACTATCTTATCTGAGTCTTAATCAAAGAAAGAACAATTCTTTCCAGTGAAAAAGAAAAATGGGCTATTCAGGAATTACTAGAGAGTGATTATATATTCATCTCCATGGTGGAAACTTTCCAGGGGATTTTAAAGGGTAACTATAATTTGTCTGATTGTCTTTGTTGCTAGCATTAATATCTCCCTAAGAATTCAAAATGCATAGCACTCTGACCCTCGCTAGCATAGGGATAAACAGCTCTTCCTAACCTCATTGCACTGCATTCTAGCACAGTAATCAGTCCTCGATGAACTGGGTCATCAAGAAATTATTAGATGTGTGTTCTTGAATGCTCTGACAAAGAGGACAAAGTAAATGAAAATGTTTGGAAAGATCACATTTTAAAAACTAGAATTTTTAAGCAATTTTTTTTTTTTTTTTTTTTTTTTTTTTTTTTTTTTTTTTAGGAAACTTACAGGCATAACCACTCAGCCAGTTAAGAAAACTCATTCATTCAAAACAGAGCTAGTCATGGTGCTCCAATATAGGATCATTGTCTTCCCATTCTCATATAAAGGTGGTTTAATCCTATCAGCACTTGGACTCAATACTACCAAAGTAAGCTTTACAGGTGGGAAGAGTGAGTCGCCTAAATAATTGCCCTTTTATGACTTTTGCTTATTGTACTAAATTGGTTATCTTTCCTATTGATTTGCTGAAGCTCTTTACAAAGCTCCATAAGGATGTTAAGACTATTAGCCTTTGCTTCTGAGTTGTAAATGAATTTCCACAGTTTACCCTTTGTTTTATGGTTATGTTTGTTTGTTTTTGTTTTATTTGTTTGTTTGTGTGTTGTTGTTGTTGTTGTTGTTTAGCCAAACGGAGGTATTAAATTTTAGTACAATCAAATGTGTCATATTTTTCTTTTAAGACTCCCCCTGAGTTGTTATCATGGAGAGAAAGCCTTTTTCCAATCCAAGACCATTAAAATATCCCTCTATACTTTCTTCTATCCCTTCTGTGGTTCCCATTTCACATTTAAGTCATTAACCCAACTGTAGCTTATGTTTGTGCATTATGCAAGGCAGGCAAATTTCCTATAAAACATATTTTTCGACAATATAATTCCTGGCCTCTTAATGCATGTAAATAAAAGCATAGATCTTTACACTATTCCTAGGTAAAATAAATCCAATAGATATTTCATGTTACTCTAAATTGTCAAACATTCTTATCTGTTAAAATGAGGAAATATTTTGGTGCAAAGAGAAGGAAAGAAAACTAACACAGTATGCCTACAATGGGCTAAGCCCTGTCCTGGGTACACTAGATGTGCCATTTCACTTAATCCTCATGAGGCTGAGACTTAGAGAGGATAATGACTTAGCCCGTAGTCACATAGCTGAAGTGGAGCAATAATTCAACCCAGTTTGTTCTAACTTCAAAATGTATATTCTCTCTGTTGAGGGACATATAAATCTTACCACATGTCTAAGGGATACACGATTATATTATTTAGGGGTTAATGTTATTTTTTTCCCCAAATGCTAATGCTTTGAACAACAATTATCATTATGTTGTATCTAAGGATAGAAACTAAGGGAAAGTGGTAATATAAATGGACCTTTAGACCTAGGTAAGATGAGGGCTGGAAAATGTATTATCTCCCCCACCCCCTAATTCTGCTTTCCGAATTTCTAGACTAGAATTTAGTAAAGAGATGACATGATAATCCACAAAAGTTCTAGAATTTTGTATTTTCTAGGTATAACTCTCAGCCTGCTACACTCATCTAGAATGATTAAGAACCTAGAAATAAATGGCAGAGAATAAAGTCAATTACATTCATTGCTTTCATGTAGAGCCCAACAGAATTATTTATATTAATGTTATGCACAGTTTCCTATTGTTGCCATATCCATACTAAAACTTATAGCACCATAGTGCATGGAAAACATCACCACATACATCATCACAACTGATTTCCACAATCACTACATGCGAAGAAAGCAGCATAGGCATTATTTCCCCTGTTACTACAAGGTGACACAGTTGCACTACTTACCTAGGTCCTAAGGCAGGGAAATGAATGATTGAATGAATGAATGAATGAATGAATGAATGAGCAGGGGCTACAACTCAGCTCTTGGCATTCCTAATTCAGTTTTTCCCACCACGCTGTTCTCCTTTAAAAAAAGAAAGGAAAAAACTGCCTTTAATTTTAAAATGCAGTGAAAGCCTAATAAAATTGAGTTTTAAAATGATTTAGTTTATTAACATCTGCTCTGAGACCTACCCGGTTATAAAAAGAGATGTTGTAATCTCTGCCCCTAGAGCTATTTGAGAAGTTAATAGGACAAGTATCTGTCCTTGAGGATTAAAAAAAACAACAGGTAGAACAGAAAGTCTGCTGGATTCAATTCTAAGCCTGTAATTAATGTTTCTAAAGGATTTACAACCACTGTCTTATCTTCTTGGAAAGGTTCAATTTCCTAAACATTGAGTACGCCTTCTCTGTGCAGAGCATTCTGAGGGGTACTAAATACAGTGCTAAGTAAGCTACTTATAAAAACCAATATTTACTATGGCTATCTCCAAACTGTGAGATTAAGCGAGAATTTTTTCGAATCTCAATTTCCAAATTCTATGTAATTAGCATGAATTTGTTTTGGAATGGTAAGTAAATAATAGAATGCATGGAAAAGGCTATAGTACAGTTTTGTTTTCTTTTATACTAGAATCGGCCTCCCATGTTAAATTTGTTTGAAAACTCTATGCTACCATGCTGAAAGATAGGGGAAGCCAACATTGATTAAGTAATTACTATATTTGGGCCTTTATTTATGTTTAGAAATATTAATCTTATTTACTTCTCAGCACAACTTCTCAAAGAAAATAATATTATTCTCATTTTATAGAATTGAAAACTGAATCTTAAAGTGAGGCTATACAACTTTCCTATGGCCACATAAGGTGTCAGACCCCAAGTACAATATTTTTTTCACATTGACATAATACCTTTTTGTTTAAATCCTGCAGACAATAGGTTTGAGAATTGCTGAGACTATCAGTCTGATTTATCACTAAAATAGAAAAAAATTATGTGAAGTCCCCAATAGTTCCATATTTATTTTTATTTGTAGTTCCCTAATATACCAAATCTCAATTCCTGTTGGATTAGCCCCAGTCCCAATAAACTACTGCATCAAATCCATTATATCCCATCAACTGTTTTGCTTGTTGACCAAGTTTTTCCATTGTATAAAATGGAAAAAGTTGTCAACTGGTTGTTAAGTTAATGTAATTCAAGCAATTTCCTCGACTGCTTCATAATTGATATTGACTATTTAATACCATCTTGATATTTTAATTTGTACATTTCAGATTAGAAACAAAACAGAGAGTAAACAGAAATGACTCAAGTTGAGCTTAGAGAACTTCCCTCAATAAAGGATAAATTCTAGAATTACAAATTAGCAAAAGGAAACTGTCTTTTAAAGATCAGGATTTAGTCAGGAAAGGTCAAATTGAATAAATATTGATCATCAAGATGCTAAGGATTCCAATATATACAGAAAGACTAATGTTTACAGAAAAAAAATGAGTAGATATTTATTAGAAATAAGATGAATTCTAGACATTAGGAAATTGTATTCTTCTTGGAAAGGCTTAGTGACTGGAATTAGGAAAAAGAGGGACTTCTCAGGTACCAGTAATCTCAGTATTGGTTACATGATGACACTCAGTTTGTGTATTTACTGTTTGTCTGTTATAAATATGCCTAAGAAATGACAAACAGTGAGGACTAAAAACACCCTGGTTTTCAAATGATGATTTTTGCATCTTTGTACTATAGATTTTTTTGTTAAATAACAATGGTCATGAGAAGAGTTTAGGTGGAGTAGATATATTTTGCAAAAGAAAAAGACAGAAGGAAATTTCTTAAAATCATTTCACTAAAGGAAAAAAAAAAGACAAAGTCTTCCTAGTCCTTGTAGTCCGTAAGTATTTGACTTGGGATAAGAAAGAGCAATCTAAAATCCTCATTCACAACAGGCTCCTGGTTAATTCTCCTTTCTTCTACACACATACACAAACACACACATGCACTCCAAACCATGTAAACCATCTCTGAAAATAAGTTTTTGTTCTATAGAGAGTCACTATTGAGGACTCATATACTTAAATTTCTAATGGTAGGATAATTTCAGTAGCATCATAGCTGAGAAACCAAAAATGGGTTGTAAAATTATTGCTGATTCACAAAATCTTTATTGACTATATTAATCCCCTATTCTATTTAATGTCTATTAGAAATAATTTTAAAATTGCACATTTAACTTTAACAGAAGCTAATAGTTCTCAAACTTTTAGGATTAATCAGGTTCATCTGAAACATTTGTTAGAAACGTATAATTTTAAACCTTATTTTAGAAACTCTGATTCAGTAGATTTGCAGGGACAGCCCCAGGAGTCTGCATTCCACCAGCATGCCAGGTAAGTCTGAAACAGATAGTTAGCACACCACACCTTGAGAAACAGAGCCACTATGAGAACCTCAACTATTCACAAGTTCCAGCCAAACTCGGCATGAGATTCTAAGAGATCATAATCCACAGACCTGAATAACCAGATGGTTTTCATCCTGGAAATCTAACAATCAATGAATTAATGCCATGCTAGAGGAAAGCAAAGGGAAAAAGCATCGCAGAACAGGTGACTTCACCACATTCTCTTAGTGAGTTCTCACAGTTGTACCCTGGCTAAAGTTTTATACATTTATAAACCTTGTTCCAGGACTTTTGTAGACCTTCATCAAGTGAGACACAAAGCCTGATGTGAGGACAAAGGGTACAATTCAGTAAACTTTTATGACACCCTGACCCATGGTTGGCTAAGACCTAGCAAAGACTTTGGCTAACTAGAGGCAAACCTTCTATTCTGAGACAAGCACCATTCATCAAAATTGTGACTCAACCTGTCACAATAAGTATACAAATATTACATCTGGACTGTCATGGGTTGTCAATCACAGAATGACTTACTAATTTTTCTAAAACCCAGAGCTCATCATGCCAGAAGCAGCAACCACCTTGTTTACCCCTCTTTCTTGGGCAATCTTTCTCTGCATTATCATTTTGATCATTAATGTGCTTGGGTTGACAGAAGCCAAAGAAAATTCAAATGCAACCCAGAAACAACAGAAATGTGTCATCCTGGAACATTCATGTGATCTGTTCAACCTAGGCACCTGCTTCCATGATGACTAATGCCAGATGTTTCAAGGAAAGATACAGCCTCGATTACACATCTGCTTCATGCAATTGTGCAATGATACATCACAAGGGAGTTTTCTTTTTCTGACCCTGAGTTAGCCATCAGTTGTAGCCTAATATTTCAAGACATCAGCCCTTGAACTCATTACCATTTCATCCTCTCCTGAACTTTGTCTTTAAAAAAGCCATAAAGAAATTAATATCTGTACAATATGTTCCCTCATCAACTCTTGACCAAAGCAATTATACTTATAGAAAACCATTTCTGGTTTCCATTAAGGAGATGGCTGGATATCTGATATAAAGGTAATATATGTTGCTTACAGTAGGTAAATGAGAACTAGCTAACATCTGCAAATAGCTTGGACACAAAAATCACTACACTGGTGTTGCTAAAAGTTGGTATTAGGAGTCTTTCAGAATTTGTATAGCTAACTGAGCCTAAAACTACAAAAAAACTAGTAATAATTATAAGGATTATAAATACTAACAAGTTCTCTTTAATTATATACTCCTGAAAAAAGTTCCATAAGCAAGAGCATAACTATGTTTACTCAATTGTTCAACAGAAATTTATAGAGTATCTTCCCTGTGCCATTCACTGTCTTAAGTATTAGGGAAATAGTCATGTGTTTTACCCTTATCTAGTCCAAGAGGGGAAATGGACAATGGTTAGGATATCCATAATAATAAAAGGATAATATGCTAATTAGGCTGGACATCCTTCCAGGCATCATTCTGGACATCCTTCTGGATGAAGCTGGAGCCAGAGCAAAGCTGGAGTCCCAGGTGCCTGCTGGCGGTCGGAGGGAAGCAGCCCGGGTCCTAGGTGCCTGTGGCGGCCAGAGGAGGGAAGCTCAGGTCCCGGGTGCCAGAGGGAAGCTAGTGCCGGCAGCCAGGGGAAGAAAGGCCTACTCTTGCATGAATTTTCATGCATCAGGCCTCTAGTAAATAGATAATATAAGAACTAATTGAAATATAAGTTCTGAAGGAAATCAGCATGGTTATGATAGAGAACAACTAGAGGAATCTTGTGAATTTTATCCAAGAAGTGACATTTAAAAAGATAAAGATTAAGAAAACTAAGATCATGCCCAGAGCAAAAGGGGAGTGTTCTGAGTAGAGGAAATAATGAGGCAAGTCTTGTTGGTGTGTTTTAGGAACTGAAAGGAAGTCAGGTGCCTGGGAATGGGTAGAAAACAGATCTTGGAGGACTTCGTATATTATTGTAGAGAGTTTGGGTTTTATTTTGAGATGGGAAGCCATTAAAAAGCATTTACAGTGGAGAAATGATATGAACATACATTTTTAAAAATCACATTGAATGCAAAGGGGAGAATGTAATGAAGGAGGCAAAGGAGGTCTGTCATCACAGAGATCCTCTAACTTTAAAGTGCACACAAATATCTGGAGATCTTGTTAAAATGCAGCTTCTAATTCTCCAAGTCCAGGGTGGGGCAGTGATTTTGCATTTCTAACAAGCTCCCTGATGATGCCAACACTATTGGCCCATGCACCATGCTCTGGAAGCACAATATGAAATACTCTCATAGTCTAGACTTTTGTCTGTTTCAAGTTGGTGGCTTGAGCTAGAATAAAAAATGTGGTAATAAAGAAAATTCAGATTTGAAATATATCTGGAAGTTACAATGAATAGGTTCTCTACAGTGTGTCTCTTAACATTACAGCAGAGGGTATATGAAGACCTCTGAAACCAACATTTCTAAAAGTCAAGGAATTCTGAAGTTCGATCTCAACACTGGGTATGGATGAAGATAACAGTTGAGGAATTAAATGTAGAGGTGGACACTTTCAATGAGAATGCCAGACTTTAGCCTGGGAGTTGGGGAGAGGGTTGAAGGTGGTAGTGGGTGGAACAGAAATGTTGCCTGTTTGTCTGACAGCCAGGGTATTACCAGCAGTGTGTTGGTAAGAATAGAATACTATACAGATGCACAGGGAAGTACCTTGAACCACAAAGTCAAAAGCTTCAAGTCTTAGTTCTGCCACATTCTGTCTCTTTGGAAAAATAGCAACAACAACAACACCCACTAGTCTCTTTTACCTGTTTCCCTCGTTTAATAAAATATGATGTAATGAGATCATGGACATGAAAACATTTAGCATGGTGCCTATTATAAGAAGGTATTAATAAAGATCAATCAAACTACACTTATGCATCTTAACAGGGGACAATTTTCTGCTTCTTCTGAAGATATAAAAAAAACAAAAACATTTATATAGCCATAGAAGGGAGTGATTTCATATCATGGAGTGTGTCCCTATGAAACCCATATTATTTCTGCATTGCTAAAGATGTTTACTGACAATAAAGTTGGAAATTCTTTTCTTACTTAGAGATAATAAAATCACCTTTAAATTCAATATAGCCCAAGCTTCTGCAAATGCCACAAAGGTTACTTTCAATTAAATATAATAGTAGGTTAATACTGAACTTAAAGAGTTTATTCAGTCCCTTAGCCATACCTGAAAAGATCCCTAAAAGGTAGAAGACTATTATCAAAACTCAGGAAAACATAGAGTTTGGCAAAACCAAGGAAGGCTTTCTCACCACAATAGCCATCACGATTTTCTCCTGACAATTTGATATAAGTCTTCTACTATTTGCTTGTTTGTTATATTATTTGTACCAAGAAAGAGCTTCCCTTTAAAGTCATTCCTCTTTCCCACACTCACAGAAGAAATGGAAAATATCTGATCATACTTTATATCACGGTCTGATGTGAAGTAAGGCTAACTTCAGTGATGTGTCTTTTGTAATTAACATAAAATATTTGCATACAAGCAAAGTTCCAGAAGTCCCCCAAAGTTGTTTGATCTCTAAGTGGGTAAATGACTCCTGTAACTGTATTCTGCATCATTAATTCATAGTGATTACAGACTTCCCAGTGACACAAAGGCATTCTCAACCTTTCAGATTATAAACTCAAAACAATGAGCTTCTTTACTCTATAACCTGAAAACTCATGGGCTTTATAGCTTTCTCACAAAAGGAAAGAATTTATAGAGTACATCTCGTATAGCCCTATGAGTTTGTTTACTCACTGAATCTTATGCCTGAAGTGAACAACCAGCACCTCCCCCAAGCCTACTGTATCTACTCCAGGCAAAGTTTATGTAGTGTCTCTCTCTCTCTCTCTCTCTCTCTCTCTCTCTCTCTCTCTCTCTCTCTCTCTCTCTCTCTCTCTCTCTCTCTCTCTCTCTCTCTCTCTCTCTCTCTCTCTCTCTCTTTCTCTCTCTCTCTCCCCCTCATCCCCATCTCTATATCTCTATCTCTATCTCCCTCTCTCTCTCTTTCTTGCCCACCCTCCCTCTACCTGCTATAACAATACTCAAATCCAAGAAGAAGGTCTCTAACTTTTCCCTTGGCATCTAATCTGGCAGAAAAGAAACAATAATTTTGGTCATTATCATTGTACACACACTGTTAGGCAACATTTAGGGTCATGCCCAAAATGTCCCATACAACTCTAGCCCTCTATAAGAATGTCTCACATAACATTTCTAAGTCAATTTCTCAACTACACAGAATCCCTCAAACTCAAGGGAAATGTCAAGGTATTCCCAACCCCTGAAAAACAGTCATTGTCCTATTCCATTCACATTCAGGACACACCATGAGGGAACTGAATATTCCAATCACACAGATTATTTGAACCCTGCAAACTAGCCATTCCCTCTACTTGGTGTCATGATAAATAATGCCAAGTGTTTGGGTATCAAAGATGAAAAATCAAATCCTTCCAAGGACTTAACAGTTAGGTGCTTATCTCTTACCTGTACTCCTTCAATGGTCTTGCTCAGACTCTCCCTGCTTCAAATCCAACCCACTTAAATCCATACTACACACTGACCCCAGAGAAAAACATCCAAGGTGTACATTTGATCACGGCACTTGGGCAATGGGAGAGTTTGAATTTAATATATAAGACCTATTGATATTCTTGTCTGACTCCCTCACTAAACTATAAAACCTTTAAGGCAGGGAACAAATCATATTCATCCCATTAATCCTATAAATTAACACCAGGCATAGCATTTAATAGATACTTCATAAATGCTTGTTGAATTAGTAAGTATTCATTTTTCAAATCAGATTCCCAAATATGGAAATCAAGGAAAAAAGAGGCAAAAACATAGGACATGATAAAGATGCCAAACCACAGACCTCCTGTCACATCCTCTTGCTCCCCAGAGTAGTTACAGTAATATGTAAAATAAATATTTTATGTCACAACCACCTGCTGCATCCATAGGCTCTGAGATCACATAACATCCCAAGTGATATGCAGGGAAATCATATTTCACACCAACACATTATTACTGAAACAAAGGAAAGCTGTGCTCTAGATTTTAAGTAAATGGGACAGAATGATGTTTTCTAAACACTGTCACTAAAATGGATTTGAGTACATATCTTCTAGTAATAACATCTTAATAACCACATCTGCCTCCTTATGCCCACTACACATGCACAGATGCATGGAAAAACACACAAGGTTTTTGATACCGCAAACCTTACTTATATATGGGTGGTGAGGCGGGGGGGGGGGGGGAATTTACCCTTAACTGCAATTTCTCCTCAGGTCCCCCAAACTGCAATATAATAATAGTCATTACTGCCATAATAATTGTAATAATGTTTTTGCTTCTACAGCACTTCTTAGATGATCTCAAAGCATGACTGCATCATGACTAAAAATTAAGAATGTCCACCTCCTGTAGAGATGGTGTTTATAATAAGGGAGGTAGCTCAGACTTGCCTGACACTCACAAGTCAGAATTCTGAGTAGGCTTGCACAGATATGTTTCCTTTATTTAGCTAGAAGAGAGTGATTTTATGGACACAGGTCAGGACAAGTCTCCAGAGGGGGCCAAGTCTCCAACACTCACTGACCTTATCAAATACATTTTATACTAATAAGGAGGAAGAAAAATGTTAATGATTCCATGGTTCAAATATGCAGAGTGCCTTTCAACTCATGAAAAAAAGATAACCAACTGCCCCATCTAGTCTTGGTCTCCAGCCTCAAGCCAAATTTTCTGTATGACTCAAACTTTTTCTTGTCCCCATTCCATGTGATTTTTCATAGCTTCCCCAATATATCCCTGCATGTACTGCATGGCAATTATTGCAATGATCTTCCCATGATCCCAGGGAATCATGTAAGAGACTCTAGAAAACAGAAGGAACCCATTTTACTTTTCATGAAACATCCTTCCACAAGAAGTGTCCTAAGTCAAGTGAGGCTGAGGTATTTTTGCCCCAGTCTAAGTTAGAAATTTCCCTTCCCCACCCTTCCAGATATATTCAATATCTACCAAATACTTATGAAGTACCAGGTTAAGGCAGAACACTTGAAACTGTGATATGTAGAGATGGCTTCTCTGCCCTTGAGGCTAAAGATGACAAGAGGGAGTGCATTAGTCTTGCTTGCACACTGTGGCTAACCCAAGAAATTTAGTCTCTACATGGTAGCAGAAGCATTAATTGAAAATACAAAGCATCATATTGCTCACCTTCTCAAAACTCTCTCATTACACTTGCAATGATACCTAAATTCTAACCATGATCTATAGGGGGGTCCCTGGTTTTCTTGCTACCTGTTTCTCCAGTCTCATTCTCTTCATGTGATCTTTCCACTTAAGGTTCACTCACTTCATTTATGCTTCTGTAAGAACTTAAGTGTGATCCCATCTCAAGCTTTCTGCACTTACTGCTCTGTCTTCTAACAATCTCACCCTTATCTTCATCTGACTTGCTTTATCATTCCATTCAGCTTTCTCCTCTAATGTCAACTTCTCAGAGAAGCCATCCTTCATCACTTCTAAAATGGCCATACCAATCTATGATTGTTTTTTTTTAATTTCTTTATTAAGGTATTACATATGTGTCTTTATCCTCCCACTCATGCCCTCACACCCCCCCCCCATTGTCTGTGTCCATTGGTTAGGCTCATATGCATGCATACACGTCCTTTGATTGATCTCTCCCTCTTACCCCCACCCTCCCTTATCTTCCCTCTGAGGTTTGACAGTCTGATCGATGCTTCTCTGTCTCTGGATCTGTTTTTGTTCATCAGTTTATGTTGTTCATTATACTCCAGAAATGAGTGAGATCATGTGTTATTTATCTTTCTCTGACTGACTTATTTCACTTAGCATAATACTCTCCAGTTCCATTTATGCTGTTGCAAATGGTAAGAATTCCTTCTTTTTTACTACAGCATAGTATTCCATTGTGTAGATGTACCACAGATTGTTTATGTCTATGTTTATAGCCTACTATATATTTTTTACCATACTTATCCTATCTGACATCATAATATATGTTTATCTGGTTGGTTGATCACCACTGGTCTTCTCCACCAGAATGTAGGTTTCATACAGACAGTGATTTTGTTGTGTTCATCACTATAACACAAGCACCTAAAATAATATTTGGTACATAGTGCCTGGCCAATAAATATGTTTTATAAATAAATAAATAGCGGAGAGGTTCTCTATACCTACGCTTCACCTAATAATACCATAGGATCACGTATTTGTTCTTAAATACCTTAAGGATTCTTTAAGTTCTTCAAGAAGGGAAAATAGAAAGGAACAGGTTTTTACCTGTTACACTCAAACACATCAATGTGGGCTGCAAGTATTACCCATGTGCCTGAAAAGATTCTCTATGGCCATAACCCCACATTTATCCCTTCTTTACAAGGTAGGCACTATAGTAATTATTTTATGACTGGAGATTGGCTATCCAGTAATCAGACAGCATCCTTCACTGATGTGTGTTAACCCAAGAACATAGATAAATCTAATTACTGTGCCTCTTTCTCTACAACTGCTCCTTCTATTTCTCTTGAAGAGACTTAGACTTGATGCATTTGTTATTCCCAAGAAAGTTTCCCTATGGGAGCAATAACAGGAACTGGATTGTTTTCACAGAGCTTCATGTCTATCTTGTTAGCCTCTAAAAGTCAAATTTTTGTATCTTGCTTCCTTATTGGGTATTTCAAACTATCAAAACAAGTTTGTGCAACCAAAGAGCTACTCAGTTTAATTCACCAATAGTTTGGATGCCTATTTCCAACACACACAATTCTCTGTGTAAAATGTTAATGATCAAAATGTAAGGGTACAAAAGCTCAAGCCCTACCAAAATGAACACACACATTATTAAATATGCCAAATTGGTGCTTTTGAAATTCTGACAGGTTCAAATAAGTCTTGGAACTTAGTGTAAATGTCTCATTCATAATTGCCCCTAATTCTGTATGAAGCTGGCTCACCAAAAAAGATCATTCTGTTCTTCCCAACCCCTTGCCCCCATGCCTAATAAGAATAGTGGTTCCCATTGTCAACAGGCACCACAAGAGCTTGCTCTACCACATGTGAGAAAACAGGCTGATGGCATAGTCTTTAGACCTCTTTTCTGCTTTAACAATAATTTAACACTTGGCTCAGTCTCATCGGCTGACTATAATACTAATTCAGAAAATGTGGTTTCCAATCACACAGAACAAGCCTTATTGTCTCAGCAGTATTTCATGCCATCATCTGTCTTTCTAGAAACTGAGGTAAAACACTGCATGTTTCACCAAAAGGTTTATTAAAAGTCATTATGTTGTTTTGTTATTTTTGTTTTGTTTTGTTAAAAAACAACAACAAAACAAAACAAAACAATAACCACTGTATTGGGCTGAGCTATAGAGAATATCAAAATCTGTTTTTCCAGCCCTGGCTTGTGGGGCTCAGTTGGTTGAGAGTCATCCTGTGCATGAAAAATTCACAGGTTCAATTTCCAGTCAGGCATATGCCCAGGTTGCAGGTTCAGTCCCTGGTCAGGGTGCAAATGGGAGGCAATCATCCGATGTTTCTCACATCGATTCTTCCTCTTCTTTCCTCTCTCTACAATCAATTACAAAATATTTAAAAACTGATTTTCCATTTCTGACTTAAAAATGCATCCAGAGCTATGCAGCCTCACACCCATATGTTCATTCATTCATCTATCTTCTCGAACATGCATTGGACAGATATCTACTCTAGGGCAGACACCCCTAGAACTAGAACTATAAGTATTAACAAGACATGATCCTTGCCCTGACTCAACTATCTACATTAAACCAAAGTTTTTATTTATCTTCTACAACAATAGCTTTTAGGTACAAATATATGTAGTCTAATGTTTCCCCAATTAATTTCTCTTTCATGACTCTCTACCAAACCTTTCATTAAATCCTATTTCCTTGATTGATTATTCTTAGCCTGTAATTAATAAAGTACTTTCACATATAGCATTTTACTTAATTTTCATAACAATCTGTGAGCTAGATGTCATAAACCTCAGTTTATTGAAGCAGCAGCCGAACCACAGGGATGCTATGTCACTTGCCCAGGATCACACATGGTCTTATGAACAGAAATGACATTTCTGACTCCACATAACTGCTCTGTGGTTTCCAGTTGTAAACTCTAACATCTCCTTCTAGTCTTTGGTCGCACACTCAGTTAGCAAATATTTATTGAGCATCAACTATGTGCAATATATTTTGTTAGGCAGATATAGTCCATCCTTGACAATTTGGTCAATTTCTTTAGTTCTGAAATTGATCAAAAGAAGCTGTTCATCTCTGTGTTCCCTGAATTTTTTATTGTTTTCATTGATTTGAGAGAGAGAGAGAGAGAGAGAAACATAAATGATAAGAGAGAATCATTAATTGGCTGCCTTCTGCATTGCCCCTACTGGGGATTAAGTCCACAACCCTGGCATGTGCCCTGACCGGGTATACTAGTAGAACCATAACCTCATGGTTCATGGGTTGACGCTCCACCACTGAACCACATCAGCCAGGATGTGTTTCTTGAATTTAGAACTATTATCCTCCACGATTTATAAACAATTTGTAAACTATCACATGGAGTCTCACTTTTCAAGTACATGCTCACCTTAGCTCCACAAAAAAATCAAATATTTCTCCATAACTAGTATCAATGTCTAAATTCTCCTTTTATTTTGAATAGTAGTTCTTAGCCTTAGCCATTTTTCACCATGCCCCACCTAGAGAGAAAAGTGAGTAGAGGAGAAAAGAAAGAAATAAGTAGTGTGGTATTTCTTGGGCAGAATTTGAGATGCATAGGTGGCTGAGCAGCTAGATGCACAGGGTCCACAGAAAGTGTAGATGGAAGTCCATCAATATAAATGACTCAACCAAAACACAGGTTACACAGATTGCTCCATGATTTCTGGCACTTTTTAACCAAAGCCACTGCCCTCATTAGCTTCATTTTGCATTTGCTTTTCATAGAGTTACTTTAAACCCTAGTTCAGAGAGATGGCCTTTGGAATAGAAAAACAATGAGAAATTAAAAGCATATGCTTCAATGTACTGGGGTCATGTCTGGGTCTGGAAATGGAAAGAGGGACAGCAGGTTTTTATGTTCTCTTGTGCAAGTCCAGGACATTCTTTAAAATGAAGCAGTCAAAAAATATAAATATTTCCATTAGTCAAAGGACACCAAACCAAGGTTCATCAAATCAGTGACTGTGAGAACTTCTCCAAATGGAAATACTTACGAGAAGACTGAGGTAATCATTGTTACCAAGAACTTCTGTGAGACATATTCACCCTTCCCTCTCAGATTCCAAGCAGATATCTCATGGCATAGAGAGATAAAGCAAACTAAAAGAATTCAAGGGCACAGGAGTTGAGTGGAGAAGGGTAAAAAAAGTAAACAGAAATGAGGATAGAGTATAGCTGGTAGAAAAGAGAACAAGTGTTGGAATCAGATGGACATTAATTTAAATTCTGACTTTTACCATGTGTCTTTGCCCAAGTTGTCTTATCTCTATAGTGGACATGATTATATTTATTTTATAGAATAAACTAGAGGCCCAATGCACAAAATTCATGCACAGAGGGGATGTTCCTCAGCACAGCCTGCACCCTCTCCAATCTGGAACCCCTTGGGGGATGTCTGACTGATGTAGGAACTGCCTGATCCTACAGGGAACAGGCCTAAACCGGCAGTTGGACATTCCTCTCATAATCCAGGACAATTACCTGATTGCCCCTAACCCCTGCCTGCCTGCCTGATCACTGCTAAGCCCTCTGCCTGACTGCCTGATCACCCCTAACACCTCTGCCTGCTGGCCTGATTGCCTATACCTTGCCCCCCCTGCCAGACTGATCACCCCTACCTTGCCTCTCTTCTGGCCTGATCACCTCTACCTTGCCCCTTGCCAGCCTGATCACCCCTATCTTATACCTCTGCCTGCCTGCTGATCACACCTAACTGCCTCTGCCTGCCTGCTTGATCACTTCCAACTGCCTTCCCCTGCCAGCCTGATCTCACCCCCAAATGCCCTCCTCTGCTGGCCTGATCTTGCCCCCAACTGCCTTCCCCTGAAGGCCTGATCTTGCCCCCCCCCGCCCTCCCCTGCCAGCCTGGTCACCCCCCAACTGCCCTTCCCTGCTGGCCTGATTGCCCCTAACTTCCTCTGCCTCGGCCCGCACCACCATGGCTTTGTCCAGAAGGAAGTTGGACATCTGGAAGATGGCTGGTCAAAAGGTCTAATTAGCATATTACTCTTTTATTAGTATAGATAGATTATATAGGATAGGATTGCTTAAATGGGGACAGGGGGGCCTTTTTCAGCAGGAGAAGATGCTCTTGGCAGGCAAAAACACATAATCCCTATATCTGGACTGATAGCCAACCATATGCACTATACTGCCAAACCGGTCATTAAAAAATTGAATCGCTTTTTTTTTTTTTTAATGTATTTTATTGATTTTTTACAGAGAGGATGGGAGAGGGATAGAGAGTTAGAAGCATTGGTGAGAGAGAAACATCTATCAGCTGCCTCCTACACACTCCTTACTGGGAATGTGCCCACAACCAAGGTACATGCCCTTGACAGGAATCGAACCTGGGACCCTTCAGTTCGCAGGCCGACGCTCTATTCACTGTGGCAAACTGGTTAGGGCTGAATCAATTTCTTACACCTTACACCAAACAGCTTTTGCCCTTAAAACCCCTCCTTAGTCCCCACCTTAGGTTTTGCCTTCACAGATCACTCAGAGTAGGTTCTGATTGATCAGTTTCTATGTCAATCAGTATGAAAGCTCCACCTCCTAGACCTAGGCAGTCATTGGCTCCTCGCAGTTCACCCAGATTTGGTTCTGATTGGTCAGTTTCTATGCCAGTCAGCATCTCCAGGCCTATCTCTGGACCTGATCATAGACGTGGGACTGATCAGTAGCCACCCTAGGCTGCTGGCAGAGGGCTGAACTACAGATCTCTGGGAAAAAGAGAGAGAGGCTTGGCTGTTGGCAAGACCCAAAGAGAGAAGTAGGGTCTGATCACTCTGCTTCTCTGATCACCCTGCTTCTTTCTCCAGGCCTCACCAGCAGCCATTGCCACTGCTTATCAGCCCCGCCTCTCTCTCTCTCTGAGAGGTCAGCAGTTCACGCAGCCTGGCGTTCAGTCGAGCCTTTGGTCGTTTTGGATGTTATGACCCTGGTTCTTTATATATATATAGATGTCACGAGTAAATGAGATATTGAATGAAAAGATCCAACATGGTGTTCGAGAGACCAGTCTCTCAATAAAGAGAGGTATTAGTGATTATTGTTGTTTATTTCAGAGTAAAAGATTAAAGAGAGTAAAAGTGATGTCCTCACTGAATAATGTCATTCTCAAACCAGATTTTTAAAGAAATTTCTATTTTTAAAAGTCTATCTGGATATGCCAGAAATTTTAAAATTGACTACTAATTGCACTATTCCGATAATTCTATAATGTATGGATAGAAATTACACCAAATAAAAAAATATTATTTTGAGTGCATGGTGATTCTCAATCTTCTATGCTTATCAGAATCACTTAGGCAGATTTTTTGTATTGATTTTTTTTTTTTTTTTTTTTTTTTTTTTACAGAGAGGAAGGAAGAGGGATAGAGAGTTAGAAACATCTATGAGAGAGAAACATCGGTCAGCTGCCTCCTGCACACCTCCTACTGGGGATGTACCCGCAACCAAGGTACATGCCCTTAACCGGAATCGAACCTGGAACCCTTCAGTCTGCAGGCCGACGCTCTATCAACTGAGCCAAACCGGTTACGGCCAGAATTTTTTTCTTTTTTTTTTTATCAACTCCCCAGGTCTCAACTCCACAAATTTGTTTTCAGTAGGTCTTGGATACCTGTAGGTCTTCAGACACCTGTATAGTTTCTTAAGTTCCACTTGTCTTCTGATGCCCAAACAAGATTGAGAATTGCTGTTATAAAAACTACATAAGTTTGTACATTCTGGCAATGTAAGGTTCTGTCCCACCATTACCCTGAATCAGTGTAAAACATCAGTAGGGGAATAAATACACATTCAAGACAGTACCCTTCTTTATCAAATTAAAACCTTTGGTTACAAGATTTTTTTTCCTGCAACTATTTACTGAACTTCCTCTATATTTATACCCATTTGTAAAGCCCTATAAGAAAGACTGAAAATACAATAAACCCCTCCTCTAAAATGTGCCCCAGGTTTTAACCAACCCTGAATGGATCTATATCATGACATGTATAATCCAATGACTTCTACCTCAAATGTGTGGAGAAGCATACCTTTGAGATTGGGTAGGTAACTATGTATCATGTCATGTTCTCTAGAGTGATGGGGGTAATTGTTCTGTAATTTGACATTTTGCTTCAATTTGCTTGGCCACCTCTATCTGTGCAAGCATTGATCAGTATATGGAGAATGAGTTCCTTCACTTCAGATTGGGTCTCCAGAGAATTAATACAATCAAATGAGGGTTTCTTTGTGAATCAAGACTAAATGGTTAACACTGTACCAAGTTCCAAGAGAAGACCCATCATTGCCCACCAGTGCTTCTGAGGTGCTCTTTTCATTCATGATTACAGCTCTGATAGTGTAAGATACCATCATCCCCACTGTTCTAAAGGAAAATAGTTATTAAAAAACACAAAGCTTTTGTTCTTCTATCATAAAGTTAACCATTTTGTAAAGCTTTGTTCACAAAATCCAGAAGAGCTCACAATGCCTTTGTTTTTAAATATGCAACAATAACAAAAAAATTGTTCCAAATACAATTTTAAATGAAATGCCAGAAACTTGGGAAAATGTACTCAGTGGGCCAAGAAAACAAAAACAGTGGATGGTGATGAGAGTCTCCCTTCTCTTTCATCAGGTTTCACTTAGCTAAGGTCAGTCATGCAATTGCAGATAAACAAACAAAGGAACTTACATTTAAACATGGTACATTCCTAACAGGGCTTCTCAGCATGGGGGACACAGGCCATTTCAGGGCCTCCCTACCTCGTGGAAGGACCAGCTGCTCCTCATTGCTTGGGAAGCGAGTGTGAAGAACATCAGTGACTTATAATTAAAGAGAAGAAATTCCATTCAGATGTCATCATAAAGGGAAATGACAGATACACCAAAGAAAAGAAGACATTAAAAAAAATTAAACCCACTAAACCCCTTGAAGGCCTGACATGACCTCCAATTATAAGCAAAACAGATTGCCCTTAAAAGAATTATCTTTTTGATAGGAAAGCCACATAAACTGAAATAAAATCAGGGGGTAGGGGGAAGCTATGTAGGCAAGAAAATAACAGTTATTTTAAAAGCTTAACAATGTAAATAAGCTGGTGAGAAAGGAAGGGGAGATCTCAAATCCTCTATTTACCTTCTTTAGAACACTGGGGCTTTTATAGGTTTCCAACAGTGACTTTACCAGACAGTCTTAGTCTTATCAAATAAGTTTAAGGTTAAATCACTTTGAGGTACCCTGGGTATTTTCTGTTTCTTATAAATATTTAGAGAGAATGAAATTTTCTATTGGTTCACTTATTTTATTCTCTCTCTCTCTCTCTCTCTCTCTCTCTCTCTCTCTCTCTCTCTCTCTCCTTCTTCCATCTCTCTTCCTTTGCTTCTCTCTTACTGTCTCTCTTTCCCCCTCTTTGCATAAAGAGAAAAGGTCCAATGTATTTTTCACTATGTTCCTTGGACATCCAAATAGAAACATGCCTCCTGAAAAGATTAATCTTTCATTGAAATAGTCCTTTATAGATTTTTTGAACCTGAAAGGAAATTACAGAAAACAGTCCAGCTCCCATGGGCATTGTGATTCAAACAGAGTGCCATCCCAAATATTTGCCTGGGCTCTGAGTTGAATTTGAGTTGAATTGGTACAGTGTGGGTAAATGGCAAACAAGTGGCCTGAAGTAAAAAAGCAGAGAAAAAAATCATGTATCAAAGATATGTGCACCACTTGCTTGCCAAGTTACCAAAGTATTGGCTTCTTTTAGGCAGCAGAGATATCTGGGACTCTTCAGGTTTAATTTTTATATTCCCAGACCCAAGTCACTGCCCCTAAATGGACTTGTATCACAGGGGGGTAACTATGTAATAAACAGCTAGTTCTATTGTTTGAATATTTGGAACCTAAAATAATGCATCAATGTTTGTATGTTACTGAAAGACTATTAAGACTTTCTTTCTGTTTACCAGATTCCATCAGTTAAGTCTTGAAACAGCATATTCATTGGTCTCACTCTTCAGAAGCAGCATAACATGAATTAAAGGGCTACAGAGACTCCGTTTTAGACCCTTCTCCACCACAGGTCATGAGACTTTGAAAATAAAAATTACTAACATTTACTGAGAATTTAGTATTTACCAGACACCTGACATGTATCAAGACATGTAATGTAGTCTACAAATTATCTCTCTATGAATTAAATATTATTATTATAAATTATTATTACTATTAATATGAAAACAAATAAAGAGTGGTCAGATGGCTAATTTGTTAAGAGGCCAATATTTGAACCCATGGTGCTGAAGATTAAATAATACATAAAATGACCTTAACTTTTAAATAGTACTACTGTCCTTAAGGCAGTGGTTGGCAAACTCATTAGTCAACAGAGCCAAATATCAACAGTACAATGATTGAAATTTCTTTTGAGAGCCAAATTTTTTAAACTTAAACTATATAGGTATGTACATTGTTATTAACTTAATTAGGGTACTCCTAAGGCTTAGGAAGAGCCACACTCAAGGGGCCAAAGAGCCACATGTGGCTCGCGAGCCTCAGTTTACCAACCACGGCCTTAAGGGGACTTCTAATACCAGTCATGATGAAGTAATGCAGACCAAATTTCTCTTCTACCTTAAACACCAATAAAACTGAGGGGATGAGGGCAGAGTATGAAACAATGATATTCAAATATTTGGCAACTGGCAGCACAGGCCAGTGATTCCTGAGAGAAGAGAAACAAAGTGAGCTCTATAATTGCCCTAGATTACTTCCTGGAGAGTTTCCAGGCTGCAGTGCAGAAAAAGGAAACCCAAATAGAACCAGAAGCCTTTATGAATGAAGGAGACAGAACTTGGAACTTCAGGCTGAATTAAGGAGACAGAGTTTGGAATCTGAGAAGGCAAAAGCAGCTAGAGTTAGTGGGGCAGAGTACAGTAGAGGAAGGAGTTGCACAAAGAAATATCCCCCAGAGGGCTGAAGAAAAAGAGTCTTTGAATTTGGGGCTGAGGACCAATGCACATGCATGTGAGAAGAAACTATCCAAGGCCAGGAAAGAAGAAGTGAACAATTCCTGAAGCTCTCACAAGGCTGAAAATAATTCTGTTTAAACCAGATTGACAGAAAAGACTTCCAAATACATGAGATTTAGGTAGAGTCTTCAGTATGGCATTGCCTAAGAAGTGGGACTAAATTAGTCTTCAGCTAAAGCAGGTATGGGGAAACTTTTTTTCTGCCCAGAGCCATTTGGATAATTCGATGGCATACAGAGTTATCAGCTTAAAAATTAGTCTGCTATATTTGGTCAAACGTTTAACTAACTCATCCCTAATGCCATGGCAGGGCCAGAACAAATGATTTTGAGGGCCTTATATTCCCTGTGGGTCCAATGTTCCCCACCCCTGTGCTAAAGGGAGAGTTTGGGTCTGCCCTAATGAAATTTAAAAGCAAGCCTCAAAAGGATCAAATTGATTCCAACTAATTTAACTGCAACCCAGAACAAAGCCAAATAATATTTAAAGGATGAAATAAAATTTAACATCCAAGTACATAAAATTTACAATGTTGACACCCAGTAAAAAATTATGAGGCAAAATTAATCAGTGGAAATAGATCCAGAAATAAAAAGATGACAGAATTAGTAGACAAGGAGATTAAAACAGCTACCTTCAATATGCACAGTATATCCAAGAAGATAGAGGGAAAAAACATGAGCATAATAAAGCGAAAAATGGAATATGCAAAAAATAAGCAGTCTCTAACATGAAATATTCACTGGATGGGATTGACAACATGTTAGATAATGCCAGAAGAAAAAACTAAATCAGGGAACTCAAATACATACCAAAGAAAAATACCTATATATATAAAGAGCCAGGGTCTGTCACATCCAAAATGACTGATGGCTTGACCAAACACCCAGGCTGTGCACACAGCAGGCTCTAGTGGGTGGGGACTTGTGGCAGTGGGGACAGGGCCAGGGGAGGCAGGGCCAGCACTCACAACTGCACACACACACAGCACCCACCAGCTCACAACCTTTTCTCCCTTTCTTTCCCTTCCTCCCAGCTCACTCTTGGAGCCTCTCTCAGAATGAGGACCCAGGGTGAGCAAAGGGTGGAGCTGCCCCAATTGGCTCTGCCTTCTCCCAACCAGGAAATAGAAAGAGGGAGGGAGGGAGGCATAGAGGCCTGGAGGACTGCTGAGAAAAACAAAGAGAGACAGAGACTGGGAGAGACTGGGATGGAGAGATGGAAACAAAAATAACAATATTAAAATATTTCCTCTAATTAATTCCCTTTTACTGTGCACAAATTTTGTGCACCGGGCCACTAGTTTAAAATAAAGCAGTAAAAAAAGACTGCAATGTGAGCAAAACATAAGTGATGGCAGGACAATACCAACTGATAAAACATGCACAAAAGGGAGGAAAAATGCTTGAAAAAATAATGGCAAAAATATTCCAAACTATAAACTCACACATCCCAGAAGCTTAGAGCAGCCCAAGAAAAATAGACATGAAAAAAAAAAAATCAGTCTATTTCACATCATATTAAAATGCATAAAAACTAGTAATAAAGAGAATCTATTAAAAACATTCAATGAAATACATTAGATATAAAATCTTGAGGTAATGATTATAGCAGACTTCCTTTGAGAAACAGTGAAAACAAGAAGATAATGTAGTGACCTCTTTAACATACTGAAACAAAAACACTTTCAACCAATTATTCTACACCCAGCAAAAATATATATCAAAAATAAAGGTTAATTAAAGACAATTACAGACCAAAACAAAAGCTTTAAGAATTACCACTACAGTTTCTTCAGGGAAAAAAATGTGATACAGATGGGAATTTGAATCTACACACAAAGACATAAAGAACATCAGAAGTGGTAATATGTGAGTAAACATAAATAACATTTTGCTTTTTAAAAAATATCTTTGAAAGATAATTCACTGTTTAAAATAAAATAAATAATAATAAAGTATGGACTTTATAACATATGTAGAAGTGAAATACGTGACAATAACATAAAGGACAGATGGAAGTATATTAGAGTGAGGTTCTTAAATATATGTATATTGATATATTATCTATATTAATAAAAGCATAATATGCTAATTAGACCAGACATCCTCCTGAAGGTCCTTCCTTCCAGACAAAACCACAGCGCGCAGGGGGTGAGACAGAGGCCGCAGAGGCTCCCAGCCTCGGCAGTGGCATGTGGGGGTCAGGGCCAAGGCCCTTGAACAAAATTCATGTATCAGGCCTCTAGTTCTTTAAAGAAAAGCCATAATAAATTAAAGATGTGTATTATATGCCCGAGGAACAAGCACTTTGAAAAAAGAGTATACCTACTGAGTCAATGGTGAAAATAAAATGGAATAATAAAACATTTAATTAATAAATCCAGAAGAAAGTATATAAGGAACAAAATAGAAAAAATAGAAACAATTCAAAGATGGTAGATTTAAATACAATCTTATCTAATAAAGAGGGAAAATGTAAACTGACCATCACACCGTAACGGTCAAGATAGCTCCGCCCACAGCGGAGGCAGGGATTCTGTAACACAAGATGGCTGCACCCACAGCGGAGGCCAAGTTCCTATAACGAGCCTTTAACGAGCAATCAGCAGGGACCTCAGGCCACGTCCCCTGCCCAACAAGGCTTGACAGGGGACCTCAGGCTGTGCCCCCCGCCTGGCAGGGCTTGACAAGGGACCTTAGGCTGCACCCCCTACCCCAGCGCCAGGCCGGGGGACCTCAGGCTGTGCCCCCCCCTCAGCACCAGGCTGGGGGACCTGAGGCTGCAACCCCCCAGCCCAGCGGGGCTTGACTGGGGACCTCAGGCCATGCTCCCTGCCCAGCGGGGCTTGATGGGGGACCCGAGGCCATGCCCCATGCCATGTGGGGCTTGACAGGGGGCCTCAGACCACGCCCTCTTTCCTGGACTGGGGGACCTGAGGCTGTGCCCCCTGCCTGATGGGGCTTTACAGGTGACCTCAAGCCATTCCCCCTGGCCCAGGCCAGGGGACCTCAAGGTGCACCCCCTGGCCTGGGCTGAGGGACCTCAGGCTGCGCCCCTCACCCCGGCACCGGGCCAGGTGATCTGAGGCCACGCCCCCCACTTAGTGGGGCTTGACAGGGATGGGGCCAGCCAGGTTTGGGTCTCACTTGATTTCGAGGCACACGTGGGTGGGCGGGGACTTGACTCTGGTTCCCATGGCACATCCCAGGCTCTGACAGGAGGAAGATTTTCATATACATTTTACTAATATTCTTTCATCTCTGACACTTGTATTATAAAAGGCAAATAGCAATATTAAAATATTTCTTCTAATTAATTCCCTTTTACTGTGCACAAATTTTGTGCACTGTGTCACTAGTAATATAAATAATTATGTTGATTATAAATGGACATAGTATTACCCTTGTAAAATTTAAAAAATAAGCACACACTTAACAGGCTACAAATTCATGTTTTTATAATAAAGTATACATGAATGACATAACTATAAATTAAAAGTTCACTGAGCTATGGTATTAATACTGTTTTTCCTTGGAATCAAAGTAAGCATGAGGATTATATTTATAGACCTTCTCCCCTGAAGTAAGAACATACAAATTAAAAACTATCTGTATAGAGATAAAGGTTGAGAGGATATTCAAAATCTTAACAGTGATTAAGTCCAGGGAGACTTGTGGGGAGAGAAGGTGAACTAGAGTGAAGGGAAGAGGGAGCTGGTTAAATGCAGATACCCAAGCCTCACCATGAGTGATGGATTCAATAGATCTGGGATTGTGTCTAGAAGTATGCATCTCTAGCTGGCACCTACAAGTAACAGTGTGAATAGTCCCTGAATCACACTGCAAGGACACTGGTGCAGTAGTTTAGAAGATGGGACCATAAGTCTATGGTCAGATTGCCTGGGTTTGAATCTCAATGCCACCAATCACTAGCTTTGTACAAGGCACTTCTTTACAGTTTAATGATGGCTAAAATGGGAGTATTTGTATTAATTGAGTCATTTCATTTAAAACATTTAGCATGGTGCTTCCTTATAGTCATCCACTGGTGTTAACCAATGTTGTTACACATATTTCTGAAGAATTTGGATTTTTATTTAGGTGGTATTAGTGCATTATTCAATGCATAAATAAAAAGTCATATTGGAGAATAAGGCAAAAGGGAAAATCAATAATATTGACCCTATATTCATTTAAAATTTTGATATTGTTTATCAGTAAATTTTTTGCATTCATCTTGATTTTTTTTAAAATATATTTTATTGGTTTTTTACAGAGAGGAAGGGCGAGAGATAGAGAGTTAGAAACATCAATGAGAGAGAAACATCGATCAGCTGCCTCCTGCACACCTCCTACTGGGGATGTGCCCGCAACCCAGGTACATGCCCTTGACCGGAATTGAACCTGGGACCTTTCAGTCTGCAGGCCAACGCTCTATCCACTGAGCCAAACCGGTTTCGGAATCTTGATATTTTTAAATATTGTTGTTGTTTTTTTCAGTGTCTAAGTCCAGTGCCTCACCTGGTCCCAGAGATCATAAGTAACAGAGCTCTGGAAGAGGCATATTTCTCTGATTACATGGCCCACTGATCAAGTATTGTGGAGATACAGATGTGGCCTCATGATCTGAAAAAATGAGTGACATCAGTACCTGAGAGTGAGGTGCTTTTTCACTACCCAAGACATTTCTCAGACCTTCTTTCAAATACCCAGCTCTCCTAAAAGCATTTCTAGAAAGAATTCAGCTTACTAAATGGTTATTTATACAACTCTTTACAAAAAATGTTTCACTTACAAAATGATCTCAAACAAGAATAGTAATATGATAACACGCCTTCCTCCTCATTTTGTGTCAGGTATTGTTCTAAGCACTCCATATATATCAGATGATTTTATTCTCTCGATAGTCCTATGCAATAGGTACCATTTTTATCCTTATTTCTATGGAAGAGGAAACGGAGGCCCTTTAAGCTACATGTCTTTCCCAACATCACACAACTGGAAAGTGGCAGAGTCAAGATTTAAAACTAGATCTTGTGATCTAGGACCTCACTCTTAACCACCACACTACATGGACTTTCACCCCCAAACTTAGGAAGCAGAGCTCCAGGAAACCACAGGATGTCAGCAGACAGCAAACACATCTGGGACCTTTCAGCTCCTGCTTTTCGTGTTCCCAGAGTTAAATTGCTGCGTCTATACTAACTAGAATCACAGGCGAGTAATCAACAGCTGGTCCCACTGCCTAAATATTTGGGAATACAAAAGAAAACTCAGTGACGTATAACTAAATTGGCTGTTCATTGGCAGAAAGAGACACACAACACACACACACACATACACACACACACACACACACTCCCTCAGAGTGCTCATGAAAGTTCAAGAGAGATTTGTGTCGAAAGCAAGAACACTTGGATAGCTCAGGTTGGTGACCCTTCTTTTCATTCTGCTGTCTTTGTAGTCAAGGGGGGGCCCTGACAGCATGTCACTTTGGAAAGCGTGATGAGTACATCTCATTTTGAATGCTAACTAATTCCTGCTTGCAGATAATCCTCTCTGAGTGATGTTTACATAAGATACAGAGAAATGACAGGATAAAAATAGTTACTATGAAATTTTCCCCAGGCTATACACAGTTTTAACTTTTGGCAAAAAAAAACTTTATTATTTACATACTCGGACAAATATGAATTGAATTCTCCTCAGATTATTAATATTGCTCTGCAAATAACTGACATACAGGGTGTGTAAATATACCAACTGAACCTCTTCCTGGGTCTTAATTAAATTCTAGCCATCTTGCTCAGAGTCTCATGTTTTTGGTGTATCTTAGGATCATCATTAATAAATGTTGATAATACCGCAGTCTGGGATCTTTCCTTGCTGCCTTAAAAAAAAATACAGTCAGAGTGATTTATTTCCAATGACTGATAATGTCTAACTCCAAAATCTCAAGATTCCAATCCCCCACTGTCCAAATATCCATAAACTTCAAATATATAACATTGACTTGAACACCATAATCCTAGTAGAGAACACGGTGGCAGATTCTGTAACTGAAGTAATGAACACACTGGTTTACATTAAAACAGTTATTTCTCTGTCAAATCCTCACAGCAACAATGAAATCTCAGTTCAACCTTCTTAGGCCAAATGAAGCAACATGTTTATAAATAAAGCCTTCAGTCCTTTTCTTCGCTAAGCAGTAAATTCTTTGCAACCTCTGGCATTTGCAGTACGAACATTCGTCTGATTTAGTCACGGGACAAAGGCACTCTGTTATGGAAAAAGGAGCATTTCGGCACTCACCCATATTCCAAAGAATTACTAAAATATAGGTGCTCTGTGGGGTCTATGGTTGGTGAAATAATGACTCCTAAATGTTCCCCTCATCCTTATCATTGGAACCTGTGGAAATGCAACCTTACATTGCAGAGGGGACTTTGCAGATATGATTAAGATTAAGGACCTTCAGATGGTGAAATTAACCCAGATTATAAGGTGGGTCCAATCTAAGCACATGGATTTTTAGAGTAGGAGAAACTTTCTTGCCTGGGTTTAGTCAGAAAGAGAAATGTGAGTACAGAAGAATGTTCAGAGAGATGCAATGTTCCTGGCTTTGAAAATGAGGAAGGGGCCACAAGCTAAGGAATGCCAACATTCTCTAGAAGCTGGAAAAGGCAAGAAAACTGATGTTCCCTAGAGCCTTCAGATAGGAATGCAATCCTGCCAACACTTTGACTTTGTCCTGATGATACCTGTGTCCCACTTCAACCTACAGAACTGTAAGATAATAGATGTGTGTGTTTTCAACCATGTAGTGCCTTGTTACAGCAGCAACATAAAAATATTTTCAAGTCAATAAACTTCACAAGAAATATTATTTTGCTTTTAAACAGATATGTTTAGCATTCGTTGTTACCATAGGAAATACACTGTCATGGTTATTTTTTGTGTCAAATTGACCAGCCAGGGGTGCCAAGATTACACCTTATTTCTGGATGTGTGTGTGGGAGAGTATTTCTGGATGAGATTCACATTTGAATCAGTGGACTCAGTGAAGCATATTGCCCTCTCCAATGTGTGTGGGCCTCACCCAATCCAGTGAAGGCCTGTATAGAACAAAAGGTGAAAGAATTGGCCTTTTTTTTTTTCTTTCTGTCTGCTTGAGTTAGGACATCTCATCTCATTTCTGGTCCTCAGATTGAAATCTACACTATTAGCTTCCCTGGCTCTCAGGCTTTTAGACTCAGAATAAATCACATCATGGACTTTCCTGTATCTTCAGCTCATAGATGGCACATCTTGGGATGTCTCTGCCTCCATAATCCTGTGAGCTAAGCCAATTACTCATAATAAATATCTATAATAATAAAAGTGTAATATACTAATTAGACCTGACATCCTTCCTGACTAAGCTGAGCCAGAGAGAAGCCAGCACGGGTTCCGGGTGCCCGCTGGCGGCCAGAGGAGGGAAGCCCGGGTCCCAGGTGCCGGAAGGAAGCCGGTGCTGTCAGTCAGAAAAAGAAGGCCTACTCTTGCATGACTTTCATGCATCAGGCCTCTAGTTAGGACATAAAGAGTTCATTAATCATCTGTTTTCCAGAAATAAACTAAAAGAGTGTTCTTAGGTATTAAAACCAAAACCACTGGACTGCAGACCTCAAGCTTCATCAATTTCCTATGTGTCTAAGATACAAGATCCCCAGAATTTCCTTACAATCAGCAACCTCTGAATTCTCTGAAATTTTGGGTTCTCCATCACGTTATGAGGAAAAGAGGTATGGAGGGGAAGGAGAGGAAAGTGACCCAAGCCTGGCTCCCAGGCGGTTTTCTTAGAGCACTGGTGTTTCACACATATCCATTTGTCACTTACTCATTTCTTAAACAAATATTGATTGTGCACCTCTAATGTTTCAGGCACTGTGCAAGGTGCTGGGGATACAATGGTGAACATGGCAAGCAGTGCTCCCATCATAGCAGCTGGAATTTACAAAAATTTTACAGAACAATGAGAGCTTACAGGACAATGAGACTATCCCTCTAGCTCATAAGCACCTGGTTGGGCCATTTGCTCTACAAGTGTAAAAAGTGACTTAGTAACTGTTGAGACTCACCTTGCCTGCCAGGTGACTTCCAGCTTTGCCCCTGAACTCATTCCTGACTAACAAAAGTAGGACCCCAGAGGTTCTAAAACTTTATTCTACTCTCTGCCCTACAAAATGCCTTTCTTGTACATACTCTGAGCAAAATAAGTTCCAGGGCTCCCATCAAGATAGTCTAATTCAACAGGTGTGACATGAGATCCAAGAGTCAGAATTTATAAACAAATACCCCAGGTAAATTCTGCTGAAATGACTGCAGACTGGACTTTGAAAAACACTCATTTAATTGATACATTATTCATATCCATAAGGCTAAAAAAAAAGATGTTACTATCTTTTAAAAAAATAATTTTTGATTTATCCTGAACTTTTGAAACTTTTATTCAAATTCAGGGAAAAGAATCACATTAACAATAAATCACCCAGCATTCTATTGTATAGAAATAACCACTGTTAACATTTGGTAGGTTTTCTCCAATCTTTTTCAGAAGTGAATTAATAAATATTTGAAGTCATCTATACTAATAAAAGGGTAATATGCTAATTAGACTGGGTCGACTGGACATCTTCTTGTCTGCCTTTCTGCCAAAGTCACAGTGGCAGGGACCGAGGCAGAGGCAGTTAGGGACGATCAGGCTGGCAGGGGGAAACAATTAGGAGCAATCAGGGCAGCAGGGCAGGGCAGTTAGGAGCTATCAGGCCAGAAGGAGAGGGCAGTAAGGGGCTATTAGGTCAGCAGGGGGGGAACAGTTAGGGGTGATCAGGCCAGCAGGTGGGGGGGGGGAGTAGTTAGGGGCGATCAGGCTGGCAAGGGGGAAGCAGTTAGGAGCGATCAGGGCAGCAGGAGAGGGCAGTTAGGTGCGATCAGGCAGGTAGGCAGAAGGGTTGGGGGCAATCAGGCAGGCAGACATGTGAGCAGTTAGGAGCCAGCGGTCCCGAATTGTGAGAGGCACATCCCCTGAGGGGACCCAGATTAGAGAGGGTGCAGGCCAGGCTGAGGGACCCACACCCCCCACCCTGTGCACAAATTTCATACACCGGGCCTCTAGTATTATATATAAAGCTCCAAATCTGCCAATTTTAAGTAAATATTATAAATAATTAAATCCTTCAAAAATGGAATAGTTTTTCATTAGTTTTCCTTTAGATTGCTTAGTAAAGTTAATGAATTTTCTTTATGTAGGTTATATGCACTTCATGAAAACCTTATTCTTAGATATTTTCAAATTTGTTACTATTAAGGAAGAAATTACTTCTATTAAGACCACATTTCAAAAGATGAGCATTATTGGGTATTTAAGTTTTAAAAGAATATCTCATGCCATTCTTTTCTTAGTTCTAATAGCTTTTTGTTGTTGTTGTTGATGTTGTTAATCTTCACCCAAGGATATTTTTTCCATTGATTTTTAGAGAGAGTGGAGGAAGGGGGAGAGACACAGAGAGAAACATCCATGCGAGAGAGACATATCAACTGGCTACCTCCGACATACCCCTGACCAGGGCCGGGATCGAACCCAAAACCCAGTTATGTGCTCTTGACTGGGAATCAAACCCAAGACCCTTCAGTTCATGGGCCTATGCTCTAACCACCAATCCAAATTGGCCAGGGCTCTAATCACTTTTAAGTTGATTCTTTTTAGCTTTCTATATGATCTGCAAATTATATAACAGTCTCCCCTTTTCTAATATTTATAACTCATTGATTTTATTATGTTACTGTATTTGTTACACCTTCAAACTAATACAAAATAACTGTAATTACTAATATAAGTGATTTATTCCTGATTGACATTATCACAGTCTTTCACTACTAAATATCACATTTTTATTTATTTAAAACTGATAATGTTAGTATTTTAAGCAAATTTTCTCCTATTATACACTACTTATTTTTAAGATAAAGTTGAGGTTTTGCATTTTAGCAAATAATTTTCTTGCATCTACTAATAAAACAATCTTTTTTTTTCTTTTTATCAGGTTAGTCTAGTTAATAAAGCAAATTCGGAAGATGTCTCTCTCGTTCTAAGCTCTGTTTCTGAATATAGATTTATCTTTTCTTTGAAGATTTAAAAGAACTTGACTTTAATATACTTTTAGTCTTGCATTTATGATAATTTGTCTTTGTTGCCATGCATGTGAAAAATATGTTCACTGAATATAAAATTCTTAAATCATATTCTCCCCTCAAAATCTAAAGATTGTCTCCTAGCATTTAATATTGTGAAAGAGAAGCAATTCATAAAAAATGTATTTCTTCTGCCTGAATCTTTGCAGGAAGTTTTCCAATATGTTTTAGGTTAAGTTTAGATGTCATTTCTTTTTATTTTGCCTGAATTTGATGTGATACATGTTTTCAAGGTAAAGACTCAATCATTCATCTGAGGAAATTTTTCTCCTCTTTATAGTTTATTATTATTTATCTGTCCTTTTTTTCTGATATGTCTAGGTTTAATAGCCTGGAACTATTCTTCATATTTCTTATATTTTTAAATAATGATTATTTAGATTTTTTTACCACAAGTTTTGTGATAATTTTTCAAATATAGTTGAAGACAGTCCTAATAGTGAGTTTACATATTAAGGTGCTCCTGTGTTGGATGCATAAATGTTTATAAGGGTTATATCCTCTTGTGGATTGCACCCTTTATCATTGTATAGGTTTTCTTTGTCTCTTACTATATTCTTTGTTTTAAAGTCTATTTGGTCATATATAAGTATTGCTACCCCACCTTTTTTTTTCCCCCCATTTCCATTTGCATGAAATATCTTTTTCCCTCTTGTAGTCTGTCTGTATTTTTCATTCTGATGTGGGTTTCTTGTAGACAGCATATATATGGTCTTGTATTCTTATCCATGCATTTTGCTGACTTACCCTGTGTCTTTTGATTTGAGCATTTAAGCCATTTACATTTAAAGTGATTATTGATAGGTACATATTTATTGCCATTTTATTCTTTTAACTATGTTCTTCTGTTCTTTTTCTCCTCCTCCTCCTCACCTCTTCCTCCTTCTTCTTAATTGCTATTGGCCCATTCATGCATGAGGTCCACCCTGTAACTGGCTGATTTATGAGGATCAATGCCAACCATACTGTATGACTACTGTGCAGGTGCCAACCGAACAAGTAAGAATTCACCTCAGCAGGGTCTGGTGCCTGTCAAGATCTTCCTTTGGATATGCCACTTGTAAAGCTAATTGGATCCTGCTCTGATGTTGTCTGAAGCTGGCCACTGGGAGTATTGGTTCTGGGTCTCTTTGGAGGGACTTAGATGCAAGCTAATGTCAGATACTGCCTGTGACTTGTCCTGGGCAACCTGTTTGGAGCTGTAAGCAACCCACAGTTTGTGGCTGCCTCTGATGGACTTGGGTGTGTGGGGGAAGGATCAAGCTGTTCACCAAGGTTGGCTTTTACCAACACCAGGCCCCAGGGCAAGTCCGCAAAAGTACCAAGGCAAGCTGCCATCTGCCTCTTACTACCTTTGCCTGCTAGCTGCCTGTTAAGATCACTTTACAATGCATACTAGCATATTAATTTATTTGAATTATTGCAGTAAAAAAAAACCTGTTCAACTTTGCTTAATCTAGCATGTCCCAAATTGGCTTAAAAATTAAGCTGTTGGTGTCATTTTTTCATATAATACCAAATACACTAAGAATGTGTTTAAAGAATGTTCTTTAGTAAATACTCTCGTAAATCACAATATAACTTTACTTTCCTCTCCTTCAAAAAATTGATGGTTCAGAATTGGTTATGAAATGACACCCAAGCTCTTTAGCCTTTCATACTCTGGCTTCAATCTTCCTTTTGAGCCTGTGTTCCTTACACTTCTCACACCCAATCCACCAAATCCTCATGACTCAGTCACTCTGGACTAGTGTCCATGACTCAAAAATACCTCGGACTTACCTACTTTCCTCCTTGCTCTTTCCCTCCTGCTCACTGTTTAATTCCACCTATCCTCCATATCCAGCCCAATATAGCATCATCTATAATGAGGTACCTTTCATATATTTAATTTATTTAATTAAATATCTGCTAAGTACTAGACACTGGCGTCTATTCCAAGAAAGCTCCAATTGGAAATAACCTCTCTTTCCATAATAATCCAATAGCAAGCTTTGCTTGTTACATTTTTGCTGACAGTATATTTTACATGTATTAGAGCACTTATATTAAAAGCTAATCCACAGCCCTTGTTGGTGTTTCTCAGTGGTTAGACCCGGCCCACATACTGAAGGCTCCTAGGTTCACTTCTCAGTCAAGGGTATGTGCCTGGGTTACAGGTTTGTACACCAGTCCTGGTCAGAGCATGTGCGGGAGGCAAGCAATTAATAAATCTCTCTCACATCAATGTTTCTCTCTCTCTCTCTCTCTCTCTCTCTCTCTCTCTCTCTCTCTCTTTTCTCTCCTCCCCCCCCTCCCTCCCACTCTCTAAAATCAATGAAAAAATATCCTTGGATAAGAATTAACAACAAAAAAAGCTAATCCACAGCTATAAGACGCACCCTCCTGCCTATTACATTTGCTACTCCCTTTTCTGGACTATCTGTATGGCCACACCCTTACTTACTTTTGTAAGGTCTTGACTCAAACAGGAACTTCTCAATGAGGCCTTCTCTCACCATTCTTTAATATTGTAGCTCCCCTTCTCCCTTTTTTATCCTATTTTCTTGATGATATTTATCATATGTTATAATATAAATTTTACATATTCATGTGTTGCAAACTCCAAAATCGGGGATTTTCATTGATCTCGTTTACTGTTATATGCTTAGTGCCCAGAACAAGGCCCACCACTTAGTCAGTGTGGTGGATAATTTCATGTGCCAACTTGCCGAGGCTGTGGTAACCAGACACTTGGTCAAACACCCATCTAGATGTCACTGTGAAGGTATTTTTTAGAGGAGATTCACATTTAAACCAGTAGACTTTGAGTAAAGCAGCTGACTTTCTATAGTGTAGGTGGGTCTCATTCAATCAGTTGAAGATGTTAAGAGAAAAAGATTGAGATCCCCCAAGGAAGAGGGAATTCTGCTTTCAGAGGCACGCAAGCTGCCCCCTCAACTTTTCTCTGGGCATCCAGCGTGCTGGCCAGCCCTGCCAGTTTCAGACGTTCCAGGCCCCACAATCTTGTGAGCTAATTCCGTAAATTAAATCTCTCTATATCTAGCTATCTAAATAGACAGATTTTTTTTTTTTGCTATATATGGATATAGATATACTAGAGGCCCAGTGCACAAATTCATGCACCGGTGGGGGTCCCTCAGCCTGGCCTGAGTCCTCTCGCAATGCGGGACCCTTCAGGGGATGTCAGAGAGCCAGTTTCGGCCCGATCCCCACAGGCCAAGTCGAAGGACCCCACCGGTGCACAAATCCATGCACTGGGCCTCTAGTATGCATATAAAATCTTTGGTTAATCTCTTCCCACCCTCACCCCCCACTTCCCTCTGAGATTCATCAGTCTGTTCCATGCTTCCATGCCTATGCATTGAGCATCTGACCTCTGGTGGTCAGTGCGCATCATAGCTTCCAGTCAAACAGTCGAATGGTCGAACAGTTGCTTAGGCTTTTATATATATAGATACTAGAGGCCCAGTGGGGTCTCTCAACTTGGCCTGTGCCCTCTTACAATCCGGGACCCCTCAGGGGATGTAGTAGTGCACAAAGCAGCAGGTGGCCAGGGAGGAGCTGGAGCCCGGGCCTAGCGCGCTGCTTCTGCTCATCCAGGCCCCACTGTGCCTGCCACTGCTGCAGATCCAGTAGCCGCTGCCACTCGGTAGCGCTGCTGTGGAGGCAGGAGAGGCTCGCACCTCCACAGCTGCACTTGCCAGCTGTGAAGCCAGCATCTGGCACCTGTTGGTCAGCTGGGTGGCGCTCCTACTGTGGGAGTACACTGACCATCAGGGGATAGCTCCTGCATTGAGTGTCTGCCCCTTGGTGGTCAGTGCACATCATAGCAACTGGTTGACCAGTCATTCAGTCATTTGGTCGCTTAGGCTTTTATATATATAGATAGGTATAAATATTTATATCTATCTATGTCTCTATTTATCTTTCTATCTAGCTAGAAAAAGAAATGCATCTGACTGGTTCTCTTCTTCTGGAAATCCCCAACTGATATAATAGCCACTCAGTAAATACTTATTGAATGAATAAATGATTTACTATTAATCATTTAAAAATCCAATTCCCTTACCAGAATCTAAACTCACTGAAGGGGCTATAACTTTAATACTTATCTTTCTTTACACTTGTCTTTCTATTTGCTTGGTGCCTAATCCCATTATTCATTCATTAGTCAACATTTTTCAGTTGATTACCTACCCAGTATCAGGCGTTGAGCTCAGCCACAAACATGCCTATACTTTCTACTCCTCTGGCTTTCCTCCTTTACCCCTCTTCATTCACTTTTTTAATTCCACCTACACTTCAAAATCCATCTCAGGTATAACATCTTCCATAAATAAACCATTCATCTATTCAGTGAACATTAATTAAATATCTAGTATGTATAAGTACTGAGTTATATTTGTTGAATAAACATATGAACTCAAAGGAAAGAGTTATATGAAGAGAAGTCTGGCATAATTAAGAGGAACATACTTATTAAAGTTGAACTTGTTAGAGAGTCTATACATTAATAGCATCCCAAATCCCAAATATAAATAGATTAATTAAATGTAATCACTTTGGTCATCTCTGAAATATAGTCTCCAACCAGCCAAAAGATCATAACCCCGGGAACATTTTGTATAGAGAAGTAGCACAGCCACATGAAATCAAAAGGTAAAGAAAATACAGGCAGTGTGAAGTGGACAAGTTCAAACAGAGTACAACATGTTGGGGGTAATAAAGAAGGAAAATGGCAAAGGGTTTTCAAAGGGACATCATTTTCGCACCTCATCCATATTTTCATCATCCATCCAAGGTGATTAGTTCAGGTTAAGTGTCAGCACTAGCAAGTTACAGCTTTATGTATGAGGTGAAAAGTAGTCTTCTTGGCTCCTGCCTTGCACTGAAATGATTTATGAGGATAACAGAGATTGACACATTAAAAAGGTCACTTGTCCAGTCAGCTCACCACACCTCATCTTGTTTCCATGTCATAATAAACTTTCCTTGCAGACCCTGCCTGAGAGCACATCCATATGCCTTGGATGCTCCGGAGCTGAAAGGTCATTTTGGAACTGAGTGCCTCTCGGTCACATGTGGGTGCTCCTGGTCTCCCCTCACTTGGATATTTTTTGTGTTTAAAGCCACAAGCAGGTAAGTTTCCATCTCTCATTCAGCCTGTCAGCCTGGGTCTACATAATAAATTATATTTTTCCATTTTACAGTCAGAAAAATCCCCTCTTCGATGATAATAAAATCAGTGGACCAGATTCTGCCCTTCGTTACTAATGTACAAATCCTTCTGAAGTCAGCAGAATTTAAGGGTGTGTAACTTTGAGCCGAATGTATTCTAATTTTTTTTTTTTTCCTTGCTGGATTTTTATTACCTGACATCTTTCTGATTCCTCTGGATTTCACAATAAGGGAAGGGTGGCCCAGTTTGGGTAAAATAAAAAATGACCCAAACCACTGACCTAAATCCTGACTTTGAAATTTAAAATTACATTTACTAGGAAGGAAAATAGTTTTTTTGAGTGTGTGTGGTTTCCCTTTCAAAACCCATTTTCAAATGTTGACCTCCTGAATATTATCATACCAGTTTGGATTGGAAAACAGAAGGGTAGGTAAACATTTTTTTTTTTAAACCTTGGTTGGGGAGGTCATACTTTCTGAATTCATTATCTGCAAAGAAGCAGGAAATGCCAAGAACTTTCTCCCCCCCCCTCCCCGCCACCCCCGAAAAGATTTCCTGGTCACATTACCAGATTTGACTCCAAAAGAAAATTGTCCAATTTTGTGCAATAGTGAGCCTTTTTGTCCTCTCTTCTTTCAAAGGTGAACTCGGGTGGTGAAGAAGCAAAGGCAGGAAAGCTTTGCTTGGGGCAAGGATGACAGATGGAGGTTAGAACGATTCCTCCTGTGTGCAGATAAAGGGGCCATATGCATAGTAGCCACTTAGATGACAGCCTGTGTGGTTTGATGTAATAACTCAGAGACTATCCCACCATTAACCTCACAGCTCTTTCCCTTAAACCTGAGATGCCTACAGAAGTCAGTCTTCTCAGATAAGATGCCACCTTCAGAAGCACTCTGTAGAATTACCCGGGATAGAGGACTCCAACACATACATCCATACACCCAATTATTTATCCAGTCCCTACCTGAGATTAGAGTCCTGACCACATGGAACATGGCACAGGCCAATTTTAATAAGAGAGAGGAAAGACAAAGATAATGGAGGAAGGAACGATTTGGAGTAAGCTCTCTGCATTAACACTATTCCACTGTGATATCATTCTTTGTATTCATAACTGGTCTCTGACCTAAATTCATCTCCTTGAAATTGGGGCCTTTTGCCTCATTTATTTTCATTCCCCCACCACCAGACACAGGGCCTGTTAAAATGGAACCAGTTTAAAATAGAGCTTTAATTTGACAGTCTTTGGCTTCAGTTCAAATTCTGCCAATTACAAGTTAAATGACTTGGGGTAAGATATTGCATCTCATTAAGCCTAATCTCTAAAATGGGCATAATAACTTTTTCCTCCAAATATTATTCTGAGGATTAAGATATATTTTAAGTGCTTTTCACAGTACTTGGCACAGAGTTTGCTCTTAATAAAAACTGTAATTATTTTTAATATGTTTTTATTGATTTGAGAGAGAGAGGAACAGGAACGGAGAGAGAGAAACATCGATCAGCTGCCTCCTGCACACCCCCTACCTGGGAATTGAGCCTGCAACTTGGGCATGTGGTCTGACCAGGATTGAACGGGTGACCTCTTGGTGCATGGGAAGATGCTCAACTGAGTGTCAGGCTGGACAAAACTTTAAGTATTATTATAATAATGTGTTATTATTATTATAATACATTAAAATAGTTTGTTGAATGAATCAAACAATCTATCAACTAATGAAGAATTAACAAGGGAGCAGCAGTGTATATGAGTGCTTGGTCACATGAAGATACTTAAAGGTGAGGGTGGGGAGTGCCTGAAGAAGGCATGAAGCAATTAACTTCAATCTTTCTTTATTCTCAGCATATTTTCAAAAGCTCATCACCTTTGGTGGGACACATGAGTGGAATAAAAGTCTCAAAACAGAACTAAAGTAGCAGTGATTTAGAATAACAGTGTTTTACAATGTCAACAGCACACACTGGTCATTTCTGTAGATTTTAAGTCTGACTGTACTTGCTCTCATAAATTCTCATAGAGCAAAGGCACCACGTTTCAGTAAACATACACTCTTCTCTTCATTCTGACATAGGTTAATTGGGTCTCTGACCTCATTTTGATCACGTTATAACTCATACTACATCATAAAAAAAGTAACAATTTTTGAGAGCTTACCATGTTCTCAGCACGTTTCTAATTAGATGAATCAATTTATTTAATCTTCACTATGCCATGATACAAGTGCTACCTATGTGGAAATTAACATCACCCCTTCATTTTACAGATGAGGAAACTGAGGCACATGGACTCAAATGACTTGGTAAAGGCCATAGCGGTAGTAAGAGCTACTGTGGATATTTGAACCTAGATGAGCAGACTCCAGAGTTCTCATATGCCTCACAAGACACACTAGCCCCAGCTGCCTATTCCAGGCACCATCACAGCAGTGTTTGTTCATTACTGCTATCTAAGTAAACTTTCACATTTCAGATATATAGCTGTATATCTGGGGATGCTCTGGGCACATAGTGTGGGATCTGCTGGCAGAGGCAGAGCATCCTATAGGCAAACTCTGCTTAACTCACAAATAGCCAAGGACCAACATGCCAAGCTGAGGAAGTGGGCAACATGGAACATGTTCTCCAGCATGCAATTCCCAAAGGAAACACAGCCTGTCCTGAACTCTCGGCAATAACTCCTGTTTCTAATGGGATGCTGTTGAGGGCCTCTTTAACCCACTTTCCAAATTTTGTCAATGGGGCAGACCTGCAAATGGCTGCTGAGCAATTGTGAAGCACAGCCTGTGCTCTCTAAAGCTCCTACCTAAACCTACAATTCACTAGCAATTCTTTTCTCATGATAATCTTGCTTAATAGTAAATTTGAGCATGACAGTCACTGCAAGAAAGGGTAACAATTATTGAAGTGGGTCACCAACATGGGCAACACAGAATCTTCCTTTCAGTTGTGTTCTGGGCATCTGTGTTACTGCTCTCAGGGCTTTTGCTCACAGGTATTTTTATATTTGTGCATGAATTAGTTAATAGAGCTCCCCAGTTTGATTTGTTGCCCTTGAATAGATTGTATCTAGATGTTAAGATTCGGCAGGAGCATCCATTTCCCATTTTCTGGACAATAGCAAGATTCAGTAACTCCTGTCTAACTGAAATTTTTAAAACCATTGCAACTGTGCACTTTATTGCATCCAAATAAAATGTTAGTTCTGTCTTAGAACAGGCAGATTGGATTACATATTCATTAAAATTTGGAAAACAGGCCAAGGACTTTGGGGAACTCAACTTTGTTACCCCCAGAACTGTTACCATTGCAAGCTACCTCCCTCCTCAGCTAGAACAGTTGCAACCAGTAATGGAGAAGTGGAGACTTCTCTGAGAGCTTCACTTGAAAACTTTTTAAATACTTTTCATTCTGCCTATCACCTTTCTTGTCTAGAGCTGTCCCTGCTGACTCACTCATCCTCTCCTGGGTCTCAAACTCAGAAGAGACTGTGGCCTTCAAAACAAGAAGCGTCCCCATTTGGCAGATGAAGAAAATGGGCATCTGATTGGCTCTTCATTACTTGCATTATCAGTGTTCCAGAAATTTATGAAGTGCAGACAGAACCCATGTAATGACTGGAGAGTGCCAATTCAAAAATAATCCTCATCCTCAGGTCCCTTTAAGGTTACCAACTCTACTGGGAACAGTATTTCCAGTAAAATAAATACTTCCGAACTCAACATTGTCACTAAGCTTCAAATATCCTCACACTGCCACTAAGGGTAGGTGACTAGTAGAGAGGTCCATAGACTGCCACCCCCCTCCCCCAATGCTATATGCCCTTAACATAATCTGCTAGATAGTTAGCAGTCAACAAATAAAGTCAGGAGAGGACAACAATAATGCAAGTTACCATCATCTCTTACCTAGACAATTATAATAGCTTCTCTACCACCATTCTTGCCTACCTTAATTCTTTTTCCTTCTATAGACCAGGGTTATTTTCAGAAATACTTTATCAGATCACACCCCTGCCCTACTAAAGACCTTTGATGGATTCCCATTGTCCAAAGGGGGGAAAAAAAGCAAATTCCTTAGCATGGTATACAAGGTACACTATAAGCTGGACCTGCCTACCTCTACAGACTCCTCTTCAGCCCTCTTCCTCTTCTCTCATAAGTTCCAACAGCACTCACCTCCTTTATCTTCCTGAACCACATCAAACTCTTTCCCAAATCAGAACACATACTGTTCTCTCTTCCTCGACCACATCCCTTCCTTTCTTCTCCCTCCTCACAGATGACTGCCTTTCCTCTGATCCTTCCCATAAATAGTGTCCTATTTTTATGGTTTACATTTTATTACTCATCCTGAGGTAGGCCTTTTTTAATTAACCTAGGGCAGCATTTTCAACCTTTTTCATCTCATGGCACATAAAGTAGCTACTAAAATTCCGTGGCACACAAAAGATATATTTTTTTGCTGATTTGACAAAAAAAAAGAGGTATAATTTTGATTCATTCACACCAGAACGACTATTGTTGTGTTGACTGTTGTCATTTTTTTAATTTGACAATCTAAGGGAAAAGAGGTCCGTACCCCTGACTAAATAGTCAGGTATTGCATGTTTTAAAAATTCTTGCAGCACACTGGTTAAAAATCACCAATCTAAGTAGATCTTACCCAATCTTTCCTATCACAATACCTTATTTTGTTATTCATTTAACAAGTTTATTTGTGTACTAACTATGTGCCAAGAACTGTTCTAAGCACTATGGCTACAACAGTGAACAAACATATTTTAAAAGGTGTGCCTTTGTCAAGCTAACATTTTAAGCAGAGAAGCAGACAATCCAGAAAAAAAGAAGTAAATGAATATCAAAAAACATTTAGATACTATCAAAAGGCTAGGTAAAGTTCAACTGTGAAGATCACATGTGAGAAAAGACAGCAACCATTGAACTATGCAAAGAGATAGTGTTCCAGGCAGAAGGTATGTCCATCAAGTGAAAGGACGTGAGCAGGAAGGTACCTGGAATATTTGAGGGGGTAAGGAACTGAGTGGCTGAGGTACACTGAAGGAGGGGACAGTTGTAAGAGATGAGGCAGGAGAAGCAATGGGAAGGTCAGATGGAGTAGGACCTTGGATGACATAGTAGGGTCATGAGCTTTTTTTCTGATTGAAATGGAAGCTTTTGGAAGCTTTTGAGGGGAGGGCGATAGAATCTGCCTTGCATTATGAAAGAGTCACTCCAGTTGTTCCTTGGAGGAATAATCTGAAGGAGAGATTTATGGAATGAATGTGTGTACCCCTTCGAAATTCATGTGTTGAAGTCCTAACCAAAACGTATCTATATTTGAAGGTAGGACCTGTGATGAAGGTTAAATCCAGTCAGAAGAGTGATCCCTAACCTGGTGAGGTGGGTGCCCTTATAAAAAGAGGAAGAGACATCAGTACTCTCTTTGCATGCAGGCACCATGGAAAAGCCATGTGAACACACAATGAAAAGGAGGCCAGAACCTGACATGCTGGCACCCTGATCTCAGACATCCAGCATCCAGAACTGTGAGCAAAGGAATTTCTGTTTTCAAGCCACCCAATCTATGGTATTTTATTATTGCAGCTGGAACTGCAATATATTCTGTTCCATTCCTCCTCTGGCTTCTGGTGATTTGCTGGCAATCTTTGTCATTCCTTGATTTATAGAAGTATCACCCCACTTGCTGCCTTCATCTTTATATGACATTCTCCATGTGTGTGCCTGTGTCCTAATTTCCCCTTATTTTAAGGAATCCAGTCATGTTAGATGAGAGGCCCATACTACTTCTGTATGACCTCAGTTTAACTAATTGTATCTACAATGACCCTCTTGCCAAAGAAAGTCACATTCTGAAGTCCTAGGGTTAGGACTTTCCTAGGGGGAGGACACAATTCAACTCATAACAACTTTTAATAAAGGAATAAATCAGAAGCTCTCCTCAAAAGTCTCCCCACCTCTTAGCCCTTAATAACTAGTTGTCTTTGATAAGTGTTGGGGTTGAAAGTTGGAAAAACAAAGTGGAATGCTGCATTCTCCAGCCTTCATGAGAAAAGCATAATTGTACAGTCAGGAAAACACTTCAGCAGTTACCACAAAGCTCTGTCCCTATCTCACAGGTCTGATAACATAGGATTCAGCTAAAATTATTAAAGATATCACTGAGTTTTCTCATATATAAAATTCAGGGTCAATGTTCATGATTACTAATGTCTCAATCTATCCCCGGAAGAGAAAAAGTATGATATTTGCGGTAGGCAGAATTCTAAAACGACCCCCATGACCTGCACCTCCAGGTGTTAACACTGAGATCGTTACCTTGCATAGCAAAAGGGATTTTGCAGTTGTAATTAGGATTATCAAGCAGTTGATTTTATCACAAGGAGATTATGCAGGTGGGCCTAACCTAAATATATGAGAACTCTTAACGAGTTTTATCCAACTGGTAGCTGAAGAGAAAGTCAGCAAGATTCAAAGCATGAGAGAGATTTCCATGAGGGAGATTCTCCATTGCAAAGGTGGATGGGGCTATGAGGGCAAGAGATTGGCCTCCAAGAGCTGGCAGAGGTATCTGTCCTGCAGCCAGCAAGAAAGCAGGGGCCTCAGCCCTCAGCAAGGCACTAAATTCCGCCAACAACCTGAATGAGCTTAGAAGCAGAATCTACTCCAGAGACTCCAGAAAACCCAACCTTTTGAGACCCTAGCCAGAGAATCCAATCAAGCCCACCTGGACACTGACCTACAGAACTGTGAGATACAAATGGGTTTGTTTTAAGCCACTAATTTTATAGTAATACGAGAGGCCCAGTGCACAACATCCATGCACTGGAGGGGGGATAGGGGGAGTCCCTCAGCCCACCCTGTGCTCTTTAGCAGTCCAGGAATCCTCAGGGGATGTCTTACTGTGGCTTAGGCCTGCTCCAGGACATCCTTAGCACTGCCGCAGAGGCAGGAGAAGCTCTGGCCACCAACGCTGCGCTCACCAACCATCAGCCCGGCTTGTGGCTGCGTGGTGCTCCCCCTGCATTGAGCGTCTGCCCCTTGGTGGTCAGTGTGCATCATGGTGACCGGTCGTTCCGCCATTCAGTCAGTTTTTATATTACCCTTTTATTATATAGGATGTTACACAGCAACAAGAAACTAGCATATTATTTCATTATGGTGAGAAAAAAGGAAGAGAAACCAGGAAGAAAGATAAATGAGAATGGAATGGAGAAAGAAACCAGGTGAAAACTAAATAGGACAAAGAGCTATCCAAGAAAAGAAATGAGGAAAGATAGGAGATAAGATATATAAAAGATAAGATATATAAAGTTTTCCTTAATTATTTCTACTTGGACGGAGCTAAAACATGCTTCCATCTGTTTCTTCAACTGTCCCCTGTTTACATGGAATGATGACAATGGATTTGACTATAAAATGCATAACACTTTATACAATTAAGTTGAAATCATGATCCATATTACCTAAGAAAAGATGACCTAATTAAAAATAGAAGAGAAACAGTAGGCTTTTTTGCACATGACTAAAGGAGTAGAGGACAAAAGGAGAGAAGAAAAGAAAAGAAGGGAAGATTTAAAAAAAAAATAGAGAGAGGGAAAAGAACAGAAAGGAGAGAAGGGGAGGAAACTGTAAAGGAAAAATTGTTTTTAGAGGAATATAAAATCTTTATTGGAAACTGAACTCAAGTGTGACAGAGACAGCACGGTGGTATCAAACTTCTCTTGAAATTCTACAGAAGCAAGAGAGAAATTGCTGTTTCCATCCTGCCTTTTCAGCCTTTTTGAGCTTCATGAGCTGCCTGGCTGCTTAAACAGCCTTGAATGCCATCAAAGGAAGCAAAAGCTCCAGAGCCGTGACATTAAAAAAAAAATGCCTTTACCTCATGTAGGTATTTCTGAGTCCAGCAACTATGAAAACACAAAATCACATCTGTTTGAAAGAGACGGGTAAGCCAATAGCAATGTTAGACATTTCCAATAAAATTCAGTAATTGAAAATAAGTTTTATTAGGAAAACATCATTTTCTGGATGTTCCTGCAGCAAGGCAGAGGAATTACTCTGACATGGTCAAATTCCAAGAAGTTTGTTTTTTTTTTTTTTTAATATATTTTATTGATTTTTTGCAGAGAGAAAGGAAGAGGGATAGAGAGTTAGAAACATCGATGAAAGAGAAACATCGATCAGCTGCCTCCTGCACACCCCCTACTGGGGATGTGCCTGCAACCAAGGTATATATGCCCTTGACTGGAATCAAACCTGGGACCTTTCAGTCTGCAGACCAGCGTTCTATCCACTGAGCCAAACCAGTTAGGGCAAGAATTTTTTTTTTCTTTTTCTTTTTCCTGAGTTCTTCATGACTCTATGGCTCCTTATAGTATGTGGGGGCAGTTCACCCCCTTTCCAGTGTCCAGTAACACAGACCAACATCAGTGTGTGGAAATAAAACATGGTGACCAACTTGGTGTAGAGTTTATAGGAAAAAGCATTAGCAAGAGAGCCAAAGTGGCCAGGCAATTCAGCACATACACAATGAGAAAATTCCATGCACAGACTTCTATGGCTAGTTTCAGGTAGAATTTTTTTTTTTTTTTTTAGTTGAGATATTAAACACTAAAGAAGAAGGGTTGAACACACAGGACAAAGTTCAGCTATACAAGCTGGCATCTGAATAATGAATTAGAAGAAAGCAGATGTTCATTCAGCAACTTATGTTCAGGTCTAAAGAAATATTAACTCTATTTTCTTTGTCTATGACTCCCAATATTATTTGTAACGCGTTCTCAACACGTTGGCAAAGTCAGATCTCTTTCCAGTGGGAACCAACAGACCTCTAATGGAAGTGTGCTTTCAGTAACTCCTCTGGTTGCACTCAGGAAATTCTATGTGATTATTGCCATTATTTCCTACAAAAATGACTGTTATATAATTGTCTATTCTCTGTCTTGTGGCCTGGGGAGGACTTCTGATGTGAGGGTTGATGACCAGCCAAACCCCGAGGCTGTCAAGTGACCCAAAAAGTTGTTTATGCCAATCGGAGGGAGGAAAAGTACTACATAATTACAAAATAGTATACTTAGACAAGGGATCAGCAAGCATTTTCTGTAAAGGGCCACAAAGTAAATATTTTAGGATTTGTGGACCACATGGTCTTTGTCACAACTATACAACTCTGGTGAAGTGTGAAAGCAGCCGCAGAGGATACATAAATTAATGAGTGTGGCTAGGTTCCGATAAAACTTTATTTGTGGCTGAGACCGGTTTGGCTCAGTGGATAGAGCGTCGGCCTGCAGACTGAAAGGTCCCAGGTTCGATTCCGGTCAAGGGCATGTACCTGGGTTGCAGGCACATTCCCAGTAGGAGATGTGCAGGAGGCAGCTGATCAATGTTTCTCTCTCATCAATGTTTCTAACTCTCTATCTCTCTCCCTTCCTCTCTGTAAAAAATCAATAAAATATATTTTTTAAAAAAAACTTTATTTGTGGACAAAAATTTGAACTGCTTACAATTTTCTTGTCATAAAATATTATTCACATTTAACTCTCTTTCAACCACTTAAGAATGTAAAGATCGTTCTCAGTTCACATCCACACAAAAAGAGGTGGTAGGCTGGAATTGCCAGGAGGTCATAATTGCCCACCCCATATTCATACTACTTGTATGTGTTTCCAGAATATGTTACATGATTATACTCTTAGATTAAATATCTGATAAGAACATAATAACAGTTGATCAAAGTTATATACAATCAGTACAAGATGCACATTACTGAGTTTTATAAAATATTAATAGAAACTAACCCTTTCTAATATACTATAGTTCTATACACTTGATGCTTTGGAATTTCTAGTCTATGAATAAAATACAATGCAGAAAATCAGAAAGTCCCCAATAATTGAACTAGCTATCAATTACAATTATTCTGACTCTTACTCTGTAATATCATTAAACCCCAAGATTTGTTTTCCAGAAGACAGAAATTATCTCAGAATTATTTGGCTGAGAATTTGACGATTTATCACGTGCAATAACACAATTACTAATGACCTATAGACAACATCTGCCCTAGCCTTCATCCTCTGATATTAGTGAGCATAGTAAATAAATAAATGCAAAGAATCAAGCTCAGGTTAACTCTAATTGCAGGCCTGGGTATAGAGCCAGTGAGAGTTTCAATGTAGCTATTAGTACTATCTACAGTGTGATTCATAGTTCCAGGCAACACTAGCCAATGTTGCTACGGCACTATTTACATGTGTATTCAATGTGTATGGCTGCATATTTTTCATACTGATGCTAAAGAGCTCTCTCACTAAGCTCAATCCTATCAATTAATTAATCCGCAAGTATTCATTAATCACAGCCAAATCTGTGATTTATCCAAAACTTCACAAAATTCTCTTCATGTCTGCTTTCCTTTAATATACCACTAGGTTATCTAGACTTCTGTTCAGTGGATCTGGCAATTACTTTTTCCAAATTGTCATTTTCCCTTACAACATAATTGAATTTAAGTTTCTGGAATCTGGTTAGGCTCCAGTACCAAAAGAACATGAGTTAAGTGTTTCAAAAAGAAGACAAATCCATTTCAACAGAAGCATTCACCTTCTTCTTGACTACAGAGAAGAAGTGCCATCGTCTTTTGTCTTTCATTTATCTCTGATTTATTTTCTCCTTTATTTCTTCTTCACAGTAATTTACTGCCTTCCTCTAACTCTTTTCTTCCTTCTTGTATAGTCCTCAATTTTTTCTTTCCTTTTATATTTCCCAATATTTCTTCCTTCCTTCCCAGAAACATTAATTGGCTATCAGGTCCTGTGTTCAACAACCAGAAATATGATGATGAACAAGACACAGCCGCATGAGATAGATGGTGGCTTAAGATGCACAAAGAGCAAGGTGTGGCATGGAGCTCAAAGTCTACATCCCTCTCCAAGCCTATATGCCTTGTTTTCCAGAGGCCCATGCTTTATCCCTAGTCTCTTGAGAGTCTTTAAATTCTCCTTTTTTTTTAAACACCCCTAACTTAGAATACAATTATGCTTCCTCAAATTAAAAAAGTCTTTACTTTCACTTTCATGTTTTAATAAAATACTTAAACATACATAACAATTTCCTATCTAACATCTCTTCCAACCCTCCCCCCAAGTAATCATCATCCTAATTCCTTCCCATTCTGTTTTTTTTAAATTGATGAGAGAGAGAGAGAGAGAGAGAGAGAGAGAGAGAGAGAGAGAGAGAGAAATTGATTTGTTGTTCCACTTATTTATGCATTCATTGGTTTCTTCTTGTATGTGCCCTGGCTGGGGATCGAACCCACAACCTTGGTGTACCAGGAATATGTAGGGTTCCTATTCAGTTTGATATACTCTTGCTACATATGTGTGGATCTATGTAAATTTAACTACACGTATATATGGTTTTCGAAATAGCGTTCTCTTGGCTGTTTGTTTGTTAAGTACATTATATCACATTATCCCATTCTGAAATTTGGGCATTAAATATATTTTATATATTATTTATATTCTTAAGATGTATCTATATTGATGCATATGTATTCATTTATTTTACCCAATGAGTACTATGCATCATATAAATGGGACACAAATGATCTTTCCCTTACTGATGAACATTTACATTACTGCTAATTTTTCACTACCAAATATGATGTCAAAATGGACATTTACTGCCTTCCTCTCACTCTTTTCTTTCTTCTTGTGTATTTTATTAATACACATTTGTTTGTGGATATGGGAAAAGTTTCCCTAAGGTAATTAGCTAGATGTGAAATCTCTTAGGTCAGATACATTCTCACTCCACTAGTAACTGTACATAGTATCAATTGCTTCCCCAAAATAGTTGTTTCAATGTGCTCTCTTACCATTGACGTATGAAGCTTCCCCACGTCCCTGCAGCAATTGGGATATGTCGGATTTTTACATTTCATATTGTCTGGTGGGTTTAAATGATTGCTTTCCAATCTGGTTTCCATCCTCATTTAGATACAAAACTGTTCATTCCATGGACATCTAATAATCACCTCTTGCCAAATCACAAAGACTTCACTTGTACTCATCATTCTATTTGACCTCAATTGCATTTGGCATTCTGATAATGACCAAATCCGAACTTTCCTCTCCCTTTACTTACACTGAACAATATTCTGAGAAAGAAGAGGCAGAGAACAAGAGGGCCCCTTAGAAGTTCAGAAGTGAGTATGGTAGCTAATTCAAGGAAGGTACTCTTCAAAGAAATATATTTAATAATAAACCTTTAAACTTGGAAAATTAAGAAAGAAATGCAGATAGCTTTTATAATAAGAAATACATAAAATTAATATTAAAACAAATACTCCGGGGTTTGAGGGTTGTGCAAGAAATAGTATCAGAGCACATTCATAACAAGCATTACATTTAATGTAACATATAATAATTATTACTTAATTATGTTCAATGTATTTTGTGTGTAATGTACTTTATACTGACACACTTATTGCCTATTAAAATAAATGTTTTATATTTTAAAAGTAAACATATTTGAATTGACTATAATGTCAAAAATTGGGACTATAGGTCTAATGAAAGCTGTTAATGATGCATTTTCCATTTCCTTTCCCATAGCTCATTTGACTGTGCAAGCTACAGCGCAGATTAAAAACAAGATCATTTGGTCCTGATTCCAGGAAGCTCTTAGTGAGTCTAAATGGGTAGCTACATATAGAAAATTATCTAAAACATTGCTGATTACAGCTCAAGCATAACTGAAGTAGTCAACCCCACCATTCATTGCCCACCATTGATGTCACTGATGATGTTAAACAAATATTCATCAGAGAAATTCACTTAACAAATATTTTCTGAGAATTGACTCATTTATTCTTCTAGGTGAAAGGACTGAACAATGAATAAGAAAGATGAACAAGAATAGATCCAGAGACAAATGGCAGGGGAGGGGGTTTAGAGAGCAACCAAAGGACTTGTAAGCATGCATATTAGCATAACCAATGGACACAGACACTGGGGCAGTGGAGGATAGCCCAGGTGGGAATGGCTTGGGGGAGGGGTCAATTGGGGAAAAGGAGACTTATGTAAAACTTTAGACAACAAAAAAGTGGGTTTACAGTTGTAATACAAATAAATAATACAATACATAATAAATAATATAAGAATAAAAAAGAAAGAAAGAAAATCTCGTCTCTCATACAACTTAGATTCTAGAGCTCTGTGAAGGTAATGCCAGCATCTGATCAGCAACTTCTGTTTCTGTAAGTTTTTTGAAGGTTGAGGAATAAGGTGTTTTAGTCGGGGGGGAGGAGGGAATAGGGTAGCTGTCAATGTTGGCAAAAATGAAATTCTGAAATATGATAAGGCTGATATCAAGTAAAGGGTCACAAACATAAAAAGACGATGCCCAGATTTGTCAGCATGGTCTACATCTAAAAATACAAAGTAATGGCACCTTCTTGAATGACTTTTAGGCAAAACATTTTAAACAAAAATCCTACAAATATTTGTTTGAAGTCTGTTCTCTGCCCCACAATTTAGTTGGCAATGACTAAAACCTATAACCAAGAATCTTCAAAGACTGTAAAAGTTTTATGTGAAATAGCCCCTTTAATTGCAAAAAGTAAAACCTTATTTCTTTGGTGACTCTCATTAAACCTTGTGTTCTGAATGTTTCCAAACTTTAATTAAAGAAACCCCATGTTTCTTTATGGAAGAAGTAGTGTTCTTTGTTAAATAACATTATGGTATTTCTTTGTGTAATTTCTATAGTTAATCCTTAAACACATAACTCAGCAGAGGATAGCATATTTAAAGTTTGGCAAAAAGTCAATCATTATCTTTGATTTTCTTTGGTTAACTTGTGGTAATTCTACCAATGGAAGAGTCTACTAGTATTCAAACATCAGTTTATTCTAAATTTTCAGCTAAATATTTTATGAAATAAAAATGTTCAATTTTTTTAAAGCTTTGGAAATTACCAAAAAAGATAAATTATGGTCCTTTCAAAGCTTTTCTAAACAAAAGAGTGGAATTAAGGAGAAAGGGGATTGTATAAGCTTTTGCTATTCTAGAAATATGGGACTGGTCATTTAGATTGCTAGCAAAATAATTGGAGAGAAAGAAAAATCATCATATGCTCTGTGCCATTTGTTCCCAAGCAATGATTTTTCTAATGCTTCCAAGTAGAGAAGAATTTATTCCACTTATGACATAATCAATTATGAGGATAAAGGTATATAAAACACAAGATTTTTTTCTTTGCTTTATGAAGATATGTATGTGGATCAAAAAATGCTTGTGTTCCATGCTTGTGTTCCATGTTGAGGTTCTTTGCTTCTCAAAAGGAAATACGCTGGGCTAAATTTATGAGCTGAAGGACCAAGTGACCTATTTTTGGAATAGCAGAGAAAAGACCAACTGTGTCAAACTTGAAAAAATTATAACTGTCAGTGGGTCTTGGCTGTTTGGCAGATACACTTTAAGTATTGAGTATACTGAATCTGAAATTTCAAGAGAAAATTTCCAACCTCATTTCTCATAATATTAAATTCTAAGTATTTATAGCCGCAACATAGATATGGATACAACATAATAATGCTAAAAAAATGAATTGTTGCCACTTGGTGAAGATTTCAAGGACAATATCTTAAAAATGATTTTAAAGTGGAAAATACTGAGTCTCCTCCACTCCTACTATAAGAAAAATATGGATGGTATTTTTTTGACATTGTGGCAAAAATCCCTTTTGGAAACTCACAAGAAATATTTTCTAGGCTTGGACTATAAACTGCTCAGAATAGAGATTTTTAAAATTATGCTTCATTCAGTTTCCAAAATTAATTTTTAAATAATCATGAGTGGAGTAAAATATCACCCCAGAGGAAGTAAATGGGCTTTGCTTGTCACTATGTGATGTTCATCAATGTGCATGTGACACACATTTTCTTCACTTTTGGCAAACAATAAAAATAACTGTGCAATAGAGCTGACATTTAGGCACTATTATGCATTTCATTTTCCTCACAGTCTATCATATAAACATTTATAGCAACCAAGTGTACTTAATTCTCAGATAATCACATTTTTCAAAAATGCTTAAAGATTCAAGAAACCTTTTTATTCTAAGACTACCACTGAAATACTGTTTTTACCTATCATCTTAAACTGGTAGAAAATCTGTGCATCAAAGCTGCTATTTTTCTTACCGATGCTATTGCTTTTTATTACTGTACTTTCTCACTAGACTTCCCCAAGACTTTTCTCTTTTCCACAATTTGAACTATGACCTCTGTGCAGATAACTTCTAAATCTGTGTTCTCAACATTTAAGCCAAATCTCCATTATTAAATACTGATTTATTCCCATTTATTCACCTGATGTGTATAGGGCACTTACTGTCTACAGGTCTTGCCACAGGCATTCTGTAAATACAACAGAACACGACACCATCAGTGTGGTGCCTTTAAATTAGCCTGTCAATGACCTCCTTAGATATCTGTTCAACACAAAGCTTTCAACATTTGTTACTTAAAATTTGTCATTTCCCACTTATCCTAGCTCTCTCTCTTAATTAATACTTTTGGCCAATGATCTACAATCACTCTCCTATTCATCCAGATGTGTAACTGTGGGTTAACTTGTATATTTGGGAGAAGGAAAAGAGAATATGTTTTTAGTTTTTACTCCACACCTACCCATTTTTTAATTTCAATCTGTTCTTTCCTGTCACTTTCTAACCAATCCCCTAGCATTCAGGGTTTTCCCCTTCCAATCTATCCCATATAGAGTTGGCATATTGTTTTTAGAATATCATCTGCACTAATGTCACATCCCTGTTCAAAAACCTTCATTGGTTCACCATTTATGGAATAAATCTAAACCTGTAATTCTAGCATTCAAGTCAATCCACAAAGCTTAAGATACTTTCCAACTTTATCTCCTGACTCTACAATATATATTTTCTGCTATAGCCAGACCACGGTCCTCACTGTTCACAAAACATACTTAAGCCTTTCCTCCTCCATGTTCAACACCTCCGGGATCCTTCTCCCCCACCAACCACCAACTGCCCCCATTTTCTTCTCTAATTGGCCCACTTCACCCTATTTAAGGTAAACCTGTAGTACTACCTCCTCCCAATTTTTTTCTTTGACCCTTCCAACCAACACTCAAACCTCTCAGAAAGCATGTTGGCACTCATCATGATTTGATTTGATAAAATGAGTATATTTTATCTCATTTTGCTTTAAAAAGTAAGTGTATTTTATCTCTGAAAACAAATTCAATTTCCTTAAGTTTGGAGACCTCATCCCCGCCCCCCTTTTTCTCTTACGGCTCCTAATGTGATTGTGTTGGTCTGACAGTTTGTTGACATTATAGAATGACTTGGTCTCGGTCAGGTTTAGATCTGCCACAGTCTAATCACAGCTTCTGAAGGCTGTGCACAGCAAAGTATCATGGCAGATGGTGAATTTTTTATGAAAAGCACAGTTCCATCCCCTTAAAGCCATGTTTTAATAGGGTCACCTGCACAATCATATTTCTTCTGTTTGTATGATTTCTCAAGTCAAAGAATAACTCAGGGCATCCATACATACCATTTATAATGATTCAATCAGTAGGGCTTCTATGTCAGTTGTAAACAATTAAAAATTATTTCCCATCTTTTAGTGACTGCAAAACAAATGCCAAAAATTGCATTTTGAGTTGATGCTCTCTTTGTAAACTACACTTAGGCATTTGGTTCTATGAGCTGAATTAATATGTAAAAACTCTTTTGAAAGATGGGCTAGCCAGACAAATTTATAAACATCATTTTCTTTCTGCACAAAGGAGTAATGGTGAGAGTTATAGATTAGGGGAAAAATATCCGATGCATTTGCCGTGACTAACAGCACTAACATGGCCTGGTTCTTGCTCCATTACTGTTTATTATCTGCTTTTCAACAGTGCTCTGCATTTTTTCCAAAGATTCTGATTTAGAGACAAGCAGAGTGCTCCTCAAGCGAGGACATGCTCAATGTTCAATACGTCGATAGCAAAGTGCTGATGGACATTATTCAAGAATTTTGATACATCAGGTACTGTACCCCTGTGGCTCATAACAGGAATCAAGTGCAACTATTAGATTGATTTGCCCAGGCCACACTACACTTTTGTCTGGGTGACAGTGCCAGAAAAGACTGAGGTCTTCAACCAGTGCCTGCCAATTAATTGTTTATATTCCCTGTCCTTCTGCTAAGCAACTTGTGCCTGAAAGTCACAGATAACTCTGTGGTCAGGGTAGCCCCATCTCCCCCCATACCATCATTCCAAGGAAATGGGTGTCCAGTTAGCCAGTAATGCTTCTGAATAGACTCCAGAGGATTTGTGTAAAGATCATGGAGTTAAGATCAGCAGTATCTAAAAATAGGGAAATCTGCACAGGACCAGAGCAAAGACAATCCCTAAGATATGGGCTTTCCAGAATTTTACATTAAGGAAAAATGGGAAGCTTTATTAGAAGTTTATTTTTTTCCCCAACAGCTTTACTGAAGTATAATTTATATAAATTCACTCATTGCAAGTGTACAATTCGATGCTTTCTATAAAATTTATAGACTTCTGCATTCATCACCACAATACAGTTTTAGAACACTTCCATCACCTCCAAATGAGGGGCATTATCCCTTTGTGCCCCTAATTCTAAATTAGTCCTTTTTGCCATGTAGCAACCACTGATCTGCTTTGTGTCTCCATACATTTGTATTTTCTCAGTGTTTTATATACATGAAATGATAGTCTTATGGATTAGAATTATTTCACCATACAAAATGTTTTGAAGTTCAATTATTTTGTAGCATTTATCAATAGTACACTATTTTTATTGCTGAGTAGTAGTATTCCAGTGTATGTTTATTCATTCACCAATTGATGGTCATCAGGATTATTTCCAGTTTGGGGTTGTGTTATTATAAATACTTATATACATGATTTTGTGAGGATATACAGTTTCACTAAAAATTAAAATAACTCCCCCCCCCAAAAAATGAGTTCTTTTTCCTAAGTGTCATCATTCTAAAGTCTATTGAAATGATCAATAATCACATAAAATAGCAACCCCAGAAAGATTTGAGAAGAATGAAAAGCTGGACCCTATTCATTTCACTCAGCTAAATTCTTTACCTGACTACTCCTCAACCTTATTCTGTGCCCAGCTAAGTACATACAGAGAATTGACACACGGCCAATTCAAAATGCTAGAAAAGGTAGCCTTTATCAAGGTTTATGAACTTTTTTCTTCCGGGTAAACAATAGTCTAAGAACACAATAAAAACTTCCCTGACATCAACTTATTCAATGCCATAGATCTTGAGATGAATAGAACAACAAATCTACTAAGACTTAATTCACAGTTTACATAATGAACTCAGCCAAATACTCTTTAACTCAAAGCAAAAATTTGCGACCAACTTATAAATATGCAGAATTTTCCTGGCAGGTAGACTATCCCACTCACAGATTGAATGCTATCTCCTCACAAAACTCCTATGTTAATATCCTAACTCCTAATGTAATGATATTAGGAGCTGAAGCATTGAAAAGTGATCAGGCTTAGATGAGGTATGAGGGGGATTAGTGCTATTACAAGAAGAGACCAGAAAGCTCATTTTCTCTCTTCTCTTTCTCTCTCTCTCTCTCTCTCTCTCTCTCTCTCTCTCTCTCTCTCTCCCATGTGAGGACACAGCAAGAGGGAGCTATCTGCAAGTTTGGAAGAGGGTCCTCACTAGAACCTGACCCTGAAGGCATCCTGCTCTCAGACTTTGAGCTTCCAGAACTATGAGAAATAAATAAATGTCTGTTGTTTGAGCCACCCAATCTATGATATTTTGCTTTTTCAAAGACTAAGACGACTCCTTTCTATGAGCTTCACTCCATCCTAAATAAACTTTTCCTTTCCTAAAATTAAAAAATACAAACAATACACGAATAGTGAACTTTCAGAAAGAGAGATTATAAAAACAATCCCGTTTACCATCGCACCAAAAAAATTAAGCTACCTAGGAATAAACTTAACTAAAGAGGTAAAAGACCTCTACTCAGAAAACTACAGGACGTTGAAAAAAGATATAGAGGAAGACATAAACAGATGGAAGAACATACCATGTTCATGGATTGGTAGAATCAACATCATTAAAATGTCCATACTACCCAAAGCAATCTATAAATTCAACGCACTTCCCATTAAAATACCAACGGCATACTTCAGAGATCTAGAACGAACTCTCCAAAAATTCATCTGGAATAAAAAAAGACCCCGAATAGCTGCAGCAATCCTGAAAAAGAACAAAGTAGGTGGGATCTCAATACCAGATATCAAGTTGTATTACAAAGCCACTGTTCTCAAAACTGCCTGGTACTGGCACAAGAATAGGCATATAGATCAATGGAATAGAATAGAGAGCCCAGAAATCGGCCCGAACCAATATGCTCAATTAATATTTGACAAAGGAGGCAAGAACATACAATGGAGCCAAGATAGTCTCTTCAATAAATGGTATTGGGAAAATTGGACAGATATATGCAAGAAAATGAAACTAGACCACCAACTTATGCAATACACAAAAATAAACTCAAAATGGATAAAGGACTTAAATGTACGACAGGAAACCATAAAAATTCTAGAAGAATCTAAAGGCAACAAAATCTCAGACATATGCCGAAGCAATTTCTTCACTGATACAGCTCCTAGGGCACTTGAAACTAAAGAAAAAATGAACAAATGGGACTACATCAAAATAAAAAGCTTCTGCACAGCAAAAGAAACCATCAACTAAACAACGAGAAAACCCACTGTGTGGGAAAACATATTTGCCAAAGTCATATCTGATAAGGGCCTAATCTCCAAAACTTATAGGGAACTCATACAACTTAACAAAAGGAAGATAAACAATCCAATCAAAAAATGGGCAAAGGACCTAAATAGACACCTTTCAAAAGAGGACATTCAGAAAGCCAAGAGACATATGAAAACATGCTCAAAGTCACTAATCATCCGAGAGATGCAAATCAAAACAACAATGAGGTACCATCTCATACCTGTCAGACTGGCTATCATCAACAAATCAACAAACGACAAGTGCTGGAGAGGATGTGGAGAAAAAGGAACACTTGTGCACTGCTGGTGGGAATGCAGACTGGTGCAGCCACTATGGAAGACAGTATGGAGTTTCCTTAAAAAACTGAAAATGGAACTCCCATTTGACCCTGTGATCCCACTTCTAGGAATATATCCCAAGAAACCAGAAACACCAATCAGAAAGGATATATGCACCCCTATGTTCATAGCAGCACAATTCACCATAGCTAAGATCTGGAAACAGCCTAAGTGCCCATCAGTAGATGAATGGATTAGAAAACTGTGGTACATCTACACGATGGAATACTATGCTGCTATAAAAAGGAAGGAACTCTTACCATTTGCAATGTCATGGATGGAACTGGAGAGCATTATGCTAAGTGAAATAAGCCAGTCAATGAAGGAAAAATACCACATGATCTCACTCATTCATGGATAATAGAGACCATTATAAACTTTTGAACAATAATAGATACAGAGGCAGAGCTGCCTCAAACAGATTGTCAAACTGTAGTGGGAAGGCCGGGGAGGGTTGGGGGGCAGGAGGTAGGGGGGTAAGAGATCAACTAAAGGACTTGTATGCATGCATATAAGCATAACCAATGGACATAAGACACTGGGGGATAGGGGAGGCTAGGGGACTGTCTAGGGCGGGGGGATAAAATGGACACATATGTAATACCCTTTGTAATACTTTAAGCAATAAATAAAAAAAAATACAAACAAAATTTAGGAAATTAAGATGAATAGTATCTTGTTTGTTTCTAGTGTAACTTATCTTTAAGTTTGATGAAACTACAAAGAAGACACAGTGAGGTATTTTACTTATTTCTGGTGTCTTGTGGATAATTTTTCAAAAGCCCTTCTTTCATAATAAATGTGTTATTGCAGAGTTTTTTACATTAAAGAATGATTTTAATTTACTTTAGTGCCAACATTTTTAATTAGAGCACATATTTCTGAAATGATCATGTAAATCACTAGGAACATGTGATTTTTTTTTACAAAAATGTGTTTAAAATGATCCTTGAGAAGCATAACCCTTGGTAAATTGAAGTTCACCCACAATGCACAAAATTACTCTAGTGTATGTAGCTTGAACTGAGGTCTCTGATAAATATTCCTTGTTTAGTTGCCAGAAGGTGCATGAGAAGAGAATATACCATCCCCATATGCCTCTTGGGACATTCTGCTTCATGAGCTCAAATTATGACAAGCATTGATAACACAGTGAGGATAGCAATGACTTTGCATGTGGTAAAATAGAGAAGTATGTCAAAAATTATGTACAACCAGAAAAGCATATAGAATATTGTCAACAGCATACATTTCTCAGACAATCAGGTAACAACTGAAGATGTTGGGAATACCTCTTATGGAGATATATGGTCAGACAAAAGGGTACTTCAGCCATAATTAGCATATTCACCTTTCAAAAACGAATCATTATAAGTACAAAAGGCTACTGTTTGTCTGCTTCCAGAGAACATTTATTTGAGGAATAGGAATTGAACAAGAAGTTACATCTTGCTACCACCCTTGGTTGTTAGAAAAAACAAATGGCATTCTTTGTATGTTTTGTTGGCAGAGGAGCAACAGGGGTTTAGGTCTTATTGAATCTGAGGTGGCCATAGGGTATCAGCTTTTGGTATCAAGATAGTTAGAGATGCCAGTATGGAGCTCAAATGAAAAATCTGGTTGGAGTGTTGGAATTGTAATTCATCCATGAAGAGAATGCCAATTGAAGCATGGCAATGCATAAGCCAGTGAAGGGACAATATGGTGACTGAGCAGAAAGTAAGCAGGAACCCCTCCTAATTGCTCATATACCATATAAAGAACATTCAGAGTTGTGAAGGTACGTAGGCTATCTCAAAGCCAAAGGAAATGAGTGTATAGACTGCATAATGAAGAGGGGTATCCTAGCAGTGCCAAATGCTACCAAAAAGTCATGGATGAAAAACTCTGAAACGTGTCCATTTGATTGAGTAGTTAAGAGGTTGTTAGTAATCTTAACCAGACCACAGTGGGTGGAAAAGTGGAGAGGACAAAGAGACACAACCAGTGGGGATTATTTTTTCAAGATATTTGGCTCTGAGAAGAAGGAAAAAGACGTATCAGTGGTGGAGGAACAGAGGACATAAGGTTAAAGACACTTATTTAGTTAATTATTTAGGTAGCTCAATAAGCTAAATGAGGCTTGGGTACTAATGAGAAAGAAGTAGAGAGGAAAAAAAATGGAAGACATAAAAGGAAGAGGGATTCTGATGAATTGTAGATTCTCAGCCAGTAACACATTTAAGAATGAGTGATCCAGATCAGCGCCACTCCACTTTAGGTACAAGGATCCTAGAATTTATAGAGATTGGTGCATTTGACTAGTTATGCTCCTAATAAGTGGCAGAAGCAAGGCTCGATCACAGATCTACCATTTCACAGGCCAGGGCATTTCCCACTGCAATCTGTTTAATCCTAAGGATCTGCCCAGTGTTTCTTCCTGTGGTGATATGGAGGATCTTTTTTTTTTTTTTTTAATCCTCACCTGAGGATATTTTTTCTTTTGCTTTTCAGAGAGAGTGGAATGGAGGGAGGGAGAGAGAGAGAACAAAATAGAGAGAAATATCAATGTAAGAGAGACACATTGACTGGTTGCCTCCTGCCCCAACCAGAGGCAGGGAGTATACTGCAATCCAGATTCGTGCACTTGAGCAGGGATCAAACCTGAGACCATTCCGTGCAAGGGTCAACATTCTAACCACTGAGATACACTGGCCTGAGGAGGGCACACCCTAAAGAACCAAAATTCCTGGTTCTTGGTATAACCAGGAGATCGAATACCTTCCCTATTATGAAACAGGAGTCTCCTAATTTTCAAGGTCTTCTTACCCCAGTTCATTGTGTCAGTTTCTGCTTGCTCCTCAATGTGTCTGCCTTGGACCCAGGGCTCTGCCTTCACATCTGCCTTTGTCATATTCCCAGGGTAGTGTTGCTAGATAAAATGCAGGAGGCCCAGTTCAATTCAAAGTTCTGACTGTGTTGTTATTTAGCGGAATATGTCCCATTCAGTATTTGGAAGATACTTATGCTAAAAAGTTATTCATGTTTATCTGATATTCTCTTTGACTGGGCATCCTGCTTTTATTATTTGTTTATTTGTGGTTATTGTTTTTTGCTAAATCTGATAACCCTATCCCAGGGAACCAATAGCCTAGGTGACTTGCTCCTTCTTGTCACTCCTATTCTCCATTGTGCAGCAGTCAGCTCCTAACCCTGTTCACAGAAACCTGTACCTGAGGCCTTGACTGAGCAGTAGTCACGTGCTCTGCTGGGATAGGAGTGCCCGAATGTCTGATAAATCCTAAATTATATATTTGTCTCAAAATGCAGTCTAAGGCTGTTTTTTCTTGATTTGCTTGCTTAACCATGCATAGTCCCAATAAATATCAAAATTGCTTAGTATTCCATGAGCAAACACTAATTAATGACAGATAAAGCCAACAGAGATTGGAGGGAGGAGAGGAAACTGCCTCATATTTTTATTTTTCCTTAGGTCATCTACAAAGCAAATAAGGAATGAGAGTCACATTTAATTTCTCCTAATCGGTTGATACATAAGGTGCAGTTTAGGCAAGAAATTCTGGGTTGTATCCACCTCATCTTGTCGCAGAGGACTGCCTGGAGGTCAGCAACTCTGCTGACCCAACATGATGGCTTAAATAATAGATACAATGAAATTTGTGCACCTCTGCCCTGATCTGTTAACCCAAGTATATATTAAGTGCATATGGGAAAGACTAGGAGTTTATGGCATTTACTCTTCAAATAACCAAAAATACATTTCCCCCCAAGCATTTTCCCCCTTCATTTAAAAGTTAAATTGTGTATTTCAAAGATAAATCTAAGCCATGTGTCTCACTTTTTTCCTTTAACAGCTAACTGTTCTGAAAAGGCTTCCTGTCATATCAAGGACTTCCACAAGGTCATTTTTATTCCAAATGAGAAAACCACATTTTCCCTAAACACACAATACTTAATGTCAAAAACACATACATACGGTTCCAGCTTTCATCTTGTGAAATACAATAATAATCTATTATCAACTCATCAATGTTATACCCTTTCTAAATATAACTGTCACATGTTCAATGCCATCAGCAGTGTAATATTTATTATGAGCTTATTATGTGCCAGATACTAGGCTATGTACTTTACAGTCTAACCTCAATCACCCTGGTAGTGGTATATTACTAATTCATTTAATAGATAAAGATAGAAATTAAAGCGTCAAGAGATCATGGAATTTGTGAAGCAAATAAAAGGCTAACACAAATTCTGCCTAACACAGAAGCCCATGAAGCCCATTTTCCCATATGGTAGTGTGTTCCCTTATAGGTAAGAAAAACTAAGTCATCCCTATTTTCTACAAGTCAATAGTCTTAAGAAAAGACATAGGAAAAGCATATTGACGCAGAGTTGACTGACTCATATTTAACCTTGTAGAGAACAATGCACTAAAATGGTACATGCATGGATCTTTCAAAAAAATCTATCTTTTAAAAAAAAAAAATTAGATTGTAAAATTCACAAAAACAAAATACCCAGATTCTCTTCGTGAAGATGAGGTATATAATAAATCCCATCTCCAGTGCTCACAGCTTTTTTGGAGGGTTGGGAGGTAAATATAGATTGCATTTTTTTGCTACTATGAGGGCATAAGGGAAAAGAACGAGCATTTCCCAAGCATATGCACTACAGACAGCCAACAAGGAGGAGGGACTGAAAATGCAGGTTCTGGATTCTGACAATCTTGGGTTCAAAACCAAGTTCCACTGTTGATTATTCAATTGTGGGGCCTTTGCTGGACTACTCTGTACCTCAGTGTCTTCACTTACCCAATGGACATAATAATACCTATTTATAGGAATGTTATAACAATTAAATGAGATTATATTTGGAAAATAGTTGGCCTATTGCCTGGGTCATAATAAGCATGCTGTAAATGGTGGTGGTGGAATCAAGCAGAAAACTTTGGCAGCCACAGCAGAGCCTTGGAGGCCAAATGAGGTGACATTTTCAAACAATTATAGGCCATGGCTAGGAAAAGGAGAAACCTAACTAAGGGCCTGGCAGCATGGAAAGCGGGAGGGTGGGGGTGGGGAGGGGGTGACTGTCAGAAAATGTACAGGAGAAGACACCAAAGGTCTTGATAATAAATTTGCTAAGATTAACAGAGAAAGACAGGCTACTTCCATTTTTGACCATAAATAAACTCTGTCTGAATGTTTCATACAGGGAAAACAAAATAAAACACTAAAGAGATTATTTTTATTGGATTACGAGAAATGAAAAATTAGGAGATTCAGAGTTATTGTGGTTTAGCCATAGAAATAAGCATTCGCCCATGTAGCTAGCTATTTTAATACTAATGGGAATCTTTTAAAAAGTGGAAACACAAAAGTCAAAAAGAGAGCCTAGAGGAGGAACCAAGATGGTGGCATAGGTTAACGCCGGAGTTTGCTGCCTCGAACAACCACTTCAAAAATACAACTAAAAGACGGAACTGACATCATCCAGAACCACAGGAAGGCTGGCTGAGTGGAAGTTCTACAACTAGGAGGAAAAAGAAAAGCATACCGAGACTCAGAGGAGGCGCAGTGCTGAAGTAAAATACTAAGGTGCGGAGTGCATGCAGAGCGGGCTGGCAGCTGAGGGCACGGTTGTCTGTTTCAATCGGGAGGGAGTCTCAGACTCTGAGCTCCAGATCCGGGTGAGTCTCTAGGGACCCAGACTCAAACGGGACTGTCTGGCTTCGGTCGGAACTCGAAGGCAGCTTTCTCTCCAAGGTTTGCAGCAGTTGCTGGGACTCTGAGAGGCAGAGCACCTGGGGACGGGACTGAGAGCAGCCATAACTGCTCGCTCCGCCAGCCCTGTAGATCCCTGGGGACCCGCCCCGGCCAAGCCCTTCACAGAGGCATTTGCGGGATAGCCTCAGGCAAAGGCTAGATTAGCACCGCCCTAGAGATCCAGCACAGAAGTTCTCCCATTGCAGACACAGCTGATTCTCATAGCCAGTTGGCCTGGAGGTCAAATCACCCCCAGTATTACCGACAACAATCAAGGCTTAACTACAACAAGACTGCGCACAAAGACCACAAGGGGGTGAACCAAGAAAGCATAAAAAATGCGGAGACAAAGAAACATGACAGAAATGGAGGATATAGAGCTCAAAACCGCACTTTTAAGGTCTTTCAATAATTTTCTAGAAACTGCCGATAAACTTAATGAGATCTACAAGAAATCTAATGAGATCCTCGATGTTGTGATAAAGGACCAACTAGAAATTAAGCATACACTGACTGAAATAAAGAATATTATACAGACACCCAACAGCAGACCAGAGGAGCGCAAGAATCAAGTCAAAGATTTGAAATACGAAGAAGCAAAAAACACCCAACTGGAAAAGCAAAATGAAAAAAGAACCTGAAAATACGAAGATAGTGTTAGGAGCCTCTGGGACAGCTTCAAGCGTACCAACATCAGAATTATATAGGGGTGCCAGAAGATGAGAGAGAGCAAGATATTGAAAACCTATTTGAAGAAATAATGACAGAAAACTTCCCCCACCTGGTGAAAGAAGTAGACTTACAGGTCTAGGAAGCGCAGAGAACCCCAAACAAAAGGAATCCAAAGAGGACCATACCAAGACACATCATAATTAAAATGCCAAGAGCAAAAGACAAAGAGAGACTCTTAAGAGCAGCAGGAGAAAGAAACTCAGTTACCTACATGGGAGTACCCATACGACTGTCAGCTGATTTCTCAACCGAAACTTTGCAGGCCAGAAGGGAGTGGCAAGAAATATTCAAAGTGATGAATGCCAAGAACCTACAACCAAGATTACTTTATCCAGCAAAGCTATCATTCAGAACTGAAGGTCAGATAAAGAGCTTCACAGATAAGGAAAAGCTAAAGGAGTTCATCACCAAACCAGGATTATATGAAATGCTGAAAGGTATCCTTTAAGAAGAGGAAGAATAAGAAAAAGGTAAAGATACAAATTATGAACAACAAATATGTATCTATCAACAAGTGAATCTAAGAATCAAGTGAATATATAATCTGATGTACAGAATGAACTGGTGATTATAATAGAATCAGGGACATAGAAAGGGAATGGACTGACTATTCTTGGGGGGGGAAAGGGGTGTGGGAGATGCGGGAAGAGACTGGACAAAAATCGTGCACCTATGGATGAGGACAGTGGGTGGGGAGTGAGGGCGGAGGGTGGGGTGGGAACTGGGAGGAGGGGAGTTATGGGGGGGAAAAAGAGGAACAAATGTAATAATCTGAACAATAAAGATTTAATTAAAAAAAAGTGGAAACAATAGCTAATTGTCACTATAATGTGTTTGTTTAGTGATAATGGGAATCTGCCTTTGAGAAAAAATTGGAATTTATCCAACTTTAAGTTATTTTTGTGTCTTCTTAGAGTAAGGGCCAGCAAACTGTGGCCTGTGACAAATAGGGCCTGAGGTCTGTTTTTTTTTTAAAAAAAAAAGTTTTATTGGAACACAACCTCATTCACTTTTTTTCCAGACTGCTATGGCTGCTTTTGTGCAAAAGACCCTAGGAACTACAAATCCTAGAATATTTACTACATAGTCCTATGTATGGCAGAAGTGTACCCACACCTATCTTACAGCGATGAGGTAAGTATTTTGTCTTAGTCAGATTGGGTTGCCATAACAAATATCACCCTCTGAGTGTCTTGAACAATAGACATTTATTTTCTCGCAGTCTAGAGGCTGGTAGTCTGGGTGCCAGCATGGCTGGTTTCTGGTGAGGGCTTTCTTCCTGACTTATAAGAGGCTGCCATCTCACAGTGCTTACATGTGAGGTATTGGGGGGGGGGGCGGATTAGGTTGGGAGGAGGAATAAAGTGAGCACACCTCTCTGGGAATCTTCTTTCGGGACACTAATCCTATTCTACGGCCTCACCTTGTTACAGGCATACCTCATTTTATTGTTCTTTGATTTATTGAGCTTCACAGACATTGCCTATTTTACAAATTGAAGGCAAGAATCTCTTCCAGCAAAACAAATACCACTCACTTCACTGTGATCTTTGCTTTATTCTGAGGCTCTTCAACTGACTATGGCCAAAATATGCCTGTGCCTCATTGAACCTCAATTACCTTCTTATAGGCCCTCTCTCCAAATATAGTCATACTGGAGGTGAAGGCTTCAACATATGGATTTTGGGGAGACACATTCAGTCTATAGGATACTTTCAACCTACCAAATATGATTTAGTCTAACATATACATGGCACTTTATCCCCGATGCACCTTCCAATACCCCTTTCTAAAAATCTCTGGAAAATAGGTTGAAAACAAAGTACAGTGGAAACCTTCCCCTCCGACTATGAATAAAGAGACTATCTAGAAACCTTACTTCAATGTTACCCTTAGAAAAGCATTTGAGCCTGGAGAGAAATAGAGATGAAATGACTTCTGGAGAGCAGAACAAATTGTTGCATTGAGAAATTGAACGGCACCTATTAATCCATTCCCCCAAATGGTAGTTTTTATCATGTGGATGCCTTTTCATCTTACTGAGGAAAACAGCAGTGAACGTACTTGGGGAGAATCAGTGACCAAGTGGGTTTATAAGATTCAAATAAGCATTGATGGGTCAAAGTCAAGTTGTACTATTTGCAAAGAGGATATAACTCTATTTCTCCAACAACCACAGAGTATTTTAAGAGACACTACCTCATTCATCTTCTGAGTGCCCTTTGAAGTAAGTGTCCCATATTTTATTTCTATTTTATAAATGGGAAAACTAGGGCAGAGAGCAGTTATATGCCTCTCCCCAGAGTGAATCAATCACTAGGGGAACTAAAATAGAACCATTTTAAGTCCCTTGTTCTCTATGCATTCAACCACGAGTTAGTGTAATAAAGACCTCTCCATAAATAAAAAGTGTCCTCTGCTCATTGGGTAAGGCATTACTCACACTGTGAACAAGGTGTGTCTTTCCTGCTATGCCAAGATGGTGGATGACGCTCTAACTTTGGCACTTTTAAGAACTCCCTTTCCCAATTATAAAAAACATGAGCATCAATAGCAAATAAATTTTAAACCAAAATAGGTTATGGTCAAAGCACCAAAAGTAATACTGGATTGAGATCCTGGCACCATACTGTGTCAGGGCATAGAATCAGGCTCTAGCACCATCTAGTGGAAACCAAAGGAACCCCTGGATTATCCACAGGGTTGTTTGTCCTCCTGGGGGTTCCGTTCATGGGGAGGTTTGGATGATCTCCTGATTAAAGCTTCCTAGGGCTTAATCCTGTACAGCAAATGTATCTTTTGTCCAAGTCAACATGGAAGTACATCAAGGGTTGGTCGTGGGTTATCTGCTGTAGTTCTGTTGCCAGTGACACAGAGTAGAAGGGATGAGGACTAGTAGTGAAAGAGAACAGTTTCAATGTACCCAGCTCTTTGGTTTTACACAAATTATCTGATCTCTCCAAATTCCTATTTAACTCATCAATATGATGATGTTAAGGGTGGTTGTAACGGTTAAGTGAGATATTTAGTTTATTTATATCATTATACAGTGACTGTCAACAAATATTAGTTTTCTCTTTCCCGTAAAAGATTTCTGCAATATTTCCATATTGCACTGCATTTGTTTATGAGGGCTATTCTAACAAAGTATCACAGACTGGCTTAAACAGTAGGAATTTATTTTCTCTCTTGGCTTTTAGATGAAGATCTTCCCATATCTCTTCATACTGTCCCACCTCTGTACGTGCCTATGTCCAAATTTTCTCTTCTTATCAGATCATCGATCATATTGGGTTAGAGCCCATCCTAATAACCTTATTTTAATATAATACTTCTTTAAATACCATATCTCCAAAGACAGTCCCATTCTGAGGGCACCAGGGGCGAGAATTTCAATATCTGAATTTGTGGAGGAAGCACAAGTTAGCCCATAGACAGCACAGCAGGCAGACGGCCATACAGCAAGCAATTAGTGGAGGCAGGATAAATCCCCAGCCCTTGCCTCATGCTGCACAACCATGCTGCCTCGACAGAGGTAAGTAGGAAAATACACTTTGATGGATCAAATGAAAGATTCCCATTTATTGTTGTTTAAGGCAAACTGTGAGGTCTTTTTCCTCCGGGTTCACAGGTTCCTGAGATAAAAGGTCCTCTACAGGTACAACAATGTATAGTTAATTACAGCAGTCCCCTCGGGTACCCTCCACAAATAAGGAGGTGGAATCCAAACATTGATTCTATTCCCTAAATGGATTGAATCAATGATTCCTGAGTTATTAAGTTACCACCAGCGCTATTCAGCTGACTCAGGAAGGGCTCTTTGTAACTTCCAGCTAATCTATAGGACAGTTCAAAACCTTCAGCAGTGAAAAAACTGCTCTCTCCAGTTTTTATTCTAAAAAAAAAAAAAAAGTGTCTGCCAGCATTTTCAAAAATGTATTCTGTGAGGTGCACATATGTTAATATAAGTATAGCAAAGACTGTCCACCTCACTTTCTTCTCCAGCAGATTTCCCTTTACAGTCTCCCAAACAGCCAGCCTCTGCACTTCAGGGTGAGCGAGAACTGAATTGCAATGCCTCCCTGCCTGCTCTACCGTGACTTTCACACTGTCTTCCCCTCCAATTTCTCCACCGCAGCTATTTCCATGCCTGGGATCCCATGCCTCTCTGCCTGGGACAAAATATAAAGTCATAATAATAAAACGTAAGCAGGAGCTTCAGAATCCCAAACAATCACCCTCTCTGGTTATTATCATCCTTATTACCTCCATTGTCAGTGGCCATCTGAGCTTACTTCATAAAAAGAAAACTCAGTGCAAAGATAGCAGCATCAAGCAGTACTTGCTGTGGAAAATGCAAATGAAGCTGGGTCTGAAGGTTGGCTGTGGATTTTCCTAGTGAAATTGCATATCATACTCAATTGCAAAGGTGGCTTGTTATATATGCTTACCTCAGGGCTTCATTCTCCATTTAAAACGCCATGCAAATTCACATACAGATCTTCACATGGGTAACCTCATAGGCACCATGGTTAACGCCATCTTCAACACATCATTTAACCTGAGATTATCGTCTATTCTGGTCTCTTGGTTCTTTTCTCCTCTTTTCCCATTTAGCAGATCATCCCCTCCTTTTCCTCAAGCTAACATATTCCCACTATACAAACATTACTGCTCTTACACCCAGCACCTAGATCTTGGTTTCTAACACCAGTCTCAAAACAAAGAAACAAAAACTGGGGCTGACTCTGGTCTGGCACAGGGGGTGTAAAGGAGGAGCCTGGAGCAACTTATAGTACCAGCAAATAAAGTGCTCAGTAAAAAAAGTGTTCAGTAGTTTAAAAAAAATGGGGCATGTCAAAGGAAAAAAAAAAAACTAACCTTCCAATAGCCAAAGCTGGGACCATTTGAGTGGCAAAAATAAATGACATAGAATTTGGATTATAACACAAATCCTATATAATCCTATATAATAAAAGGATAATATGCAAATCGACTGAACTGCAGAACGACCGGTCGCTATGATACACATGGACCACCAGGGGGCAGATGCTCAATGTAGGAGCTGCCCCCTGTGGTCAGTGCACTCTCACAGGGTGAGTGCCGCTTAGCCAGAAGCTGGGCTCACAGCTGGTGAGCGCAGCAGCGATGGCGGGAGCCTCTCCCACCTCCACAGCAGCACTAAAGATGTCCGACTGATGGCTTAGGGCGGTGATGGCAAACCTTTTGAGCTCAGCGTGTCAGCATTTTGAAAAACCCTAACTTAACTCTGGTGCCATGTCACATATAGAAATTTTTTGATATTTGCAACCATAGTAAAACAAAGACTTATATTTTTGATATTTGTTTTATATATTTAAATGCCATTTAACAAAGAAAAATCAACCAAAAAAAAATGAGTTCACATGTCACCTCTGACACGTGTGTCATAAGTTCGCCATCACTGGCTTAGGGCCTAAGCCAGATATCCAACTGATGGGGAACAGGCCTAAGCTGGCAGTCAAACATCTCCCAAAGGCTCCTGGACTGTGAGAGGGTACAGGCTGGGCTGAGGGACCTCCGTGAGTGCACGATTTTGTGCACCGGGCCTCTAGTATAAAATAAATATCCATGACTTCATATGGATATAAATAAATGATTGAATTACTATGTGGGAGAGAAGAGACAAATGAGGAAAAATTGCAAATAATATATAGAGATGTTCTCCCCTTGTTGGGGACTAAATGTGTCCCCTGAAAAGCCATAGGTTAAAATCTTAGCCACCGATGTGATGGTATTCAGAGGTGGGGCCTCTGGAAGGAAATTAGATGGCGCTCTCATGGATTGGATGATACCCTTATAAAAGAGATTCCAGAGAGATCTCTGTGCTTCACAATTTTCAAAGGTGGCTTGTTATATACTTACCTCAAGTTATATACTTGTCTCTGAGGACATAAAAAGAAAACAGCCATCTATGAACCAGGAAGTGAGCTCTCACTAGACACTTAATCATCCATTTTTTGATCTTAGACTTCCCAGTCTCCAGAACTGTGACAACTAAGTTTCTGTTGTTTATAAGCCACCCATTCTATTATATTTTGTTATAGAAGCTTGAATGGACTAAGACATTCTTCAAGAAAGTAGAGTTTAGTCTCCCCACACCATGCTCTGAATACCAGTTGGATTGGTGACTCATTTCTGAAGATGAGAGTATGGAAAGAGAAAAACAGTCAGCTTATAGTGGAGAAACCTGGCAAAACACTAATTTAAGTAAATGATCAAGGTTAATATCCCCAGTGATAAGTTGTGTTGATGCTATGTACACTCCCACATGATGTCATGAGAAAGGTATGTTACCCCTGTGATATTCATCCCCAAACCCAACACATCAACCTAATCATGAGAAAAACATCAGACAAACCTAAACTGAGGAACATTGTATAAAATACTCGAACAATTCTCTTTAAAACTATCAAGGTCATAAAATACAGGGAAAGAGTGAGACAGTCACAGGTCAGCAGAGACAAAAGATATGGGACAAGGAAAGAAGACTAGTACCCTGAACCGGACTCTATTACAGGAAAAGGACATTAGTATAAAAACTGATAAATTCCGAATAAAGTCCAAAGTTTGTTTAATGTCAATGTTAATTAGTTTTTAGTCTTGGTCCCGTGGCTTTGTAAGATGCTGACATTAGGAGAAACTGGGTGAAGGATATACAGGATTTTTCTGTGTTATCTGAAACTGTTCTATAAATCTAAAAGTGCTCTGAACTAAAAAGGTTATATTAAAAATTATAAAGCCAAAATAATTGTTGCCTTTTAACATTTTGTTCATCTACAACTTCAGTTTACCACTACAGAATCTTACTTTACGAAAAGGTAGGCAAAGGAAAAATAACTAAGATGAATAGTTATTGGAGGATGGAATCAAGCTCACTTCAACACATTTAGACATAGCTCACATACCATAAAATTGACATTTTAAAATATACAACTCATAGATATTTATTATGGTTACTAAAGTTATGCAATTATCACCACTGTCTAATTCCAGAACATAGTTATCACCACAAAAGAAACCCCATACCCATTAGCAGTCACTCTTATTCCCCCCTCCCCAATGTCCCTGGAAACCAGCAATCTACTTTCTATATTTACGGATTTGCATAATGTTTTCAAGATCAATTCATATTGTAGCATGAATCAGTACTTCATTCCTTTTTACAGCTTAATAATATTTCATAGATATGTCACTTTTTTATCCATTTATCGGTTGGGCATTTGGCTTGTTTCCATTTTTTTTATTACTACAAATAGTCCTGCTATGAATATTCTTGTACAAGTATCTTTGCAAACATATGTTTTCTATTCTCTAGAATATATACCTAAGATTGAAATCGCTGGATAATGTAACAACTCTGTGTTTAACCTTATGAGGAACTGCCAAACTATTTCTCGAAGTGTCTACCATTTACACTATCACCAGTAATGCATGAGAATTCCATTTGTTCTACATCCTCACCAATATTTTCTTTAAAAAAATTGATTTTAGAGAGATGAAGAGAGAGAGAGAGAAACATTGATGTAAGAGAGAAACATTTATCAGTTGCCTCCTGCATGCGCCCCAACTGGTGTTCCAACCTGCAACCTGAGTATGTGCCCTGAACAGAAATTGAACCAGTTGCCTTCTAGTGCACGGGACAACACTCCAACAAACTGAGCCACACTGTCCAGTGCCGCACCAATATTTCTTATTATTTCTCTTTTATAATAAAGATCCTAATGAGTATAAAGTAGTATCTCATTGTGGTTTTGATTTGCATTTCCCTGATGGTGAATGATGTTGAGCACCTTTTCATGTGCTTATTAGCCATTTCCATATCTTCTTTGGAGAAACATCTATTCAAATCCTTTCTCCATATTTGATTAAGTTATTTATCAGTTTATTATTGGGTTATAATAGTTATTTTATATATATTCTGGATACTAGACCCTTATCAGATATATGATCTGCAAACTTTGTCTCCCATTCTGTAGGTCACCTCTTCACTTTCTTGATAATGTCATTTGATGCACCAAAGCTTTTAATTTTGAAGAGGTCTGATTCATTTATTTTTTGATTGTCCATGCTTGCAGTGTCATATCTAAAACAACTATTGCCTTATGAAGACAACTACTCCAAAGCAATTATCTTGTTTTCAGGTGGAATACTATTGAGGCCAAGCTCTCAATTATCCAGAGAGTGTTGGGCTGTAGGGCACTAAGTAAAGTTCTAGTTTTATTCACAATATAGTCAATTTTTCATGAAGCACCCATGACTACCGAGTAAATAAAATGACTGTGTGATAGGGGAAGAGTGAGAAGGGAAACTGTCATATTCTTTTCTGAGGTTTTGTTTGTTTTATTAATTGAAATATTAAAGGGCTCAGATGCACTGTAGTAAGTTTTAATTTCATGTCTTTAACTGAAAATTAATAAAAAGTCTAGTAATATACAAAAGACAAAACTCATCAGTGAAGATCATTCATTTTATAAGATCCAATGCAATGGACCTATTTACATTAGAAACCTTCATGATGTACTAGTGTTGACTTCATAGAAGTTGTGAGGAAAACCAGCAGAATATAATTTCCAAATCAAAGCATAACAAAAGAAATTGAATGCTTTTAGTACAAGTACAGAAAATGCTGAACCTCATTTTTGTACAATTTATGAATCTTACCAAAACCCTTGTTTGGGAAAAGGGTCTTAAATTTATTCAGTGAAGACACTAGCTTGCTGTTGGTCTAGAGCTCATAAGGAGACCAAAGCAAAGGATAAGGACACATATTCTCCAGGCAGTACTTTTAAATATTGTATTCTTCCTTCCTTAATTTTTTCAGTCCATTCAAGGCTGGAATAGTGCTGACTAAGTTCCCACCAGCCCTTTGAGAACTGCCAAGATCCTGCCTTGCTGGACCACTTTGATACTGACGGGCAGCTGAATTGTCAAGTTCTACAAAAAAGCACGTTTCCCTGCTTGGCTGGATGTCTTCCCCATCTATTTAGAACAGTTCTAAAATACAACTCCCTGCCCATCCATCCATACACCTGGGTGGGCAGATCAAGAGGGTGGGACTTTGGAGCTAAGTCTGTTTTCCTGATGCCTAACCCTCCTGGCTATTGGGCTGCCTCCTGAGCTCAAAATTTCCTTTTCACATGTAACCCACACTTACAGGCACAGGCAGAAACCCAAATGGGATTACCATTCCAAACTCAAGAATCCCCTACATAAGCTCAGTTACTGAATCTTTAGCAGAGTTTATAACATTCTACCCTATAAATTTAGCATTATCTAAGTAAATGGTTATTCCACTATAGAAGTAATGGCTGTATTTTAATTGTTTTATTGAATTAAATTTGAACATATGAATATGCAAAAATAGTTCATTCAATAAATTGTGTAGTACTCAGAAGAGAGGTAATTTCTAAATTCTGGGTGTTAAAAACAAATATCACAGTAATAATTCAATAGCAGTGGCCCCAGCAATTGAAGACAGGTTCTTTGAAGTTAGGGTCAAGGTATTTTGGCAGCAAATGCACATGGGTCCATAGATCACAACTTCCCTGGCCATGCTTGATGTGAATAAAATATTCAAAGGGTGGAGGAGCCCAGCTGGTGTGGCTAAGTTGGTTGAGTGCCCTCCCATGCACCAAGAGGTTACTGGGTTTGATTCCTAGTCAGAGCACAGGCCCGGGGCTGTGGGCTCGATCCGAAGCAGAAGAAAGCCAATCCATGATTCTCTCTCGTCGATGTTTCTATCTCTACCTCTCCTGTCCTCTCTCCATAAAATCAGCAAGACATATTTTTTTAAAAAAAGGGGTGGAGGATTGGGATAGATATCTACACATGAGTCTAGAATAAACTAGTTGGTGATTGTGTCTTTTCAGTAAAAAAAAGAACAATTTGTTCATCTTCTGAAAAATGGTAAGATGGGAAATTTCTTCAGAATCCAAATGTTTTTCAAAAAATAAGACATTTGTCTTTCACATCCACTCTCCCCTCCCCCTTCACAGTTTTGCAGGCATAGCCACAAGAAGTGTCCCTTAATTCATACTTGAGTAACAAATATAACATTGCCCCAGAAAGAATAGAGAGAAACCAGAAGGCTAACTGGACCAGAGTTTGTCAATGTAACCAGTTCAGAATCACCTTTGTGAAATGGTTCCCCAACTCCTTATGAGACTAACTGAGTCATCAGAATTTCGATGGGTTCAGGAAGGTTATATTTGTGAGGGGGGGAGCTTCCTGAAGTTAACTTTGCTGAATCTAATAATGCTATTATTAGAGTGATGATAATTAGTAATAGATACTTTAGCAAAGACGAAGGGATCCCCAGAAGTGGAGCTGGAGTTGGTAGATGGTAACTGACCTTGGCAGAGAGAAAGGATTCAAGAAGAATTTTATGTTTGAACTAGGAGGAAATCATAACATATCATCTTCTTCAGTCATGAAAATGGGTCTTTTCATCACATGTGCTTCGGAGTCTGAGGAAGTAATGTACACATACTACAGACATCACCCTTGTTTTAGAGCAAGGCTCCTCAAGGTCAGACTCACCAGAGGAGGCATGTGCTAGGAGAGTATATGAGGGGGACACAAGGAAATAAGTAAGAAAAAAGAGATAATTTGATAGAATATAAGATGTATTTCCCTTGTGGCCATAAAGTGAATATCTAAGGAATAGACATATTTTGGGTTTATGTGACATCAGTATAAAAGTCACACAGGAAGAACTCTGCAATAAGAACATCCAGCATGAAAAAGATTCCATGCCCTGGGTAAGGCAAAAACCAGGCAGAATGGCTTTGTCCAGAGTAGCCATACTGACCAAAATTAAGGATCTCCTCTTGGTTTTGAAAGCAGGAATTAAAGCAAAGAAGCGCATTCATCTACAATGATATGACAACATTGCTGTGTATCATGCAGACAAAGGTGATATGTATATGAGAGTTGAAGTTTTCAGTGTGTTAATAATTAACCTGCTCATTAGGTGTATTGGACAGGATTAGTCCCTAATTGGGACAGAGCAACTGCAAGACAAATTATTAAAATAATGGATGGAACGTCCTTTCTTGACTTTAAAAGTTTAGTAGCCCCAGATATTTCTATATCTCATATGAGAAAAGAATGGAGAGTTTTTGGTCTCGAAGAACTTAGAAAGTGAGACTGCTTTGATGCATTCAAGCAAAGATTGAATTCTTTGAGTACTGAAGTGGATTTTAATACAGACACTGTGAAGAGAGAATATTTTTTTAAATAGATATGTGTCCCAGGTGGGAAATGTCAATATTAAAGGAGGCTGTGAGGTGGAGGCAAGGGTATATGAGAAGTCTCTACTTTCCTCTCAATTTTGCTGTGAACCTAAAACTGCTCTAAAAAACATAGTTTTAAAAGAAACAGGTATGTTTCTGCATTTTGACATAATAAGTCCTCTACCCAGACACTATGTGGCTCATCGCTACACATTTGTTAAGAAGACCACAGCTGTGTATATAGATAAGAATACATTTATGCAAATGAACTTTTAAAAACTATATTTGACATGGCTCTAGTATCTTGAAGTTCTACAGATTTAATAACTAAATAAAGCTATCTTTCAAAAATCCATACTTGAAATTTTAAACTAGGAAATGGAGGAAGAATAAAGTTTGCCAAATATAAAAAGAAGTGTTATTAAAGATGATTGCATCTAATATTTTACCTTACCTTGTCACGCCCATCCCTAATTTTAACTAATACTTTTAAAGCAGTATGAACTATAGTCCAGCGCTTTTTAGATTCTGGGATAGCTTTGCTGAATTACGTCCTAGAATATTACAGAGAGAAAAAAAAAAATCCAAATAACTCTTTGAAAAATGCCTAGCTCCATTGATTTTGTGGAGTGGCTCTTGCTTGGCTGAATTTAATTTAAATGTAGTTCTTTGTTATTGCTTCGAGAGGACGACAGTCATTTCTAACAAGCACAAATTATTCAGAGCATGACCCTAAATGCTGTATTTCAAATAGCAAAAGAAAACAAGCTATCCTCTAACCTACTTCGCTTTGCAGGAAGAGGAGCTGTGTGAAAAGAGAGCTGAGAAAGGACAACCTGACCCAGAGAGATTAGCCCTCACCAGGCCCCTCCTCCCACTTCCAGCGAGTCTCTGGATGAGCCAGTTGCACAAATACAAGAAGATCAGGCCAGCATCCTGGAAGGGGGCAGGGGGTTTGTATCACCCTCCTTGGATAGCTGTTTGCCAAATTCTGGTTAACCCAGTTACAGTAAAGCCATTGTGGACTCTTTAGTAGAGCAAGCCTCCAATCTACATGGCATTCACGATTTTTTGATGGCCATGGCCTCAGCCAGTAACTGCAATTTAGTGGCTTACGCATTCTCATGAAAGGGGGCGGGCAAAGGCTCAAGAGCAGTGCATTTCATGGCAATAGGAAATGGGACACATTTTGTGCAGGGGCCAACTCCTTTGCATTTCTGAGGATGAAATGCCCCCTAGATCAAAGTGACAAAGTGGTTAGGATATTCACGGGACAGAAGACAAAAGGAGTTCATTCACTGCCAAAAAAACAGCTTTCTGTTAAGTATTTAGAAGTTTAATAACAGTACTTACATGAGAAGTAGAATGCAGGAGAGTAACTTGAGAGTGTGCACAGCTTAACAGAAACTGGTCATTCTTCTGTACAAAGGCAGGCAATCAGTGATGAGCTTACCCTCATTCACTCATCCATTCATCAAACAAGTATGGAGTACCTACTGTACTAGTGAGTACCTACTACCCAGCACTGAGCTAGGTATTATAATAAATATAAATATGCTGAAAAAAAGCCTTTACCTTTCAGGAGTTTGCAGGCATATAATCTTACCTAATAATAGACAAACATGTAAATTGACTGTCCCTCCACTATGCTTACCAGCCAATCAGGAGAGTATGCAAATTAACCCAACAATGATGGCAGTTAATTTGCATATGTAGGCGCCCAGCGGCCTGGGTCCTGGGAACACCATCAGACACCCAGGTCACTCCGAGGTAGGCCCCGTGTGGGCCCTGAGCAGCCTAGGAAGGGCCTGAGACAGGGGACTCCTGGGCAGGACCTGAGCTTGCGGTCAGAGCAGAGGGGGCTCCTGCCTAGGCCTAAAGCCTTGGCCAGAGGTCTTAGGCCTGGGCAGGGGCCAATGGGAGGGAGCTGGGGGTCCCCTGCCCAGGCCCCGAGGCTTTAGGCCTGGGCCGGGGCTGAGCCAGGGATCGGTGAGAACTACAGAGGAAACACCTTTTCTGACCGCTCATTGGCTAAGCTCCCTGTATGCCACTGGTAATATTCTTAGTAACTTGGGCAATAAGAATCCAAGAAGGTGACCTAGGGTTTTTCCACCACACTTCTGGTGAAAAAAATGAAGGTCCACTGCTGGAGGGCTAAGAAATGTCATATCCTGCCCTGGCCGGTTTGTCTCAATGGATAGAGCCTCAGCCTGCCTACCGCAGGGTCTGGGTTCAATTCTGACTAAGGGCATGTACCTAGGTTGCAGGCTCCTCCCTGGCCAGGGCCCAGGTCAGGGCTCATGCAGGAGGCAACCAACCAATCAAAGTGTTCCTCTCACTTTGATGTTTCTCTCTGTCTTTCCCTTTCTCTTCCACATTCTCTAAAAATCAATGGAAACATATCCTCAGATGAAGATAAAGAAAAATAATAAAGAAATGTCATATCCTATGAAAGACACATCTTGAAAATGCCTAAAGAAAGTTGTCATTTTTTCATGGTGAAGGGACTGGAGTCCATATTGATGAAAACACCTTGGTGGCTGCGGTGACTGGCAGTGGCTGCAGTGACTGGCAGTGGCTGCAGTGGGGTGATGGGGCTGGTGCCTTCCCCTGATCAGCCAGGTCTCCCTCCACAAAGGGAGGCCAGGCTGCAGCTTAGGCCCGCTCCCCAAGGGCTCCCAGTATGTGAGAGGGGGCAGGCTGGCTGAGGGACCCCTTACCAGTGCACAAATTTTGTGCCCCAGGCACCTAGTATAGTATAATATAATATAATATAATATAATATAATATAATATAATGTAATCCTATATAATAAAAGAGAAACATGCAAATTAACCATCCCTCTGCTACTCTCAAGCCATGCCCACAAGCCAATCAAGAGCGAGTATGCAAATTAACCCAACTAAGATGGCCGCAGCCACAGAGCTGGAGTGAGCAGGAGGCTTGGATTGCCCCCGGTGATGGAGGAAGCCAAGCTTCCCGCCTGCCCTGGCTGGCCCTCGGCTACACTCAAGGCTACAAAGTTTTAATTATAGAAGATAAATAAATCCCAGAAAAAAAAAAAAAAAAGGAGAGGCTGGGAGCTTGGGTCACTGGGGAGTGTGGCCAGCCTGAAAACGGCCATCAGCCCCTCACCCAGGCTGGCCACACCCCCATTGGGTGAGGGTCCCCGCTGGGGGGCTTAGCCAGCCTGCAAACAGCCATCAGCCCCTCACACAGGTTGGCCAGGCACCCCAGCGGGACCCCCACCCTGATCCAGGACACCCTTCAGGGCAAACCAGCCAGACCCCACCCATTCACCAGGCCTCTATCTTATATAATAAAAGGGTAATATGCAAATTGACCCTAACAGTAGAATGACTGGGAATGACTGGTCACTATGACACATACTGACCACCAGGGGGCAGACGCTCAGTGCAGGAGCTGCCCTCTGGTGGTCAGTGCACTCCCACAGGAGGAGCTCTGCTCAGCCGCAAGCCAGGCTGATGGCTGCCAGCACAGCAGTGGTGGCGTGAGCCTCCCCCACCTCCTCAGTAGTGCTAAGGATGTCCAACTGCAGCTTAGGCCTGCTCCCCGCTGGCAAGTGGACATCCCCCGAGGGCTCCCGGGCTGCCAGAGGGATGTCTGACTGCCAGCTTAGGCCCAATTCCCTGGGGAGCAGGCCTAAGCCAGCAGGTGGACATCCACCGAGGGGTCCCAGACTGTGAGAGGGCACAGAGCAGGCTGAGGGACCCCCTCCCACCCCCCGCCGAGTGCACAAATTTTGGGAACTAGGCCTCTAGTCTATATAAATAAACGGCTAAGTGTCTACCCATCTGACCAGAAGCTATGATGCACATTGACCACCAGGGGGCAGACGCTCAACGCAGGAGCTGCCATGACATGCACTGGCCATTTAAAAATAAATGGCACCATGGACCTGGCGCTGCAAACCAACACTCGGCTTCCCCCAAGTGGGACACAGGCCCTGCCGCCAACCTGGAGTGACACCCCACCAAATCACAGCCAATGCTGCCAAGACCCCGTGGCACAAAATGCGGCCCACAGCCCAACCCGGAAACAGTCTCTTTGGGTGACAGGTGATGATATGTGGCAATGCCCAGCTTCCTCTCCCCAGTAACTAGCCTCCTGGAGTTTTTTCAGCCCAGGAACACAACTTGCTTTATAGGCAGGTGGAAATATTTTACAGTTTAACCAAATGATTGTGAAGCATTTTCACTTGCCTCATCTCATTTGATCCTCACAGAAGTCATGGAGTAGGTAGATAGGAGACTCAGTAGAATCCTATTTTCTTTTCATTAGCCAGAAAACTGAGATTTAGAAAGTTTAGAAACTTGACCTGGCTGAAAAGAAGTAAGCAATGGTGGAACTTGAAAATGACTTCAGGTTTTCTCATTGTGCATAATATAGTCAAACACTGCTATTTTATTTTACCCTTTGTTCTCCCTGCATGATCTATAATAATAGTCTACTTCATGTTGATATTTACTGCTGTGTTGCTGAGAATTACCTGAAGAGAACTTGGGGTGTTTCACTGGACTGGAAAAAGTTTAGCTAAATCAGAAAACAGGTCTAATTAAGCAAGTTCATTCTGTATATAAAAGAGGCTAAGTTGACTTGCACATGCTCGATACATATAAATCTTGCTGGTGCCAATCGCATGTGTGTGTTTTGATCTGTTATTATTGATCATGAATTTGGTTGACACTTCTACTATAGATAAATGGCGAAAAGCGATATTAAAATATTTCTTCTAATTAATTTCCTTTCAATGTGTATGAATCCGTGCACCAGGACACTAGTTTATAATTAATATAATATAATATAATATAATATAATATAATATAATATAATATATATAACCCTACATAATAAAGAGGTAATATGCAAATTGACTGTCATGCCCTGGCACAAGATGGCCACCTCCATGTGGTCACAAGATGGCCATGCCCATGTCTTCATAAGATGGCTACTACAAGATGGCCAGCAGGGGAGGGCAGTTAGGGGTGACCGGGCTGGCAGGGGAGGGCAGTTGGGGGGAACCAGGCCTGCAGGGGAAGGCAGTTGAGGGCAATTGGGCCAGCAGGGGAGGGCAGTTGGGGGCAATCAGGCTAGCAGGGGAGCTGTGAAGCGTCGATCAGGCTGACAGGGGAGTGGTTAGGGGGTGATCAGGCTGGCAGGCAGAAGTGGTTAGGGGCAATCAGGCAGGCAGGCAGGAGAGCAGTTGAAAGCCAGCAGTCCCAGATTGTGAGAGGGATCCCAGATTGGAGAAGTTGCAGGCTGGGCTGAGGGACACCCGTTCCCCCCCACCCCCAGTGCACGAATTTCATGCACCAGGCCTCTAGTATAATATATAAAATATGCACAAGTAGAGGTATCAGACTACCAATATCATATGCAAAGGAGACAGACAAAATCTAGTTTTGTAACCCACTCCTCAAGAGGATAAAAGGATTGTAGTTAAAGTGGCAAGGAGAGAGATAATTTTGGGGAGGGATTTCTTGGGATTCTTCACATTTCCCTCTCTCTGTGCCTCTACTCTGCCAGTGGAGAAGTTGGGAGGGATACTCCCTCCTTTCTTCATGCCAAATGAAAGATTTTTCAAGAGAACCACTTGGGGAACTTGCCCCATATCTCTTTAAAGTTTGGGAGGAAAGGAACAGGTGAATGTAAGATCCACACTTGAAAAAAAATCTCCAGGCAAGAAGCTGGCTGAAGCTGCACTTGTGTGTGATTTGTGGGATGTGTGAGGAGTAATCTGTGCTCACACTGATGGTAGAGACAAGAACACATCAATGTTTCCCACGCATCACACTGGGTCCATAGCACATGGGAAACAATGATGTTATAGCTGGTTAAGGTTTTTCACCTGAGAAGGCTACTCAGAAAGATAATGTGTTTAAAGAAAATATAGAAAGATAGGGTAGTGGAAAATAAAGGTGCCTTCTGCCTACATCTGATGGAGATCAGCACACTTCTTTTAGTAGTTATAGTAGATTAAGGTAGAAAGTCTAAATCTTATTAAGATACTTGAAGATAAAGTGTTATGGGGAAACAAAACATTTTTAAATATATATTTTTATTGATTTCAGAGAGGAAGGGAGAGGGAGAGAGAGATAGAAACATAAATGATGAGAGAGAATCATTGATCAGCTGCCTCCTGCACACCCCCTATTGGGGATTAAGCCCACAACCAGGGCATGTGCCCTGACCAGGAATTGAACCGTGACCTCCTGGTTCACAGGTTGAGCTATACCAGCCAGGCGGGAAACAAAATTTCTAAGCCACCTAAGAGTTGTTATATACCATTAATGTGTCACTGAATAAAGTCTGGATCTAAAAGGCTCATGTCTATAAACACAAGTGGTGAAATTTTAAGTATAATTCAGATATTTAGTTTTCAGGACTTTTTGTTTTTGGAAACTTAGAGTTTGGAAGTTTGAGAAACTCATTTTTATCTATGTGCCTAATGTATTAAGACAGGACATGAATAAAAATTGCAGACTCAGACTCAGTCCAAAAACATTTGGGCCTCGGGCATAAAGAACCCTCAGAGTGATGACCTTGAAGAGTGAACCATATAGGGATTATAGAGGGTTTGCATCCTCTTTCCCTCAGGAGCTGAGATGGGGTAACGGTAGAAGAAGCAGAACAAGCTTCTTGAGTATTAGCCATACTCTTCAGAATGGGGAGGTAAGGACATTCATAGAACAAAGGACAAACCTGGCTTCATACCCTAGCTTCCCTCCTTCTTTATCCCATTAGAAAGTTCCCCACTGTCTTGCTTTTCTACCTCGTTGACTGTTTAGCCAAATAGGGCATGGCCCTATGAGTCCCCTCAAGGCTGAGGCCATGGTTTGCTGAAGGCCACACACAGCTAAAGTATAATCCAGAGGTTACCTGATCTACACCCTCTCTTCTGAGGCCCAGAGAATTTAAGAGGCTCACCCGCCATAGCATACTTCTTGGTGGCAGTGGCAGAAGGAGAGTTGTGGTTTTTTGCTTCCCTAGTGGGTCTCTTTCAGCTATGATACCTTAAATGGAAGGTGTGTGGGAAGGAATAGATGGTCACATATACGCAGGTAAACAATGTTCTGCCTCATCTCACGTAGTAGGAAGGGGCCATGGTTTCAAGCAATTTTATTTAGTACTAGAGGCCCAGTGCACGGATTCATGCACCAGTGGGGTTTCTTGGCCTGACCTCTGGGTATCAGGCCAAAACTGGCTCTCCAACATCTTCCAAGGGGTCCCGGATTGCAAGAGGACATAGGCCAGGTGAAGGACCCCACCGGTGCATGATCGGGGCCAGGGAAGGACCACAGGAGGGCTTCAGGGTGTGTCTGGCCCATCTTGCCCAGGACCCATCCACCAGACCCCAGCAGCAAGCTAACCTACCAGTTGGAGTATCTGCTCCCTGCTGGTCAGTGGGCATCATAGTGACTGGTTGAACAGAATGGTCAGACTCTTAGCATATTAGGCTTTTATTATATAGGAAGGATTAGGCAGCAGCTCCACAAAAAGTTATTTGGAAACTTTAAAGAAAATTACAAAACCACTTCATATTCTATAAAGCCACACCATATGTTATGAATCAAACAACTGATTAAATAAACTGGGGATGTCATGAAAGTTCCATTAATGTTCATGTCATCTCTACCTAGAAAAATTGCTCAATTAAGCAACTTCAGAAATAAGACATTTTTATAATCTCCAATCACCTATAATTCTTTGTATACAAACAAGTAATCTTACATGCTTGCTTGGTACCCAGTCCAGACAGATGTGTTAGGTAAAGAGTCTTAAGGTTGTATGCAGCACCTGTTCAGAGTTGATTTTGTTCTCTGCATGGTTCCCATCCCATGAGGGTGTATGAGTCCATGTCTTTCTAGGAACCACTTCTAGATGAGAGTCAAGATTAGCCTAACCCTCACTCTTCAATGTTACAACCTCACACCAGTTCCTTCAGGCCTCAGCAGAGGGGTCTCACTCTAAAAGCAGAAGGTTGAACAGAAGTGCGCTGAGAGAATCTCCTATACTTGGAGACAGCTTCCTTTATTTGATCATGGAGATAAAACCAAGTAGCTCCAATGAAACATCTGGTCTCCCCTTGCCCACTGTTCTTTCAATGTCAAAAAAAAAGCAATTTTTTCCATAATATGAATAATAATAATAAATATGTGTTAATGAGATTTACACAATGTTGGAAAGAAAGGTTATGAATAGGTAATTACCCATTTAGGAGATTTGCAGATTTCAACCAGTTAAGCCTCAGGGTATGATTATCTCATTAATCCTGGACACTCAGAATAAAGATAGAATAGATTGGGTGTGACCAGAGAATACCATATTTTGCCAAAAACTAGTGTGGAACAGACTGTGGATGCAGAAGGGTATGTACCAAGTGTTAACCTAAGTGGAATTCACACTTACGAAAGGTAAGCAGCACCTGACAGAGCAAGCTCCCTATGTCCAGAGCCATGTTGCCAGGCTCCCAAATAAATGTTGTCTTATCCCCACCCTGATCCTCCACTTCTCAGAGTACTTTGTGTTCTTTCTAAACCACACTGTAACTGCTGACCTCTTCACCCTCAAGCCTCCTCTGGGCTTGTTTCTCTATCTGTCCCTGGAAATGGATTTACTCCCATCCACTCTTACTCATGGGAGGCACATGTGCGATGTGGAACTTAAACCTGCTATTTCAATTCTACCTTACTCTTAAAGAGTGCTCATGAAGAATGAGAGCTAGGAAGGACACAGGAGTCCTGCTTGAGGGAAACTCATTGAGCAAAAAGAGTAAAACAAGAAGTGGCAACTGGACAGACAACACCTTTGTCAATGACTAACATCAAATGATGTCAAATAGTTCCAGGCACTGTTCTAAGAGCTTTAACTGTATCATCAACACATCTAACTCTGTCAACATTCTCATGTCATAGATAAGCCTCAAATCCCCATTATAGACAATAGAAGTAGAGAGAAATAAAGTCAACTATTCAAATGTAAAACATTGGAGCCAGACAGGTGCTCAATAATCATAATTAAATTAATTGAACACTCAGTTGGGTCCATTAGTGTTAGTTCCGTGCCAGGCATTGGGCTATATGAGTTATATGCATTGTCTTATTGAATCTCTACAACGACCCCTTGAAGAAGGTACTATTATGATGTCCATTTATGTATCCTCTTATTTTCCATCCAAAGTTCAAAAATATTAAACAATGGAGCCAGGATCTAAACCACAGTTAGAAAAAAGAAAGATTTGTTTTTCCTCCTCATTACTGCCTCTACAAAGTTATCTACAGCTGGTCCCTCCAGCCAGTGGGTGGGATGCTTCATTAATACATGAAATGCCCCATCTTTGGAGGTACTCAAAGAGGGGCCAGACATTTACTCAAATGGGACAGCCTGTTAAAGTCATTTTTGTATTTCCATATACCTGGAGATATATGTTTATATTCATTCACATTTTATACTGTCTTTCTTGTCTTCTTTTCCACCAGATTTCTATTTACTCACCTTGAGTTTGCACACTACTTTTTCTTTTTATTTTTTCACAATAACTGGATGCCATATTCGATCATTCTTGCTCCTGCACTGCTGCAGCTGAGGAGTTTGAGATTATGAAAGGCCCTGAAAAACAAGTCTGAATTGTCTTCTTACAAAACAGACATTTTCTTGTTCCATGTTTTCTGCCCAGAGCAAGGATCACATTGTTCAGACTTGTAATGGACTGGGTTCTCCGAAGACAGCAGCACCACCACGCCCATGCCTTACCTCAAGGATGTTTTCTTTCTCTTCAGATCTGGATCTATGGGGTTCTGGTATACTTGAAACTTCATGATCAGTCATAGATTAAGAAGAACAGTGATCCATGTTGATGGAAAGTCATTATTGTAATGGATTCAGTTTCTCCGAAATGGAGCATATAATAAAAGTATACTAATAACTACCTAGTATTTATTAAGCATTTGCTCGGTGCCACTTTACTGAGCATTTCACATTTATTATTCTGTGTAAGCCCCATACCGAAAGAAAATTGAAATGTGAGATCCATCAACAGGTTACAGATAGGAAATTGAGACTTTGGGGTCACACAGGTATGAGAACTGGAAATAGTTTTTAAAACAACCTCTGGATTCCAGGAAGCCTGCTCCCTTGACCACGATCCAGCATGGCCTCCCACCATCCAATATGATCAATTAACACAGCATCTCAATGTTGTACCAACATGAACATTTAAGGATGCTGCTTATGAGGGCCCTCTGTGTGGAGATAAGCTCTTGCGTGAGCTAAATTCCTGCCACACTGATTGTTTTACCAAAATGGTCTAGGCTCAACTCTACGTTTACTGGGTAGATTGTTACTATACTTCCAAATGCCATCAAATCCATACACTGTGGATTTAAATGCACAGTATATGTCTTGAAGCCCATCTTCCATAAGAACTTTCTCTCTTCTTATAAGCTAATATATATATATATATATATATATATATATATATATATATATATATATATATATCTCCCCTGAATTATAGTTTGAAGAACTGGAGGCAGGATCATTTTTCTATCTAATATTAGGGTAATATGCAAATTGGTTGGGATGCTGTCACATAACGACCAATCACTAGGCTGCATGCACAGCAGGCGTGGGTGGGGACTGGCAGCTGGCGGTGGTGGCTGTGAGTGCTCCCGATGACCACTGCCACTTGATCAGGGCTGGCCCCAGGGCTCTGGCAAGCCGCCAATGGCCGATGCCACTGCAAGGGCCCAAGGTTCAGGCAAGCCGTAGTGGCTGCAATGGCCGAGGCTCGGGAAGCCTTGTGGCTGGCAGTGGCAGCAGCAGAGGCGTGATGGGGGCATTGCCTTCCCCTGATCACAGGGTCGCCTCCCACAGAGGGAGGCCAGACTGCGGCTTAGGACATCCCCTGAGGGTTCCCAGACTGTGAGAAGGGGCAGGCTGGACTGAGAGACACCCACCCCCCTGTGCACAAATTTCATGCACCGAGCCTCTAGTATACATGATACGTGTGTGTGTGTGTGTGTGTGTGTGTGTGTGTGTGTGTGTGTGTATCCAACGAGGGCCTTGGTTTAGAACACCCTGATTTTTTGTTCTTATTGTTGGGGGAGGGTGCCTAATTTTGTTTTATGCCATTGAGGTTTATAATCTTAAGGTATTTAGCTTCAGAAACAACAAAATAGGCTTTTAAAAAATGTTGGTGACTTGCTTCTTATAAAATAATTTTAGGCTATATCTCATGATACTGACACCCTAAAACCATGGAAGTAAGGAAAGTTTTTAACTATATATAAAAACACAAGAACTAATTAGATAGAAGTTTAAATATATAGAACATTAAGACTATCGAGTCAGATCCAGGCTGACACAGGGAATTGAGACTCTACATTGGCTTACAATGACAATATTACAGAAGTTTTATCCTAAAATTTCCCTAGATAAGAGTGATCCCATTACCTGCACTTCCAGGTGAGAAAGAATGAGGCCCACTGTATGGAGATAAGTTGTTTGGGATCATGTGGGTAGTCCAGACTAGAAGCAAGGCCACATTTTATAATCCTTTTTCAGGCTCATCACTTATTCTCATCATTTGCATCTTTTGTTTCTTATTTAGTATTACCCCTGACCTTCTTTCTTTCCTCATTTACCTAATGCTATTTTTTATTCATGTGCACTCTGGACCATTTGGCAAGAGATCCACATTCAAGGTCCACCCCTCCTGCTAACTCACCTTGGGACAAACCATCTGCCCTGGTGTGGGCCCCCTATTGCAACTTCACTCACCTGCTTCTCTGTCTCTCCCATTGAATCCAGAACAACAGAAATGACTGCACTCCTGGTGGATGTACCATAGAGCACAGGCTACATCAGCATGGACAACTGACTCACTCTGTGGGAAGCCTGCATACCTCAGCCAGTTACTTTCCTAAGCACCTGGAAGCTTCAAACAAGCGATGTAACATGTCCTATTGATAACACGCCAGAGATGAGATTAAACATTAGTCTTTGTCATGGACATTCAGCCAGAAGTCAAACATTACCTTCCTCCTTTACTATGGTGAAGTAAAATATTTGTGTCGGATGGTTCCTGTGTATTTCATCACCCTGTTTTTTGTGTTATGTGTCTGTTTGTTTTTTTCCCCATAGAAAATCTTCTGTCAGAACAGATCAATGGTGTTCATCAACTGGTGTCAGGGTTCTAAGTAGCCAATTCCAGATACTATCCTCAAAGCTTCTCTTGCCTCCATCACACACTGTGGGGGAAGAGAGGACTGCTTTGCACGTGCCAGTGAGGGGAATTCTTGTACCTTCTGCAGACATCAGAAATCTTCTCATAATGTCTCATGCAATGTCCCTGTCACTAGAGATGGCACAGAGAAGGGTGCCAGCTGGCAACCTGCTTGTTGGCTGGCTCTCTGAAACAGGTTTAACTAGTTAAGTCAAAATTAATTGCTAAGCCAAGATCATCCCAACCCCACATCAGAGAAAGAGCAAAACCCTGCCACTGAAAGGAGCTGTCAAGGAACCTGAAGTGCTTCTGGACACAAAGACCCTGGTTGAGCCAATGCATCTTTTGTTCAATAGTTATGACCATTCAAAACTAATATGTTGAAGTCCTAACCCCAGCACCTCAGAAAGTGACCTTACTTGGAAATAGGGTTGCTGTAGATGTATTTAGCTCAGATGAGGTCATACTGGAGTAGAGTGGGCCCCCATCCAATATGACTGATGTCCTATAAGAGGATGCAGATATAAGGGAGACACCATGTGAACATGAAGGCAGAGAGCAGGGTAATGTTTCTACAAGCCAAGCGATGCCAAAGATTGTGAGGAACCACCAGAGAGAGGCATGGAAGAGATTTTTCCCTGCCAGTCCTCTGAAGGAACCAACACTGTGGACACCTTGATCTTATATTTCTAGGCTCCAGAACTGAGAGGCAATAAATTGCTGTTGTTTAAGTCACCCAGTTTATGGTACTTTGTTATGGCAACTCTAGCAAAACTAGGACAGGCCATGTTTCCAAAGTTTAGAAAAACATAATATAAAGTGCTAGAATGGAAGGTTTGTGTAATTCATCATAGTTAATATTTCTCCTTATTGGGTGATACTTTGTCTATTTCCACCCAACAAATACCAACCCTTGAGTGTCTCAAAATAGACTAAGACACACACACACACACACACACACACACACACACACACACTCATTACTAAAACTTAAGTCTTTTGGCAAAGCCCTTCCCACAGCAGAGTACCATTTTCAACGTGTAGTTAAAACCAGCTAAGGACTTTCCATCACTCAAGTAGTACACATATTCTCTCATTCCATACTACAAATATTATTGTGTAGCTGCTGGGTACAAGACATTCTGATAGGCATTTAGAGATCCAACAGTGGGAAAAACAAGTAGCCACTATCTTCACAATAGCCTATGTTCAGTGAGGACGATAGATAATGACCAATTACTCAAATGCACACAGCTCTTAAACGTGACAAGTGCAATGAAGAAGTATCACCATACTTTGTAGGTAGCTACTTTCATTGTGGATCCGTGGGCAGGCAGAGCTGGGCTTACTGTGTATTTCATATAAAGGCTGCAACACTGTGTGTTTTCTCCCATCAAAAGAAAACACAAAACATTACATTCAGGGAACCAAACCACTGTCAAAAATAATCATCTTAATAAACCATAGGAACTCTTCTGTCAGAACAGATCAATAGTGTTCATCAAAGGAAGGGATCAGAGCTGAACGTGATAAAGAAGAGAAGCAAAGAGGCAAATGGCACATGGAGAGAGTTAAGAAACAGGAAACTCAGGACATGAGGCTGACATCAAGTATCCCTAGCCCCTTTCAGGATTCAAAAAGAAGAGAGTGAAGACAGGCCTAGTGCCATGAGTGTGGCAGTGGTGAATGGCACATGGTCAGGCATGAGATTTTGTGCAGTTGAAAGGATCTCACCCAAAATAAAGGCCTACCTTTGTTTGCAGCTCTGTCCTTTAAAACTGGAACATCACTGTTCAGAATGCTCCTTGCTGTGTGCAGTTGTGAGCACTTGAGCCCACTGCCAGGCAATGCAGCTGGTCACCAAAGAAGCTGTCGAATGCTGCAGAAGATGGGAAGAAAATCCATTGAATTAGTCCTGAGCATTGCAAATGTGGCTGCCTCTCTCAATGACTTTCTCAAGTCCATTATAATTGTAGCTCTGATCACATCCAAGGACTTCCCACCTGTGGGAATACAGATAAGATCGTCAAAGTGCTGGCATGTATCCCCCAGGCCACTATGGACAGATCTGCAGCTGCTGTGTCACTTGCCCTCGATGGAATTTAACAAGATAAACTGCTTCCTTGGCATTTATACCACACTTAACATGGGTTATATTTACACCTCCTGCGTGTTAGTGATGACCAACTTGATGATCTACTTTAAGATCTCCCCAACAACCGAGGCATAACTGATTTGAAAATACATTGGAGACAATACGTGTCTCACTGTATGAAAATATGAACTCTACTGTTTTCCCAAAACAAACATTCAGGGAACACCTCTACTGATAGCCAGAGGCCAGGTTGATGAGCAAATGACACCACTGGAGCCAAACACTCCATAGTGGAACAGAAATAAGCTTGCATTCCAGCACAGAATTCTACTACGACCCTGTTTGAGCTTATGTAACTCACAAGAATGGCTGTGCTCTTTGGAAATGTCAATCCATCCTGAGCTAACTAGTTGCATTACTACAATGCCCAGGTGAATAAATGAGAGGAACACTGTTGATTTTGAAAGTTATTAAGTTACATGGCTGGCTTACGCATATTTGGCATATTTAGCGTCATATTTAAAAATGAGTGGGGAAAGAAGAAGAGACTAGAAAAAATTATCTGCACACAAAAGAAAAGTGGAATGTGCTGGAATGGGTGGGAGTTGGTGGCTGGTTAGAGCAATGGTTCTCAAAGTTTGGTCCTGAAACCTGCCATATCAGCCACACCTGGGAACTATTTAGAAACATAAATCTCAGGCCCTACCCCTGATCTACTGAATCAGAAAGTCTGTTGGAGGGGTGAGGAACTCAGCAATCCATAGTTTAACACACCTTTCAGTGACTCTGAGCCATGCTCACATTTGAGAATGACTGAGTCAGGGCATTGAGACCAAAGCACAGGCAGGATAATCTTGCTTTCCCTAATTCTACCCCTGAATCTGTAAATTATTAGAAGATCTAACAATGTACCCAATGATGATAAAGAGATAAAAAATTAATTAAAGTAGAGTGATTGTTAAAAGGCTCTTCATGAATAAATGACAATGATCCCTGTCCTTGTGATGGTTGCAGAATTTCCACAAATTAGCTACGAACTGTTTTCACACCAAAATTCTTAAGCAACTGAAATCACCCTTAAAAGCCAATGCAGCTGAAGATTTTGTGGTCTGGCAAGTATTTGCTATGACTCCCTTCACCTGAATCTGAGCATTTCCCTTCTGAATCATTCACTGAGTAAGGAGCATTTGAAAAGGAATTAACAAAACACATTCTTTGAGGTTGGAAAATTATAATCTCCCGTGACCATAGAACAAGCAAATGACACACAGATAAGAAATACTGAATACTTCTACACTGTGTTGTCTTCCTACTTGCTATATACACGTAGGAAAATTCCTACAAGGTCACTGGTCAAAGGAAATGTTGAAAGACTTGAAAATCCAGGAAAGGAATACGGTGCTATCATAAAAGCATAGAGCATTTAGTGTGGTTTGTGCAACCTAAAGCTAAATGCCGAGATATTTCTCCACCCTCTTTACCTCCCCAGCACTTAACTCTGGGATACTAACAAAAAGGAGTTTTATGGGAAAGGAAGTGTTTTTTTTCTTTTAAACTCTTTCATGTAGCATACACCAAAAAGATAATTGTGTGCCTATTTTTAAAAGTGACATCCATTTGCTACTTCAGTTCCCCCAGGCTAAGAAAGAAAATTGATGTTTTGGCAAAACGTCCTAACTAGCACACAAGTTGAGTATACCAGACATGGCTAAGGAACTTGTTGTTTATTCAGTGTTCCCCTAATGAAAACTGATGCAAGATTAATTTTAAAAAGATTAGGAATATTCTAATAAAATTTCTCTTTTGATATGCCTAACATTTTTCAAATATTATTTTGAACCTCATATCTCTTCTACAAACAGACATTTCAAAAGATCCTTTCAAAAGGATACCCAAAGGTATTAGCCTCAAAGCCATCAAATCAATTTAATTCCAACTTATAGAAATTATTTCACTGAAAACCTAACATTTGCTCTGCCAGGCCTGACTCTATAAGTCCAGATATTGAATTCAATTTTCTCCTTTAAATTCTCATTCATATTCTCTCTCTCTCTCTCTCTCTCTCTCTCTCTCTCCCTCTCCCTCTCCCTCTCCCTCTCCCTCTCCCTCTCCCTCTCCCTCTCCCTCTCCCTCTCCCTCTCCCTCTCCCTCTCCCTCTCCCTCTCTCTCTCCCTCTCCCTCTCCCTCTCCCTCTCCCTCTCCTCTCTTTTGTACAGCAAGGGCAGAAGCTTCTATTCATATCTGCCAAAGCTTTTGAGGGCATTGGGAAGGAAAATACAAAAATAGTAATTTTTCCACCTGTAGCTATAACTTCCTTTTAGTACTCATTGGTCTCATGCTGGCAAGACTCAGTGCTTTGCTGTGCTTGAATTTTGGAACTTTCCCAGTCTTCTTTTACTCACCACCAAGAATAGACTGAATTGTTTATCTCTTGTTTTAAGACAATGCAACTTTAGTCTGGGATTCCATGTCAATTCTATGGATCATCCACTCAAGGTCTAGTCAAGCTCACAAATCAGTGGTTTTTCAAAACTAAGGTATAAAGGGAACTAGTCTGCATACTCCAGACCTCTTGACTGCTACCAATGGGCAGAACACCTCTAAGAAGCACCAACCCAGAGAGTCTTCCGAAGAATTAAAAAGTTTGGCTGAGCCTAAATTTCCTTGGGACCTGAAAATCTGATCAGTGATTTGAGCTGATACAGCCAGGTTTTCTGCAACCGGTTTCTAAGACTCGCTAGGCAAGTAGCTTTGCATGAGGTTAAGGAAGCTAAACACCTCAAGCAAAGAAGAACTCAGGTACCCAATGAATCAAGGCCACACACACAGTCTAGGAACCCAGATTCCTACAGAAGGGTGTTTCACAAATGCAAAGGCATAGTGCCCTCTGTTTTGTATCCCCTTCTTTCCATGATCAACTAAATGGGGTTTGACAGTAATTGGAGTCATGTGGATTTTTGTGCTTCAGGATTTGTCAGCTGTATAAAACCTACTGTACTTTCTTCACCTCCATCTAATTTTTCACTTATACCATGTACAAGATAGATGCCAAGCCTTATAATAGCCCTGGCCTGTGTGGCTTAATTGGTTGAGCATCATTCCATGCACCAAAAAGTCACCAGCTGATTCTCAGTAAGGGCACATGCCTGAGTTGTAGGCTTGATCTCCAACAGGGGACAGGCAGGAGGCAATGATTAGTGTTTCTCTCTCACATAGATATTTTTTTCTCTCTCTCTTCCTCCCCCCTCCTCTCTCTGTAAAATCAATAAAAACATATTTAAAAACTCATAATAATAGAAACCTTTGAAAGACAGACATTTCCAAAGCTCTTAACCACGATTAACATATTTTTTTTCTCACATAGTACACAATGCAATTGGTTTTTCTTATAACAAAATTATCTGGACAGTCCTTGCGAGTTAGTCTGAATGAAATTGATAACTATAAGTAAAGCACAAATAATTTCAGAAGATATCAAGTCTTGTCATTGCACTCATTTTCTTAATATCATTCTATAAATTATCATTATTATTTATAGATTTACTTGGAAATATAATATATTTATGTACACTTCATTTTGCCCTCCATTCAATTTCCTGGTTCCATCACTAGTTTATATAAGTTAATTAGTCTGCCGGTATAAATGAAGTGGTTTGGCCTATGTAGTCCTTTCTAAAGGACTAAATTCCTTTCTAAGCCTTAAAAGTATTTGATTATCCTTTAAGAAGCTCAAAGATTCAGTTTCTTCAGGATATTTCCCTACCAAGTCCAAATTATTCTGCTTAATTTGGTTTAAGTCAGTTCATTCATTTACTCATTTTACAAATGTATACTGAGCATCTACTATATTCCAGGCAGTCTGCTAGACACTGTCCTTAAGAAGCTCATAGTCTAGAATTTTATATATTTCATATATTTGGTACATATTTATTTTTTCAAGGGAAACATATACCTTTATGTAGCACATAATCCATTTGTTTCATGTGAGTCTGTGTAGATATGCCTGGCTTGGTCTAGCACCCTTGAAACTATAGTCATCTTCAAGTTTGGGAGAAGATCTTATCAATTTTGACCCCTTCAAACAAAGTGGTTAAGAGACAATCTATATAATTATTGTAGAAACAAAGCAATTACAAACAGTTTATTCAAGTTAATTAAGGGAATACTATAGATATTTTTTCTTAAAATTTCCAGGTAATGTAGAAATCAATAATTCAAATCTCTGATTGTGAAAGCAAGTGGAAGGAGTTTCAAATGAGATTTGAGGAAAATTTTTATCAGCAAGCTATTTCTCACTAATCCTTAATCATTACTAATATATATAGCCAGCGACTGGAACACTGTAACAATCGTAAGGACCTTAACGACTGGTCGCTATGACGCCCACTGCAGCCAGCAAACTGGCCTGATCAGGGGTGGGGCTGGCCGGCCAACCTCCCGGGACCCTTCCTGCCAGCTGGCCCCACCCCTGGTTGGCCTCTCCCACCCTGATCGTAGGGCCCCCCATGGCTCTTCCCCCCAGCCAGCCCCACCCCAATTGGCCCCCGCAGCCCCTCCCCATGGCTGTCCCCACCTCCAATCGCCCCCCCACACCCTAATCAGGGACAGGGCCACTGGCCAATTGCTTGTGGCCACTCCCCTCAGCTGGCCCAGCCCTGATTGGGTCCCAATCAGGGGTGGGCCACCTGGCCAACCTCCTGCATCTCCTCCTCCTGACAGGCTTGGCCCCAATACACCCCAATTGGGGCTAGGTGGGCCGGACCCTACCCGTGCATGAATTAGTGCACTAGGCCTCTAGTTATTACATAAATCTGTATGGAAATCTAGTACAAGGTTAGGTTGATTAAGCAAATAAATTTAGACTTCATTCGGATAACATTTTAATTAAATTCTAGTAGTCCTCAAAATGCATTACTTAGATTTAGAATTCTGAGTGCTATAAAACCCTATAAAGTGAGCCTATGAGTTAACTTGTCAGCATTCCTAATAATGCCAGAATTTTTTCTTTTCATTGTTCTCTATCCTATACCTTAGGAAACATGAAGTTGTTCATAGGTATAGAAATTTTAACTGCAGCAGATTTAGGAAATACTAGGCACCATGCCTTGGAATATCTCCTCAACTGACATAAAATCATCTGAATTTCTCCACTAAAGATGCTTTTTTGGGGGTTCAGACACTGCATCATTGAGATTGGCTGATTACAACAATGATGTCCTTTCATTGAGTCCCTAGTCTATTCTAGACAATGTAGTAAGTGCTTCACATACATATTCCCCAAACATTCCTATAAAATAGGAATTATCTCTTTTTTCCCCCAGATGGAGAAAGTGAAGCTAAGGTGGTCACACAGCTGGTAAGTAATGGAGCAGCTCCCTCTGCTCCTCCACTATGTCTCTTTGGGGCATTGTACTAAGCCATCATCACTTTTGGTGGTCCTTCATAAAAAATGTATTATATTATTCTCCCAGATGGCTGAAAATTGTGAAACAAATATTTGTAATAGCAGAAAAAATTAAAATGACACAACTGAGGAATGGTGCATTTCTCAGGGTGGTAATAATAATACACAAGGCTGCAAGATTTGGAGAAAATTAATATAACAATAATAATTATGGATAGCAACCACTGAGGACTTAGCAATGCATATGCACTATCTTGAGTGCTTTACTTATCTTAATTGGTTTAAACCCCCAAGATCCGAGCAACGTCTCAGATTTGGTGAAATCACAGGGAAACATGGTGACAGGAACAAGACAAAAAAACTTTGCTGCAAGTATATTTCTTTGCATAAATGGCTATCTTGAAAAGTTACCTAGTGAAGATCTGGACATAGCACACTCTTTTAATCTAGGACCTACAACCTTAAAAAGGTACTTCTCTGTTTAACGGGGTCAGATCCAGGTTTATTTGACCTAAAAACTAAGCAATTTGGAGGTCCTTCTTAAAGAAAAAGATGATAAAATTGATTGTAAAAGTACACAGTGATTATACCTAATTGTTGTTAGATTATTCTATATTTTCAAATATTGCAACAAAAAAAAACCCCAAAAAACCAACATATGATTTTGTGAACACATTGCAAGAGTTCTTGCTAGCGACTTGGAAGATGCCTGTGCTAGAAAGGAGTCTGAGAGCTTGAATTTCATTTGATTCACACTACACCTGCCTCTGACAATGAACAAGAGTGAAGTGGATACATTTACCAGGATGTTAAAAAAGAAATCTTCAATGAAGTCACAAATTGAGAATATCTTTCAAATTAACCACCAATAGCCCAACTATTAAACTAAGAAACGTTATTACATGGAAACAACCAAAGTGTCCCTGGATAGATGAGCGGCTAAAGAAGGTGTGGTACATATACAGAATGGAATACTAGTCAGCCATAAGAAAAGATGAAATGAAGCAAAATAAATCAGACAGAAAAAGTCAAGAGCCATATGATTTCATTCACATGTGGAACATAAAAGCAACAAGTGAACAAAAAAACACAAACAAAAACTCATATACACATCAGTAGCTTGGTAGTTACCAGAGGGAAATGGGGGTACAAGAGGTGGTGGTAAAGGATAAATAGGGTCAAATATATGGTGATGGAAGGAGATTTGACTTGGGGTGGTGAGCACACAATACAATATACAAATGATGTATTATAGATGTGTACTTGAAACCTATATAACTTTATAAACCAACTAGAGGCCCGGTGCACAAAAATTTGTGCACTTGGGGAGTCCCTCAGCCTGGACTATGCCCTCTTGCAGTGTGGGACCCCTCAGAGGATGTCTACCTCAGTGGGGACCCTCACCCCATGGAGGTTTGGCCAGCCTGGGTGAGGGGCTGAGGGCCATTTTCAGGCTGGCCAAGCACCCTGGTGACGTAAGCTCCCAGCCTCTCCTTTTTTTCTTTTTTTTTTATTCTGGGATTTATTTACCTTCTATAATTGAAACTTTGTTGCCTTTAGTTGAGGCCTGCAGAAAGCTTGGCTTCCTCCATCACTAGGGGCAACCCGCTCCTGCTCGCTCCAGCTCCTTGGCCATGGCTGGCTGAAAGCAGGTATGTGGGGTTTGATTACCTTCTATAATTGAAACTTTGTTGCTTTCAGTGGAGCTCAGAGCCTGGCCAAGGCAGGTGGGGAAGCTTGGCTTCCTCCATCACTGGAGCAAGCAAGCCTCCTGCTCTCTCCCGCTCCGTGGCTGCCGGCCGCCATCTTGGTTGGTTTAATTTGCATATAGTCACTCTGATTGGCTGGTGGGCGTGGCTTAAGGCATAGCAAAAGTATGGCCAATTTGCATGTTTGTCTTTTATTAGTATAGGATAACACCCAAATAAATTTAATTTTTTAAAAAGAAACTGTATAACTGCAAGATCTCATGAATTGAGCTAGATCTTCCAACTTATTGTCCAACTGGAGACTGAGATTCGTGTCGTCAGCTTCAAACGTGAGTCTGAAGGTACTTGCCTGGCATATTGTTACACCCCTTAAGCCCCTCTGGGAAGCAGCAGCCACCTCTCCCTCCTGAATGTGTCAAAACACATCAGAGCATTAGCCAAACAACTCAGACATTCACCACATTTCCGTTCTTGTCTATTGACCCAAGGGATTGGGAGGGGCAAGGCTTGGGAGGCAGTGAACATCCTCTTACACATAATCTGCCCAACAGAACAGAATTCATTTCTTAAATTGCTATCACACCCTGGGCCCCTTTGTTGCTCAATAATAGATAGATTCCTTTTCCCTTCTACCTTGTAAAATCCACTTAGAAGGAATTTAATAGAGCGAGCATTAATAAATTCCTTAGTGGGACCACCGATTAATAATGTTACCTTAAAAGAGATAAAGAAAAATAAAGTGTAGGTAAAGAATAATAGGGATCAGGTGAACAGGATCCTAAAGGTTTCCATAGAGAGTGATGTAATGAAATGAACTGGCATGGTGTTTCTTTCAAAAGCAATCTTGAAATGAAAGAAAAATATCTTATGCAGGATAAAACATACATTTTTAGATGATAGACACAGACTGACTTCCTTATTTGCACCCTTAGATTTTTTAGAAGGCTGGGTAGATTGAACCCTTCCCTGATGTTTGTTTGATTTGGTCTGAGTTGAAGCCAAGAGATGTGGTGAGGGAAGTTTGGAAAAACAATTTAAAAGAAATGTATGCAGTGTGTGTTTTTTTTCTGGGACCCTAATTAGCTGACCCATTTCAGGGTAACATTGGGGAAGTTGTGGGCAGTGATTATTATCTCTTTAAAGTCCTAATTAAAATGTCAAACTGTAAGGTAGAATGTCTTCAAAGCTGCATGTAATTTGATTGTGTTGGCTTATTGGAAAAATGGCCTTGGAAATACAAATAAACCAGCCACTAAAAAGATCCCAGAAGTCCAGGCTTTATTCCAAAAGTATAATCTGTTGAACCAGTAGTATTTCATAACTAACCACTCACCAAATGGTAGACATCCAAATGTCAAAGCTAGTTTCATAACATGGTAACACATAACACACTGCACAGGAATGCCTCACCAGAGCATAGCTGGGTTTGAAAGGGCTGTTTAGGGTTAGTTTCCCTACACATGCTAAAACCCGACTTTAAATGTTCTTATTTGATGAGCTTCAGAAATGACCAGCATCCTACCTACTCTCTAAATTAGTCTGCTAGAACTTTGGAGCTCTAAAAGCATTCCTGCATATGATAGCAGACTTCTGTGGCCTCAGGCATCAAGATCTTAGGCAGAATGAAATGCCTATCACATCTGTACATGGGCATTGGTAAAGCTGACCTTTACTGAAGAAAGTGATACGGTTATGACACTTTGAGATGCAAGTAAAAAAAAAAGCCAATTACTAGTAAACGTGACTTCATACAGACATCTGTTGTATAAAAAATACACTAGTTGATTAATACAAGATCTCTATGACATCAGCAAAGACCCACTTTCTTTCCATTTTTTGATACTGCCACTCACAGTGTGCCAGCTCCTCCCTTTGTTATCACATTTTGGTTTCATGAGCTCTCAGCATCACTCCTCGTCTAACCACAACGAGAGAGAGAGAGGGAGAGAGAGAGAGAGAGAGAGAGAGAGAGAGAGAGAGAGAGAGAGAGAGAGAGAGAGAGAGAGAGAGAGAGAGAGAGAGAGACCCTAGACACCCCTCAGCAGTCTTGCCAGCTTATTTCATTGCCCACAATTGTATCAGATACCATTATCAAAGGGAATTACTAAGGCTGGATTCACTTAATCAAGACTCACTTCCCACTCCCTCATGCTAAGGGAGACCAAGTCTCCTCTGATGTACTTGTCATACTGTAGAAGAAACCATAATTCTACTTGCAAGGGAAAAAAAATGAAAGGATGGTTGCTAAGTAGGCAACCAACCATGGCCACCCAAGTAGGGTCTTGTGCTGAGTTGCTTTTCCAATGGTGAGCAGATTTGTAATGAAACTTGCATACATATTCTCTCTTCTATCTCCACACATGGCAGCATTTATATAAAATACCTGCCAAGATCTTTGGATATGCATAAGAGAAAAGATGATTTCCACCTTGGAAGTCATACATTTATTTGAGATGCTACTGCATGCCATGGATTACTAGTAACTAATTTCAGCATGTGTTCAAGTCAAAGAGCATGACTAAACCAGTCCTCAGATTCACATTGGGAGCATCTGTTTCCTGGGATCACTTGTGGAACCAATTTTTGTATCAGTCGGTGTTCAAGCAGGAGACAGAAACCATATCAATTATTTGCACAGAGAATTTAACATAAAACTTTTTAATTTCATGCCAACTTGTTAACTAAAAAGTCAAGGATAGAACACTGTGGTAGGGTTCAGTAAACTAAACATGCAAATGGCCAGATACTAAATATTTTCAGCTTTGCAGTCATATGGTCTCCATCACAGTACTCAAATCTTCTCTTATAGAATAAAAGCAGCCATAGACAATAGAGATGCGAATTTGCCTACCACTGCATGAAGGTGTTATGGAGGTATTGATTGCAGATGCAGCCACACTCCTTGGCCTGCAAGAATAAATGGAAGGGGGTGATATGTTTAAAACTTAGAGGTCTAGAGGAAAGACCAGTGGAGCTGAAACACGAACTTCTCAGAAGTGTGTGCTAGCTGGTGCTGGTGTCTCTGAAGCAGTGCCATAACCCAACTCCACAAGGGTTGGAAAACCTGCAAAATAAATTCAGCTGTTGTTATAGGAAAATACTGCTGATGCTAAGGTGAAACGCTATTGCACAGTCAGAAGAAACAGGCAAGAAACAAACAGGAAGGAATCCATTCTCCCTCCTTCAGCCTTATCATCTCCATCTAGTGTCCTCCATTGGCATAGCTCAGTGGGGAGCCAGGTGGCCATGCTGAAATGAGGTTTGCAAAATCTTAGCCTCAGCATCAGAAATTGGATTTTAGAAGAGTGGGCTTGGAGCTAACAAACAATAGCTTTCTAACTGGCTTAGAAGTTGGTACATTAGTTTCACCATAAAGGATAAGTCATACATAAAACAAGTTTAGAATGAACTGACTCCATTATTTTAATTTTTTAGGAACCCTTCATACCAGTGATTTTAATTCTGGGGATTTATCTAAAGAAACAAAAAGCACTCATTTAAAAAAATATAGGCACCCCTACGTTCACTGCAGCATTATTTATAAGAGCCAAGCTATGAAAGCAACCCAAGTGTCCATCAGTAGATGAATGGATAAAAAAGTTGTGATACATTTACACAATGGAATGTTATTCAGCATAAAAAAAAAAGAAATCTACCATTTGTGACAGCATGGATGGACCTAGGGTGTTCTGTTAACTGAAATAAGTCAGTCAGAGAAAGACAAATACCATACGGTTTCATTTATATGTGGAATCTAAAGAACAAAATAAATAAACAAATAAAATTGGGGAAAAAAACTCATAGACACAGAGATCAGAATGGTGATTGTCCGATGGAAAGAGGTTGGGGGACTGAGTGCAAAAGGTGAAGGGATTGAGGCATACAAATTGGTAGTTACAGAATAGTCATGGGATATAAAATACAGCATAGGAAATATGGTCAATAACATTGAGATAATTATGTATGGGGACAGGTGGGTACTGGAAATATCAGGGAGATCACTTTGTAATATAAATGTAAATTATATGATTGCCTAATCACTATGCTGTACACCTGAAACTAATCTATCCTATATAATAAAAGCCTAGGTGACATGATGCCCTCACGCGACGCCCTTGTGCGACATCGTCACAAGATGGCCACCACAAGATGGCTGCATGCACAGTGGAGGCAGGGCCTGGTGGCCACTCCACGCAGTGAGGCCTGGGGGTCCCGCAGCTCTGTGTAGCGTGAAGGAGGCTGGTCCTGGTGTCTCCGCCACCATGTGTGGAGGAGGTGGGCCCCAGTGGAGGAGGCAGGTCACAGCAGGGGAGGGCAGTTGGGGGCAATCAGGCCTGCAGCGGAGGGCAGTTGGCGGTGATCAGGCCAGCAGGGAAGCAGTTAGGCATCAATCAGGCTGGCAGGAGAGCAGTTAGGAGCCAGCAGTCCTGGATTGTGAGAGGGATGTCCCAGATTGGAGAGGGTGCAGGCCAGGTTTAGGGACACCCCCCTATGCACAAATTTTATGAACCAGGCCTCTAGTCTACACTAATAAAAGAGAAACATGGTAATTGGTGTATGACCACTACCCTTTTCATTGGCTAATCAGCGAGATATGCAAATTAACTGTCAGCCAAGATGGCGGCCGGCAGCCAGGCAGCTTGAAACTAACATGAGGCTTGCTTGCTTCAGTGACGGAGGACTCCAACGTTCCCCGCCTGCTGCTGCAGGCCTCTGGGCGGGCAATTTAAGAAACATTGTAACAAATACCGCGGGACTTCAGCCAGCAGATTCGCAACATTGTAAGCAAAGGCCAGAAACCTACTTTCAGCCGCGGAGGCCTAAGAGCTGGAGCCAAGCCTCAAGGTAAAGCTGGCCCAGAATTTTAAAAAAAGAAAAAGAAAAAAAGGAGCGGTTGGGAACTTCAGTCACTCCCAGCCTGAAAACAGCCCTCAGCCCCTCACCCAGACTGGCCAGGCACCCCAGTGGGGACCCCCACCCTGAAGGATGTGTGACCAGCTGCAAACAGCCATCATCCCCTCACCCAGGCTGGCCAGGCACCCCAGTGGGGACCCCACCCTGATCCAGGACACCCTTCAGGGCAAACCAGCCGGCCCCACCCATGCACCAGGCCTCTACCCTATATAGTAAAAGGGTAATATGCCTCCCAGCACCGGGATCAGCGTGACAGGGGGCAGCGCCCAAACCCCCTGATCGCCCTGCGGCTCTGTGTGTGACAGGGGGAGGGGCCCCAACCCCCTGAGCAGCCCTGCTTTGTGCCTGATAGGGGGGAGCTCCCCAACCCCCCCCCCCCCACAGGCCCTGCTCTATGTGTGATGGGGTAGAGCCATAACCTCCCCATCGGCCCTGCCTTGAGTGTGAGAGTGGCAGTGCCCCAACCCCCAGATTGGCCCTGCTCTGTGCCTGACAGGGGGTGGTGCCGCAACCTCCCCATCGACCCTGCCTTGAGTGTGACATGGGACGGTGCACCAACCCCCCAACTGGCCCTACCCTGAGCGTGACTGAGGGTGGCATCACAACCTCCCAATCTGCCCTGCTCTGTGCATGACGGGGCGGCACCCCAACTCCCCAATCGGCCCTGCTCTGAGCCCAACCAGGGGCTGCACCTAGGGATTGGGCCTGCCCTCTGCCACCTGGGAGCAGGCCTAAGCCAGCAGGTCGTTATCTCCTGAGGGGTCCCAGACTGCGAGAGGGCACAGGCCGGGCTGAGGGGTCCCCCTCCCCCCGAGTGCACAAATTTTTGTGCACTGGGCCTCTAGTATACATATAAAAGGCTAAGTGACCAACCATACGTCTGTCTGACCATCTGACTGACTGGTCGGCCGGTACATATGACGCACACTGGCAATCTATACTAATAAAAGGGTGGTATCCTAATTAGACTGGATGTCTTCTGGATGACCTTCCAGATGTCCTTCCTGACAAAGCTGGGCCGGGCAAACCTGCCTGCCTGCAGTCCTGGGTGCCAGCGCCTGCAGCCCAGGAGACAGAGAAAAGTTGCCCTCCCCACGGTCCCAGGCACCAGTGCCTGCAGTCTGGAAGATGGAGAAAAGACACCAGCCCTGTGGTCCCAGCAGCACCCACGGCCTAGGAGATGGAGAAAAGCCTGCTGCCTGGGAAATGGAGAAAAGCCACCAGCATCACAGTCTTGGGCGCCTGCTCCTGTGGCCCAGGAGATAGAGAAAAGCCACCTGCCCATGGTCCCCTGTGGCTGTGGCCTGCCCGGGCGAAGCCAGCCCGGGTCCTAGGTGCCTGCAGCCAGCAGAGGAGGGAATCATGGGGCCCAGGTGAAGGCCTGAGGCAGAGGTGATTAGGGGTGATCAGGCAGGCAGACAGAGGGGTTAGGGTCAATAAGGCAAGCAGGCAGGTGAGCACTTAGAAGCCAGCAGTCCTGGATTGCTAGAGTCATGTCCGACTGCCGGTTTAGGCCTGATCCCTGTGGACATTCCCCAAGGGGTCCTGGATTGGAGAGAGTGCAGGCCAGGCTGAGGGACCTCCCCCGCTGTGCATGAATTTCATGCACCAGGCCTCTAGTCCTATATAATAAAAACCTAATATGCTAAGTGTCCAGTCGTCTGGTTGGCCATTCAACCAATCAAAGCGAAATACTAGTATGCTAATGATATGCTAAGGCCACTCAACTTCTTGCTATGATGTGCACTGACCACCAGGGGGCAGACACTCCAATCGGTAGGTTAGCTTGCTGCTGGGGTCCGGCTGATCAGGACTGAGCAAGACGGGCCGGACACTCCCTGGACCCCTCCTGCATTCCCTCACTGGCTGGCCAACCTCCCGTGTCTCTCCCCGGCCCCGATCGTGCACCGGTGGAATCCCTTGGCCTGGCCTGCACCATCTCACAATCTGGGACACCTCAGGGGATGTCAGAGAGACAGTTTCAGCCCAATCCTGCAGGCCAGGCAGAGGGACCCCACTGGTGCATGAATTTCATACACTGGCCCTCTAGTTTAAAAATAAATGTTGACACGCACATTCGTGATACATATAAAGCTCTTGCTGGAACCAATCACACACGATGCCAGAATGTATCTGAAGACCAACTATTGGAACAATGTACCTCTAAAGCTGAAAGAAAGTGACATCATCGACAGAATATGTCTGAAGACCAACTATTGGCACAACATACCTCTGAAGCTGATTCCAAGTATTGATTTGTCCCCATCTGATACTGGCCTCCCATTTAAATTAATTCAAAGACAGTTTCCCATGATGCCAGCATTTGCAATGACTAGTAATAATCACAAGGACAAACTCTAGACAGAGTAGGAATATTCCTACCTGAACACGTTTTTGGACATGTTCAGTCATATGTTGCTTTCTCTCAAGTTCAAAGAGCATGTAATGTTAAAATTAAAGTTGTAAATACTTCATCACAAGGGAAATTAGTCAAGCACTCTAAAAGTGTTTTTACTCTTAATGTGGTATACAGGGAGACATTAGAATAAGTTTAATCAAATTTATCAGTCATTGTTTTTATCAATGTTGTTTTTATATCATGTTTTTGTTGTTTTTATATCATGTCTTTGTTGTTATTATATCATGCTGTTGTTTATTTATTAATCAATTTATCAATCATTGTTTTTATCAATGTTTTTATATCATGTTTTTGTTATTTTTATATCATGTCATTGTTTTTATATCATGTTATTATTTATTAATCAATTTATATATTATTTTCATATACATTTTACTAATTTTCTTTCATCTCTGACACTTCTATTATAGAAAAAGGGCAAATAGTGATATTAAAATATTTTGTATTTTAATTTTATAATACTATATATATACACTATTTTGATGTAATTTTTTGTGGTAACGTAATTACTGTATGAATCTTTCTTCTAATTAATTTCCTTTCGATGTACATGAAGCTGTGTACCAAGCCACTAGTACAAAATAATACTGAAAGTAAACTTTAATTTAAAAAGTAATAAATAATTTTTTTTAAAGTAAAGAATGAACCTGCTCAGCTTTTTCATGAACTCTGACTACAGTACAAGCCCATTAAGTAATCTACATAAGCTCTTTACTTCAGTAAAAGTTCCTTTTTCACTTCTTCCTAAAAGAGGATTGAGAAGTATTATCTCCCTTGTTTTCCATTTGAAAGAAGACAAAGAACTATAACTAATCAGTAAAGTCAATGACCCCACTCAGGTCACTTCTGAAACAGAAAGGGCCACCCAAGCTGATGCAGGTTCTCCTGCTCTTGTTATTACTGCTTCTGGGCATACACAGATGGTTCCATAATCTCTTCAAAGCCTACTGGGAAATTAAAAAGAATACTAAATCAATTTAGCGTTTTTAATAAAATAGTAATGTTTTTTAATGGAGTTCTTCATTGCTATGGGTGGCAGAAATGGACTAGAGACAGAAGAGATGATAATTAGGGAGCTATTTTAATTTTGGAAACTAGTCCCTGGTCCAAAGGACCACACATTCTTTGCCCTTGGATAATCTCCACTATTAATAAGAACAGGGATCTGAGGCATAAAAGAAAATAAAGCACCCTCCAGGATGACATGTCATAATTGGAGGGCCCATCAAATATTCCAGGTTCCATTTTCCCTAGAGTGTTTGTACCAAACAACACAGTGGACCAGATAATATTTTGAAATTTTCTTTTCTATTCCTCCCCCTCATGCTAAGTCTTGAAAGAAAGAAGATGCAGAAACCTTTGCTAAATTATATTACCTTCCTTGGAAATGATCTCTGATGCGTGCCATTCTGCATTTGATCACTTCCCTATACTTTGCATCCTTGTGACATTTTATCTTATTCAACATGGCTTCTCAGTCAACAAGTATATGTGCTGTGTGGTAACTGCACATTGCCCATTACTGCCTGAGGTACTATAGGATTCTTAGAATTTCTTCCATTGTCAAAATATTTACTCTATGGTTAGAGAAGCAGAATGGAAATATGAGACTATAGGATTCAACAAAATGTTAAATGAGGTCATTTCTTTCTCAGCATCCTAGTTAACAGACTTAAACATTGGAAAAGAGAAAATATTTGTGAGCTGAAGTAAGTAGCCTAAATTTTCAAGTTAAAAATGGGATTTAGATTGGGCTTTGGAGGATGAGTAGGGTCTAAACAGAGGGAAGCTGGGCTGAGAAAACACCTGAGCAAATGCACAGAAGCAAATATTAAAATTCTGAGCTAGGTGAGGCAAGGGCTAAAGCTTTGAGAAAACAATAGCATGAAATGAGGTTCCTAAGTGTTTATGAAAGTGCTTGAAAATAATTAGTAAAGCAGGAACTTCAAGTAGGCAGAATCAGATCGGCTAAAATTGGGGGGTTGAAAAGATTGATCATCAGAATAAAAAATGGTTAAGCAAAAAGAAGGAAGTTCTTGTAAGGGATGTCAAGCAGGAGGCTAATGTAGTGGCCCAAGCATAGGTAGGTAATAATCCTACTAGAGTGGTAGCCATGAGGATAGAGAGGAAGGCTTCCAGAAACCAGAAACTGAGGTCAAAGTGGAAGATACCAGTAGTTGATTACTTTGATAGTGTCTTTGTCAGCACTCTGGATCCCCCAATCTTTAGCAGGTCCCTTCCCTGCCTGCTTCAGGATCCAAAGGTAGCACCATGCCCCCGGATAATAATGAAATCTTTTGAGGGCCATGCCAATCATGCTGTTCCACAGCTTTCAGTCCTTTTTTCATTGCGTTCCTCCCCCCAACCATCACCCCCCATACACAGTGTTTATACTGACCCATCATCTCTTAAAATCTTCCTTTCTTTCCCCTAACCAGTGGTCGGCAAACTTCGGCTCGCCAGCCACATGCGGCTCTTTGGCCTCTTGAGTGTGGCTCTTCCACAAAATACCACATGCGGGTGCGCATGTTCAGTGTGATTGAAACTTCGTGGCCCATGCACAGAAGTCAGTATTTTGTGGAAGAGCCACACTCAAGGGGCCAAAGAGCCGCATGTGGCCCACGAGCCGCAGTTTGCCGACCACTGCAAACAGAAGGATCAAATATGCTTGCTGCTTTATAATTTAATGGGATACTGGCAATCTTATCTGAGAACTTCATGATTTTTTCTCAAACCCCCATCTCATAAAGAACATTTGGTTCTTTGTACAATATGATACATTCTCATTTCACCTGACTTTTTAGCCACTACCCCCATAGCTCCTCTAAAACATCTCCACCTATTATACAGGTACTCAATGTTTTGGTTTGGTCCAGTTCAGATGTATGAAGCTGCACAATAGATTTTTTAAATAAATGACTGCCACTACAGTTATCACTTTTATAATTACTGTTATTTTCACACCTTTCATATTTTTTGACATCTAATACTATGTTTAACATTGTTATTTTTTAAATTTATCTTTATTGTTGAAAATATTACAGATGGTCTGTCTTCTCTTTCCCCCATTGACCCCCTCCACCCTGTACTCCATCCTCCAGGACTTTACCACACTATTGTCTGTGTTCATGGGTTATTCATATATTCACATAAGTTTTTTTGGTTAATCTCTTCCCGCACAATAGATTTTTAAACTGCATCATTATGAGCTTCTGTTATTTTATTTTTATCTCACTACCTGGAATCTAACTTCTCCAGGCACAGGACCTTGTGCTGCGTAAGTCCACACAGCATTGCCATTTCAAATCTCAAGAAATATTAGTTAAATGAGCTCATTGTGTGCATGTTTGCATTCCTTGCTAAGAAGCTGGGGATGCAGATGGAGATGTTTTGAGAAGAAACTCCAGAATTTCTCAACTTTAAAATGCATGCACTTTGCTAACAGGTGAGTAAAATTTCATGAAAACATCTTTTCTTTTTAATGTAGGGGATAAACTATATATAGACATGAAACCCCAGGCTTGAAATGTCATATTTCAAAATGGCTCTTATATTATTCCTTGGAAAATGACTTTGAAGTAAAACAGAGCCCAGTACGAGGACTAGTTCTTTCTTTTTTAAACAAAATGTCATTTGTTCTTTAGCACAGTGATCCCAAAACAGTAATTTATAGTAAATTTTAATAGCATGAAAGCTCATACTATTCACAGTTAATAGCCATTATTTTTTCCTGTTTGATTCAGGCACAGATTTTCATAAATTTTCTTTGGCCTCTTTCCCATTCTTGCAAATGGCTCTTCCCTTCTCATTCTTTAACTTAGCTTGTTCCTCATTTTCTTCTACCTGTACACACTGTCTACTAAACACACCCAATTTCTCAATTGATGTGTATCTAGCTACATTTTATTGTTACTACCTGTGATGGTCATTTAAATAAGCTAAAGATATTCATTTAATCCAGCTATAAACTTAAAAGAAATTAAACTTTTTACTAACATAAAAACTTTTTATTTAACATAAAACTTTTTAGTGCCATGCAAACTTGTGAGCTAAAAAGGCGAGAACTTATTCACCAAATCCAAGATTCAGGCTGGAGGAAGGAAGTGCCTCTTATCGTCAGAGCCTAATGAGTTTAGGCTCTCATTTATGCAATAAAAGTTTTTGTACAGACTCTCAGAAAGCAATTTCAATTGAAAAGCCATATTTAAAAAGAAGCCACCCATTTCTCCTCCTGTCTTGTCTTTGCCTGGGTTTTCACAATACTCACTTAAGGCAAAATTGACCTTTGTTAGGAAAAAATAAATAAATTTGATATTCCAAAGGTATGTTAACAGATATGTTATCTTAGATGCAAAATAAGACAACAGACAAGCTCAGATAAGGCAAAGATTGACCTTTCTTAAGGAAAAATACTGGCCTAGTACATGACTACCTGCCATGAACTGCTTTAGTTAGTAAGTTTCAATTTCAGTCTATCCCATGTGGTCTCTAAATTTGTAAGGTCTGCCATGTAGGCCTTCCCTGTGCTTGTTAGAATGTGGCCCCGTTTTGTCCACACTATAAGTATACCAACAAACTTCTTTGCAGAAATAAATAAGCTGCTCCCAAAATTCATATGGAAATGCAAGAAATTCAGAGTAGCTGAAACAATCTTGCAAATTTGGAGGACTCACATTTCCCAAACTCAAAACCTACTACAAAGCTACAGTGATCAAGACAGTGTGGTATTAGTATAAGCATAAACATATAAATAAATGGAACAAATTGTGAATTTTGAAATAAACACATTTATGGTAAATTTATTTTCAATAAGAGTGCCAAGGGTTAGACTCTTACCTTGCACCAAACACAAAAATTAAGTCAAAATGGATCAAAGATCTAAATGTAAAAGCCTAAACTAGAAAACTCTTAGAAGAAAACATAAGTGTAACTGGGTGGAGAGAGGCAAAGGGGGAAATGGAGGATATTTGTAACACTGTCAACAACAACAACAAAAAATTACACACACAAAAAAAAGAAAACATAAGAATAAATATTTACAAATTTAGATTAGGTAATAATTTCATGATATCCAATAAAGAGGGAATATGCTAATTGACCCTCACACCATCACAAAGATGGTGACACCTATAGCCAATAAGGAGGGAATATGCTAATTGACTGCCCTGCCCTCAAAGATGGTGGTGCCCACAACTAATAAAGAGGGAACATGCTGATTGACTGCCCCGCCCTCAAAGATGGCGGCGCCCACAGCCACAAGATGGCAGTGCACAGTCCCCTCAGCCCCCTGGGGTGGCAGGCACACAGCACCTGCCCCTGGAGTCCCCCAGTACCCTCAGCCCCCCAGCCCCCCAGGGCCAACCCGAGGCACAGGCAAGCCACAGATGACAGATGCCCAGCTGCCCAGGGCAACCTGAGTCTCAGGTAACCAGGGCCGGCTGAGGCTTGCGCTGCCAGCAGTGGCAGCAACAGAGGTATGATGAAGGTATCACCTTCTCCTGATTGCCGGGTCACCTCCCGCCCCTGAGGGCTCCCAGACTGTGAGAGGGGGCAGGCCGGGCTGAGAGACCCCCCCCTCCAGTGCATGAATTTTCATGAACTGAGCCTCTAGTAGTTATTATACTAATAACATAAGCAACGACAACAAAATAGATAAATGAAACATCTGTCACTTTTTTGTTTTCTGTTTATTCTATTGTTTTTGTTTTCTTTTTCTTGTCTTGATTTTTTATAACCATTTTTAGAATTCCTTTTTAATTTATCTATAGCATTTTTAAATTTATCTCATTGTTCAGCTTTTTTAGTAGTTGCTCTAGGTATTACATTAGCCTATATAATAAAGAGGTAATGTGCAAATTGACTGTCATGCCCTCGCACAAGATGGCCGACCCCATGTGGGCACAATATGGCCACCACAAGATGACCGGCAGGTGTGGGCAGTTGTGGGCGATTAGGCCAGCAGGGGAGGGCAGTTGGGAGGGACCAGACTGCAAGGGAGGGCAGTTAGGAGTGACCCAGCCTGCAGGGGAGGGCAGTTAGGGGCGGCCAGGCCTGCAGAAAAGGGCAGTTAGGGGTGACTGGGCCAGCAGAGGAGGCCAGTTAGAGGGGATCAGGCCTGCAGGGGAGGGCAGTTAGGGGACCAGGCCTGGAGGAGAGGGCAGTTAGGGGAACCAGGCCTGGAGGAGAGGGCAGTTAGGGGCGACCAGGCCTGGAGGAGAGGGCAGTTAGGGGCGACCAGGCCAGCAAGTGAGGGCAGTATATACATAACTTATCACAGTCTACTTGGCATTGTTGTTCTACCAGTTTAAGTGACATATAGAAATCTTACTTGTTTTTATGTCCTTTTACATCCCCCACTTATGAATATAATAAATATTTTCTCTATATACTAGTATATTTAGAGCCATGTGGGATGGTGTTATAATTTTGTTTCAACCATGTAATATTTGCTGTTTAAAAAACTTCCTTTAGTCATTCATTTAAAGTGGATCTGTTAGCAAAAAATTTTCCTAATTTTCCTCCATTTTAAAAATCTTTTGATTTCCTCTTTTGGAAATCTTGAAGTATATTTTCTGCAGGTCTGCAATTTGTGGTTGACTATTCAGATTCCTAGGCCCTGAAGTTGCCCAGGAAAGAGCAAGAGCACCCACGACTTTAAAGCAGTGATTTTCAACTGGTGTGCCACAGAATTCTTAAAACACATAATACCTGACTATTTAGTCATGGGCACTGAACTCTTTCCTGTAAACTGTAAAATAAAATAAAAAATTAAAAATAGCCAACACAACAGTAGCTGTTCCATGTGAATGAATCAAAATTATATCTATTTTTGCCCTGGCCAGGTGATTCAGTATATTGGAGTGTCATCATATACACCAGCAGGGATGTGGGTATGATTTCCAGTCAGGGTATGTACCTAGGTTGAGGGTTCGATCCCCAGTCAGGGCCCATACAGGAGGCAATCAATTGATGTTTCATTTTCACATCGATGTTTCTCTCTCTAAAAAAAAATTAATTAAAAAATCCTCAGATGATGATTATAAAATTTATATCTATTTTTTTGTCAGGTAGGCAAAAAATATATATTTTTGGTGTGCCACAAATTTTAGTAATTAATTTATGGTGCCATGAAATGAAAAGAGTTGAAAATCACTGCTTTAAAGGATCATAGACTTTTAAGTGGTTACCAGAACAAAGCCCTGAAAGACATACTTACCCAAAGATTTTTTTAAACCCTCACCTAAGGATATGTTTTATTTATTTATTTTTAGAGAGAGAGAAACATTGATGTGAGAGAGAAACATCAATCGGTTGCCTCCTCTACGTGTAGGTACGTGCCCTGATCGGGAATTGAACCAGCAACCTTTTGGTGTCCTGGACAATGCTCCAACCAACTGAGCCACCAGGCCAAAGCAGCCAAAGATTTTTTTGCATGACACTTTTAAATCGGGCAGGAGTCCCAATAATAACTCAGAGTAAAATTATTGCTATCTCTCTGGTATTGAAGCTTAGGGCCAAATTTAATTTGATTTAAAATAAATAAAGTAATATTGCATGCCTCACACACTTAGCTTTGTAAAATAAAACTTAAGCCTCCACTACTGCATAGTTTTCATTTTTATCTCATTCTTACAGGAGAACGGGAGCTCTTTTTTTAAAAAAAATATATTCTTTATTGCAGAGAGAAAGTGAGAGGGAGATAGATAGAAAGATAGAAACATCAATTATGAGAACCAATCATTGATAAGCTGCCTCCTGCATGCCCCCCACTGGGGATTGAGCCTGCAACCTGGGCATATGCCCTGACCTAGATTTAAACCGTGACCTTATGGTTCATAGATTGATGCTCAACCACTGAACCACTCCAGCTGGGCAAGAACAGAAACTCTTGATCCCAGAACAATTATACTTACCCCTTCCTTTTTCATTTTTTTTAATTTGTCAATTTCATTTTTAGATCACTGTAGCTTCTATGATAACTGTATGCTCCTTGATTTTGTTTTTGTTTTAAACACTTAAAATAAGTTAGCTCTTCTTACAAAGCTAGCGTTACACACGGTAGGACTACTTTAGCCCCAGTTCTCAGAAGAAATATACCAAAGGAACATGGGTTCCAAGTGAGATGTTTCCCTCACCTTGTACAGGAATGTCAGCTGCGATGTTAGAGGTAAAAATTCCTCTTTTTGTACTTTCTATTTCTCCTGTGGTCTTGGAAATGCAGACATTTTTTATACAATTTAAATCTATTTTTGTGGTTATACTGACACAGTGGACATTATTGGTTTGACCTGAGAGTTCTAGTGTATCATGTCCTCATATGGCTGCATCTTCTATTGCTTTTTCTGGGTCTTCCTGAGATGTGCATTATCCTCTTCTTCTTCAAATACTTTTAGCTATTTCTTGGCTCTAATTTTCTCAATTATTTTTTCAATTATTAATTTTTAAAATGTGGGACACTCAAAAAATGTTATAGCTATTAATATACTCTTGACTATCAGATGTTTATCTCAAGTCTCAATCTGTCTCTGTCTACCCAATGTCAGACCATATAACCTCTCCTACTACATGTAGGAATCTCACCAGAGATTTAGCAAAATTATCTCAAACTCAGTGTATACAAACTGAACTCCTACTTTCTCCATTAAAATCACCATCTCCTCCTGTAGTCCCATCTCAGGAATTGGCATCATCACTCATCTATCCAGGTACCCAAAGTGTTTTCTCACCCCCTCCTAAATCAAACTGTTGCCAAGACTTAAAAACTAAATATCATGCAAAATTTTTCCTCCTCTCCTTCCCCACTGATACTTCTTTAATTTAGCTTCCAATCATTTCTCAGCTAAACATATACAACTGCTATTACTACTAATAATAAAACAATACTAATAACCAATATTAGAGGAGGAATCTAAAGATCTCTCTGTAGCTCCTGCTGGGTGGCCTCAGGCAGTGGCTGACTTTGCACCTGCCTGGAGACCCAAGAGCCAGTGTACCCAGTGGTCAGTGTCAGACCATACCAGATTAAAACTCTACACATCATAAGCAACACATTCAAGGGGCAGACTCAGTGAGCAGCAAAGCCCCACTGAAGCAAGTCCTGCTCCATAGGGGTGTCTCCTGTGCAGCAGCTTTCCCACTGTAGTCACAGTTGGTCCTCACAGCCAATTGGCTTAGAGGTCAATTCCTCCCAGTGACACCAACAGCAGTCAAATTTCAACTACAAGACTATGCTCAAATCCCAGAGAGGTGCATCTTTACTGAGCCACTAGGGCCTATAGAACACCTACTACACAAGGCCATTCTACCAACTCAAGTATACATAGCAGCTCTACCCAATACATATAAACAAACACAGGGAAGCAGCTAAAATGTGGAGACAAAGAAACACGTCAGAAATTAAAGAAATGGAAGAAAGAAAACTGCTAAATATAAAGTTCAAAACCACAGTTATAAGGTTACTCAAGAATCTTCTAGAAACCTCCAAAAAAATGGAAAAGGACCAGTCAGAAATTAAGCATACACTAAGATAAAGAATAATATACAGGGATTCAACAGTAGAGTAGAGGATTCTGAGAATTAAATCAACCATTTGAAATACGAGGAAGCAAAAAACATCCAACCACAAGAGCTAAAAGAAAAAAGAATAAAATAAATATGAAGATAGTGTAAGAAGCCTCTGGGACAACTTCAAGAGTACCAACATTCACATTAAGGGTGTTCCAAAAGAAGATAGAGAGTAAGGTATTGAAAACCTATTTGAAGAAATAATGACATAAAACTTTCTGTACATGGTGAAAGAAATAGACTTACAAATCTAGGAAACACAGAGAGCCCTAAACAAGATGAACCCAAAGAGTATCACACTAATTAAGACACATAATAATTAAAATGCCAAAGGCTAAAGACAAAGAGATAATCTTAAAAGCAGCAAGAGAAAATAAGTTAGTTACTTACATGGTAATGCCCATATGACTGTCAGCTGATTTCTCAATAGAAACTATGCAGGCCACAAGGAAATGGCAAGAAATATTGAAAGTGATGAATAGCAAGGGCCTACAACCAAGATTACTCTATCCAACAATGCTATCATTTAAAATTGAAGGTCAGATAAAGAGCTTCACAGACAAAAACTACTATACCTAATAAATGAATTTAGCAATGTAGCAGGATACAAAATTAACACCCAGAAATCTATGGCCTTTTTATACACTAATAATGAACTCACAGAAAGTGAAACTAAAAAAATAATCCCATTTACTATTGCACCAAAAAAATTAAGATACCTAGGAATAAATATAACTAAGGAGGTAAAAGACCTGTACTTGGAAAACTACAGGACATTGAAAAAAGAGATAGAGGAAGATGAGAAAGATATAAGCAAATGGAAGAACATACCATGTTCATGGATTGGTAGAATCAACATAATTAAAATGTCCATACTACCCAAAGCAATCTACAGATTTAATGCAATCCATATTAAAATACCAATGGCATCTTTCAAAGATCTAGAACAAACTCTGCAAAAACTCAATTGGAATTTTAAAAAAAACACAAAAACTAATAACCATAGCAATTCTGAGAAAGAACAAAGTTGGAGGAATCACAATACCAGATATCAAGCTATATGACCAAGCCACAATTCTCAAAACTGCCTGGTACTGGCATAAGAACAGACATATAGACCAATGTAACAGAACAGAGAACCCAAAAGTTGACCGAAGCCATTATGCTCAATTAATATTTGACAAAGGAGCAAGAGCACACAATGGAGTCAAGACAGTCTCTTCAATAAATGGTGCTGGGAAATTTGGTCAGATGCACACAAAAAAAATAAAATTAGATCACCAATTTACATCATACACAAAAACAAACTCAAAATGGCTAAAGGACTTAAATGTAAGATGGGAAACCATAAAAATTCTACAAGACTCCATAGGCAGCAAAACAGCAGACATATGTTGTAGCAATATCTTTACCGACACAGCTCCTAGGGCAATGGAGACTAAGGAGAAAATAAACAAATAGGACTACATCAAAATAAAAAGCTTCTGCACAGCAAAAGAAACCATCAACATCAATAAGAAAGCCCACTGCATGGGACAACATATTTGCCAATGCTATCTCCAGTAAGAGTTTAATCTCCAAAATTTACAAGGAACTCATACAACTTAACAAAAGGAAGATAAACAATCCAATAAAAAAATGGGCAAAGGACCTAAATAGACACTTTTCAAAAGAGGACATACAGGAGGCTGAGAGACATATGAAAACATGTTCAAAGTCACTAATCATCTGAGAGATGCAATTCAAAACAACCATGAGGTACTATTCACACCTGTCAGAATGGCTATCATCAACAAACGATAAGTGCTGGTGAGGATGTGGAGAAAAAGGAAACCTCATGCACTGCTGGTGGGAATGCAGACTAGTATGGGCACTGTGGAGAATAGTATGGAATTTCCTCAAAAAGTTAAAAATGGAACTCCCATTTGACCCAGTAATCTCACTTCTAGGAATATATCCCAAGAAACCAGAAACACCAATCAGAAAGGATATATGCACCCTTATGTTCATAGCAGCATAATTTACAATAGCTAAGATTTGAAAACAGCCTAAGGGCTCATCAGCAGATGAGTGGTTTAGAAAACTGTGGTACATCTACACAATGGCATACTACACTGCTATAAAAAAGAAGGAACTTTTACCATTTGCAATAGCATGGATGGAACTAGAGAGCATTATGCTAAGTGAAATAAGCCAGCTGGAGAAAGATAAATATCACATGATCTCACCCTTTTGTGGGATATAATGATCAACATAAACTGATGAACAAAAATAGATCCAGAGACAAGTGGCAGGGTTAGAGAGCAACCAAAGGACTTGTATGCATGCATATTGGCATAACCAATGGACACAGACACTGGGGCAGTGGGGGCTTTCCCGGGGTGGGAATGGCTGTCGGGGAGGGGGTCAATGAGGGGAAAAGGAGACATATGTAAAACTTTAGACAATAAATAAAATTAAAAAGAGCTTCACAGACAAGAGAAAGCTAAAGGAGTTCATCACCAGCAAACCAGTATTATATGAAATGTTGAAGAGTATTCTTTAGGAAGAGGAAGAGGAAGAAAAAAAAAATATCAAAAATATGAACAACAAAATGGCAACAAATGCATAACTGTCAACAATTGAATCCAAAAATCAAAATAAATGAATAAGAAATCTAATGAACATTATAAACTGGTGAATAAAATAGAATCAGAGGCATGGAAATGGAACAGACTGATGATTCTCAGAGGGAAGGAGGTTGGGGGGTGAGAAGAGATTAAACAAAGATCTTATATGCATATATGCATTACCTATGGACACAAAAAATAGGGTGGCAAATGCCTGGGGCAGAGCGGGGACAGGTGGAGGGGGACAATGGAGGGGGGAAGAGGGACATCTGTAATAATCTCAACAATAAAGACTTTAAAAAATAAATAATAAATAAAATCTCTGGAGCCTAAAAATAGCACTAAATGGCTTCCTGTGCCATTGAAAAATGTTCGTCACCTGCATCATCCAGGCCCATATCCCAGAGTAAACATCCTCCCAATGTGCTCCAGTCACATTAGTCCATTAAGGGCTCCTTTGCAGATTCCTCTGACTTCATCGCTCCTCCCCATTTTCTTCGGCTGGCAGAAGTCTATTCTTAACTCCAAGAAGTAAACGGGTAGGTGGTAACCTCTTAGCAATCTCCAAGGCAGGTGGTTTCCATTAGCCAAAAGTCAGTCTCCAAAAGGAGTGACAGGTATAAAGCATTAGCTTGGCATTGGCAGCAGCAGAGGAAAGTGTGTACTAGCCAGGGAGTGGAGATGAGGCAGTAACCGTCATCTACAGCCTCTTTCACACTTACTGCTCGACCTTCTAATTGTCTTTTCGTTATCTTCCCTGCTACACAGGGAATTTTCTGAGGGCAAGGATTACAGCTTTTATTCTGCATTTCATTTGCAAGCACACTGTCTGGTAAACTGATGAATGAATGAATGAATGAATGAATGAATATGAATGAATGACATACAATTCCACAAGGAAATTCCACCATAAGTGGGGAGATAGACAAATGTGTACAAAATAATGTGAGTAGTGCCATAGAAATATAAAAAGGAGTGACGCGAGCAAGGTTTCTGTCAGTCTTATTCTAGTGTCTCCCCAGGTCTAATGGAGGGCCTAGCCCTTACTTGGCACTCAATAAATACATGTGATGAGATCAAGGAATTTATGTGCCCTGAATTTCTGAAATCAAGAGTAATTAAAATTGGTTACAATTAATTTCTACTAGCTTGTATTAATTAGAAGGCAGCAACTTGGAAAATGTTCTCAAAGTGAGGTCCCAGCATAAGCATTTGTTTAAAATGAAAATTCTGGAGTCCCATGACAGACCTAGAGAGTTAGAAACACTAGCGGTGGTACCCATCAGCAAGTTCTGCAAGTAGTTTTGATGTGCACTAAAGGTTGTAACGGTTGAGAGAAGCTGTCCTAAAGCAATGGTTCTCAAACTCGGCTGCACATTAGAATTACCTGATGTGTGTGTGTGTGTGTGTGTGTGATTGGCTGAATGTTTCCCCCAAAATTCATGTTGAAGCCAGAACCTCCAATGTGATGATATTTGGAGGTGGGGTCGCTGGAGACGATTCAGTGTGGATGAGTCTATGATGGTGGAACCCATCTTCATGTTAGGTATTAGTATCTTTATAAGAAGACAAAGAAACATCCCAGTGACTATTTTTATAACTGGTAATTTGTACTTCTTAATCTCTTTCACTTTTTTACCCATTTTTTCCAAATCACATAGGGTCTATGGTCAATAATATTGTAATAACTACTTATGGTGTCAGATGGGGACTACACTTAGGGTGATCACTTTGTAAGTATATAAATGTCTAAGTATGTTGTGCACTTGAAACTAGTATGATATTGTACGTCACCTGCCACTGGAAAAAAATACGTTTTTAAAAAAGAAGAGGGCTGCCCGGCCGGTGTGGCTCAGTTGGTTGAGCATTGTCCCATGCACCAGGAGGTCGTCAGATTTGAATCCTGGTCAGAGAACATGCCTGGGTTGTGGGCTCAATCCCCAGTAGAGGGTGTGCAGGAGGCAGCTGATGGATGTTGCTCTCTCATGGATGTCTCTGTCTCTCCATCTCCCTCCCTCCCTCCCTCTGAAATCAATAAAAAATATTTTTTAAAAAGAAAATAGAGAACATCTGCCTTGTGAGGACAAAGAGGGAAGGCGGTCTTTCTGAAAGCCAGGTTGAGGGTTCTCACCAGAACTCAACCATGCTGGTACCCTTATCTTTGACTTCCAACCTCCAGGACTGAAAACAACATGTTTGCTATTTACGCCACCCAGTCCATGAAATTTTGTTATAGCAGCCTAGGAAGACTAATACAGTGTGTGTGTGTGTACCTACATACACAGATACACACATTTATACACAGGTATCCTCAGGGAGCTGATTTAATTTGTGCTGCACAAACACCTGTGTCTCCTGGTACTCAGAAGGCTTGGGGATAAGTCTCAGAACTTCTAGGTTTGCTCTGCCTAAGGAGCAGGTCTGTGTTCTGAAGCTCACAGATGTTTTTCTTTTAGAGAATGTTTTCCTCAATGATACAACACACAGAATATCTGCATATTTACCAATACATAGTATTAATCTTGACCTTTCAAGTATTAAAATATCAAGTGACAACAAAACCTAAAATAATATTTTAATAAGGGGATTTTAATAAAGAGTCTGAGACATGGTCCCAAAACACACACAAAAATATGCTTTAAGACAGTCTCACGTCCTTGGTGAATGAACACATGAAATTACATTTTATGGATATATTCCCCTGAGCTAAGGGAACTTTTGGGAGTTGATTTTCATTTATTTTGTCTTCTCACTTTGCTTCTTTAGAAAGTGACCAGAGGTATTAGGATACATTCCCGGTGACAGGGTAACTTACTCTCACTTTCATGAAAGACAATTTAGTTTTCTTTTGCAAAAGTGTTTTTTAAGCTTTAAGGTATAATTTATCTAAAATAACATTCACTGATCCTAAACGAGCAATTTGGTGACATTATCTCATCAGGTGCACAGTTGTATAAATATAACACAATCATGATACAGAATATCGCCATCCCATCAAAATGTTCTTTCTCCTTCTGCAGTTAATCCCCAACCCCAACTCCAGACCCAGTCTGCTTTCCATCACTATAGTTTTTATTTTTCTAGAATTTCATATAAATGGGATGCTACAGTCTTTTGTATTGGGCTTCTTTTATTTAGCATAATACCTTTTATGGCATTTGATTTGTTTCCGGTTCCTGGCTCTTATGGGCAAAGTTTCTATGAACAGTTCTGTACAATTTATTGTATGGACATTAATATGTTTTCATTTATTTAGAAACTTAGGTGGGAGGCTGGGTCATATTGTGGGTGTATGTTTAACTTTATAAGGCACTGCAAAACTGTAACAAGTGGCTGTACCATTTTGTATTCCCACAGCAAACTGCGAGTGTTTGGGTTATTCCGCATCCTCACTAACACTTGGTATTGTCAGTATTGTTTTAGCCACTATATTACACCTGTATAGTATCTATTTGTGGTTTTCTTTTACATTCCTGATAACTAATATTTTTTCAGGAGAATGCTATTTCATATTAAAGAATGTAATTATTTAATATTGTAATGTCAATATTTATATTATATTAATTTATTTAATTAATATGTTCAATTAACTTGATGAAATTAGTGTAGTGTTAATATTATATTTAATCTTTTTCAGCAAATATTAGTTTACATTGACTTACAGTTTGAAAACTATATGTTTTACATATATTTTACAAATTAATTCCTGGAGAATTTCACACATGTATTGCTATTGTAAATGCTACTTTTTACATATCAATTTCTAATTGGTTATTGCTCATATATAGATATACAATTGATTTTTGTGCAGTGACAAGGCACCTTGCAACTTTGCTAAGTTCATATTAGTTAGCAATTTTATAGGGTTTTCCTTAAGAATTTCAAGATAAATGTATGTACAGTCCCAAAATTAAGCAGCTTCTCTTCTTCCTTCCCAGCAGTCACACTTAAATATCAGGTGAAGACTTACCTCCTATAATAAGCACTCATTTAGAACTCTTCACCACTACAGCTCTTGAAAAGTTAACCACATTTGAACTCCTTTGTTTCCAGAGTAACATCTTTTCACCAAAAAATATACCAAATAAATACACAATAACAGGTAATATATAGACTCACTAATTTTCTTGATGCAACAGTTTATAGTCAAGGAATATCATATGAAAACAAATACAAATTGTGTGCCCATATGGATGAACCCAAAATGTCTTGCTTGCATACAGATGCCCACAAAGTGAGAGAAATGGAAAGATAACATCTACCACTCTTTTATCTGTATTGGATGTGTTCTATTTCCACTTGTTTTTAATTTATTCTTTATTTTGTCTTAACAGTGATGTTCTGCCCTATAACACTTTTTATTGGTGAGAGAGAGAGAGAGAGAGAGAGAGAGAGAGAGAGAGAGAGAGAGAGAGAGGCCGATTTGTTGTTCCACTTATACAGTCATTGGTTGATTCTTATATGTGCCCTGACCAGGAATTGAATCCACAATGTTGACATATTGGGACAATGCTCTACACTACTGAGGTACCTGGCCAGGGAAATTTTTTAAAAATATATTTTATTGGTTTGGGTTTTTTTTTCCAGAGAGGAAGGGAGAGGGATAGAGAGTTAGGAACATCGATGAGAGAGAAACATTAATCAGCTGCCTCCTGCACACCTCCTACTGGGGATGTGCTTGCAAACAAGGTACATGCCCTTGACCAGAATCGAACCTGGGACCCTTGAGTCTGCAGGCCGATGCTCTATCCACTGAGCCAAACCGGTTAGAGCCAGGGCAATCATTTTAAGTGTCACTTGATTGTAAGATAATAGCGAGCCTTAAAATATTGCCAAGTGCTTGTTGTAGGATTTTTGTTCGCTTCCTACCTGTTTTTATTCCCCTGACCATCCCCCTGGCACCTTGCTGTTCACCTTGGTAGCTATAGTCCCTTTCAGTAACAACAAGCTGAATCCAGTTTTTCATTTTTCCAATACTGGTAGAACCATCCTCATCACCAACCACAACCACACTCAAACTAAGCATATCCACTTCATCAAAAGTCTGACTTTCAGCACCAAAACCCCTTTTCCCAGCTTCTAGGGTTTAAAATTTTAAAACCTCTCCCTGACCCAGACACTATGGGTGGTAGCTGTTTCCTGCAGTTGCTATTTCTGTGACACCTTCATGTTCTCGTTCTCTCTCTTTACTCTCTCTTTCTATTTGCTTTGTCTGTTACATAAGTAATAACTTTAGACATAGTTAACAATTCATTAAATCAAACAATTTCTGTTTAAAAAACTGACATGCTTTGGTATTGATGAACCCTGGCTGATAGAGATATTGGCACTAGGAATAGTCCCATGAAACAGACCATTAACACAGTACATTATCGTTCATTTGGTCATTTCGTGGGCTGGCATGAGCGTAAAGCTACTTATAGATGGGAACTGGATTGTTAGTGATCCATGACATTCACTGGCATGTGATTAATAAAGCATCTCTCATGATTGATTGTAGTGAAATGCCCACTGAATCAGATCCTTGGGATGCCAAATGGCTATTGTCCTTCAGCACAGTGATAAGAACTGTAGTGTGGGCTGGATTCTCTCAGTGCATTAGAACATGAACAGAGAGAAATGGGGAGTCCTGTGAACAGATTCTAAGGGTGTTAGACCAAGGAGGACAGAATAGAATTCTGGAAAGGACCAAAATTATTGCTGTTGATGCATTAATGAGTATTTCTGGATCAAATGTGTTAATTGGGTGTGGTTCTGATAGTTTATTTTGGTTGAGTGATACTTGACTCTGAGATTCTGCATGAGCTTGAGATGCCAGAACTGTCCTGGCAAAATGTAAAAGAGCAGATACGAAAGGTGTGGGGAGATAAAGAATGGTGGAGCAGATTGATCATCAGTGACATGCACTCCCACCCCACCACCCTTAACCCACACTACATTCACTGAGAGCGCTCAAAGGACAGACTCCCTTCACATGGGTGAGGGGTCCCTTCACATGGGTGAAGGGAGAACCACATCCTGGGAGAGCTCTCTGGTTGATATCCTTTGTAGGAAGGAAAGTGGGAGATGCTGCCATTGTGATGTGCTCCCTGATTTTTTAAATATATTTTTATTGATTTCAGAGAGAAAGGAGAGAAAGAGAGAGGTAGAAACATCAGTGATGACAGGGGATCATTGATCAGCTGCTTCCTGCATGGAGCCCGCAACCTTTGCATGTGCCCTTGACCAGAATCAAACTTGGGACTCTTCAATCCGCAGGCTGACACTCTATCCATTGAGCTAAACCAGCTAGGGCTGTGCTCTCTGATTTTAATGTGAACCTGCAGTTGCAGAGACCAAATGTTGGTGTTTACCTCAAAGACATTAGGAATGTATTTACCATAAAGGACAGAAGGAATAAACTGATATTCACTGGGTTTTGACTTACAGATCATTTTAGCTGTGGCAAATTTATTAATGTCCCTAGGAATGAAGTACATATATCAGTTACTAAAATGTTACTTAATCTATAAAATAAGAACAATCCCAAGTCTGATAGAAACCAGGCATGAATTGACACAATGCCTTGTTATATAGCCCTGACCAAGTTTCTGTAAATAAGCCTAAAATGCCTTGATTAAAGGGGAGAGGCCAGGATCATTTGAAAGTTCAGCCCACATATATGTACTATAAATCTTCCTTCAAGCTTTTTCCAAAGGGAATTGTGGGCATTTATTAGTATGACTGTGCTATAGGGAAAAGAAATACTCATATTCTTGGGGAATTATGAGGCACTGGCTTTGAACTGACTCTGACTTCTAGGAACCCTAAATGCCTCTTGATTTACCAGTCATGCTGGGGAGTTTATGGGGTCATGTAGCAGATGGAGTTAATAGTGATGTGCTGAGAAAGGCATAAGATGGAGGTGTAATGGTAGAGTTTTTAGAATACAGATGAATATTTAGAGCAATGATACAAGATGACATCGCCAAAAAGTGGTGTAGATAGAGAAAAAATGTCTAATGATTAAGACATGGGATTCTTCAAATTTTAGATATTAATGACATGAGAAGGAACTAGCAAAAGAGATCTAGGGGGAGTAGCCAGAAATGAGTAGGTGAGTGTGGTATACTGGAAGTCAAGGGAAGAAAAGAGAATGAACAATTGTGTCAAATGCTACCGATCAGGAAAAGGACCAATAGATGGCAACTGGACTTTAGTGATGCTGATGACCTAGAGAAACGGAGTTTCAGAGCAGGGGTGGTGCAGAAGCCTGGTTAGAGTGGGTATAAGGAAAAAGCCAAAATGATACATTGGAAACAGGAAGTGCAGACAACTTTTTAAAGGAGTTTAGTATGAAGGAAAAGAGAAACTGGGCAGCAGTTGGAAGATGTAGTGAGGTCAAGAGAACATTGCTAGTTGCTGTTTTTGTAAGATGAAGGAATAAAAGCATATTTGATGTTGATGGAAATGTTCCAATAACAAGGAAGGAATATGATGATGCAGGAGGAGGGAGGAGAATTGTCAGCCCAAAGACTTTGAGTAGAATAAAGAAATGAAATTTAATGCATAAATGAAGGGGTTAGGCTTAGCTTTGAGCACAGAGAGTATATCCACAGTAATAGGAGAGAAGGTAAAAAAATATTAGTACATATTAAGGACATATATAAAATAACAAAATATGCAAATAGTGTAATTTTATAAAATTATAAAATTCTTATAAACTTGATTTTAAATATTCTTTTAAACCTAAAAGCCTTTAACACAAGTTATTGGTGCTTATAAACATAAAATTGATAAAATGCTGGCAGGGTTTATCAGGAAGAGAATGCTTTCATAAGCAAAAGTAGGAATAAAATAAAAGACATAATTTAAAATGTTGTAGATATTTCAAAGATAATTCAAGAATGTCATGACCAACTTTATGGCCACACATTTAAAAACAAATTCTAGGAAAATGTAACTTAGTAAAATTGACCAGTGAAGAAACAGAAAATTAATAGTCCTATAAATATTTTTTAAAAATTGAATCTGTGGTTTAAACTCTTCCTATGAAGAAAACTCATACTTAGTGATGAAGTATTAAAATCATTTCCTTTTTTATTAAAAATAAGAGTAAGGAGAAAATAAGCAATACCATTCGTATTTATTAATGTTTTCTTTTTGTCTGCCCTCTTTCACTTGTAGATGATCTCACACCCTAGAAACCCTCATTCCAAGGCACCTTCACAGATTTCCTTATGCTGATCCTGACTTTGCTGCCCCACTTTAGAAAGCTGTGGTTTCAATGAACCACATTCTACCCCAAGAGCCTGTTGCTGAACGCTATCTCTTTCTTCACAGACATTCTTTGTATATTGCTGCATGCAAAATTGTAGTTCTGAATGTGGTTTCCCTATGGGCCATATAGGCATTACTTTATTTTGTATCTGTAAACTGCAGCCCCCTGCACCAGCAAGCTGATGTTCACTTTTGATCCAAAGAGTTTGTGGATAGGTCAGCGCTGGTCAAGCTACTGCAAGGAAAGCAGTTCAAAGAGCAAGTTGACTTTTATCAGCAAAGACAACACAAGTAGAAAAGCTTCTAATAAATACATCCTTTACTCTAGAGCAATTATGCGACTAACATTTACTTGAATGTTTTTTATGTACTTGTCACTGTTATTAGTATTTTACATGTATTGTGTCATTTAATCCTCAAACTCCAATGAAATGATCCTATTAATTATTTTTATTTTATACAGAGGAAACTGAGGCATGGAGATAGTATCGTCACAGAGGAAATGTCAGAACACAACAGAACATATTCTCTAAAGACAGATGTGCCCTAGTGTGAGCTCCAGCCCAGTATTTTTACTGGTGAAATAGACTTTTGTAAACTAAATACCCATAAAATAACAGTAACAACCCACAAGGTTGTTGTGTGGCATAAATGATACAATGCGTGCCGAGTGCTCAGCAGAGTGCCTGGTACAAAGTAAGTAATAAATGGTCGCTGTAATGTTTATTATCATTATGAATACCAGGATCAAGCAGTGATGCTTTCAACCATTAATACCCTGAGTCAGTTACTTGAAAGTAAATTGTTTCCAAACTGCCTAATCAAAATGAGCTTGTGTCACTTGTCAATATTGGGCATTTAAGAAGCATGGGAGATTAATATTAATTAAAATACATTCTGATTTTCCAGCAAAAGTGTTGATTTATACCTGTCATTAAGGGTGTTTTCTTACAACTAATTTTCTTTAAAAACACATGCAGAGAAACACACCTAATATTTTAGTCCAGTGGCAAATGTGTTCACCACATGGGTATTATCTGAGAGTTAATTCGACCCCTTGATTAACAATCCCTGCCTTACTGGTTCAGTTCAGCCAACTCCCATTTCTTTGAGTTTTGTTTTGTTTTGTTTTTTCAGCACATAATGTGATAAATGTTTCCACTGCCATGTGCCTCGCAGGGTAACTGTGAGGTTGCCAAGGCACACACATATAAAAGTCTCACCAGGAGGAGATGAGGAGGAGGGTCATATAGCAAGGCTGCCGTGGCATTCTGGAACTCTTTGCAGCTAGAGAAACTTGAAGGCTTGCTGTTGAATACAGTTAACCTCATGGTAACTTTTGTGTAAGTGCTTTCTTCCCCTACATCTGATCACAATCAATGATATGGGCTCTGAGCTTAGATAAGTTGGGGACCACCAGCTTGACACGTGCCCTCACATTTCACGTGACAAGATTAGCCTTACAAGTTGCATCTTCCCCATTCCAGCTCAGAATTTAGTGCAATGACCTTTTCTAATAGGATGGTATAAATTCCCGTCTGGAATCTTATTCTGAATTGTATTTATCAGTCATATGACTGTAAGGAAATATTCGGCGCCGCTAGCACCAGGCATCTGGAGAAGAAAACTAAGGTAGGAATCCTTGTCTGCAAAGCTGTCCTTGGCTCTTTCTTAGAACAGAACTGGGAACACTGTTGAGCCTTGTGGGGAAATAAAGATGAGCCTTTGGCTACTGTCACTCGTAACCACCAAGTCCTTCTCAAATACCTACATGGAATATGATTTTACTCATTTTAGCCTCTTGGAAATAAAGAGTTAGAAGGGATCTTAGTCTAAATCCTCCACATCTTCGTTTTAGGTTTATTGCCCCAGTCATCTGCACTTAGGATCTATCACATCACTTGTGTCTCTCCCACAAAAATGCCTGCTCTTGCACACACAAACACAAAGCCCTCAATATCGTCCAGCAATACTGTGATGTCTCTTTTGTTGACTCCCTCTTCCATTCATCATAAGTTCTATGCCCAACTCTCTACTCCCCTGAAATCAATAGCCTGCCCCAATTCTTTTCAGTCAGTGACTCATCCTCCAACTTTATAGAGAAAACCAAAGCCTTCACAAACAGCAAACCTAAAAGGTACATACATCCACACATGTTGTATTCTTCCCCAGTAATAACTGGATGATCTCTTTAAGAGGATAATCCTTCCATCTGTAGTGTGAATCCTCTGACAGCCCTGCCTTTTTAAGAAGCTACTCCTATGGATTGCCCCACCTCATTAATTCATATTTATCCTTTTCCTCTCTGTGGCCTCTTTGCCATCAACATTTAACCATTCTCAAGTTTCTCATCTCTTAGCCCTGTCCCAGTAGAGCTCAATTGGTTAGGGTGTCATCCTGATATACCAAGGTTGCAGGTTGAATCCCCTGTCAGAGCACATCTAAGAATCAACCAATGAACAGATAAATAAGTGGAACAACAAATCCATGTTTCTCTCTCTCTCAGATTAATTTTTTTTAAAAAACTTAAATAAAAAAAGTTTCTCTTCTTTTAGAAAGAAAAAAAAATCTTCAATTATATTTCCCCCATAAGCTACCTTTCTCTCTCTGATTTCATTAACATTCACTACTTCTATTTTAGTCCCTTTATATGTTTTATTAGTTTCTCAGAATTTTGTGTTCCACCTTACCACAAATCCCCTAAAACAGTTCTTGCCAAGGTCAACAATGACCTCAATGTCACCAAATTTGGTCTAGCTCTGTTTACTTGACTTCTCTATGGTATTCGACACACTCCTTCCTGCTTAAAACTTTCCCTACTCTTGATTTCAGGACACTCTCATCACCTATTTCCTCCTACCATAGACATCTCCACTTCTTCTGAGCTTCCCCAACTCCTCCTACTCTGCAGACCTCACCAGTAATTGATGGAGTTTTCTAAAACTTAGTTCTAGGCTCTCTTCTCATGTAAAACTATAAACTCTCCCAACTGCTCTGCACATTTTTGTTTACCATTAATATGCTAATTAAGACAAATTAAGTTTGTTGCTAATGTTCTATAATGTTCATGTCTATAGACTTAACTACATATTCATTCTTGCTCATACATTTCAAAGGCACCTAAAATGTAACTTATCCAAAACCAATCTCAATCTATTCTCCCAAAAGGGGTTCTTTCTGAATGTTCCCCATCAAATAGTAATATCATTTTCACACTGTCTTCTTAACTGTCACATCCAAACAATTATCAGGTTCTCTCTAACTTTTCCTTTGGCCATGTTGCCTAAAGGAACTTCCGGTCCTGGGAGAGAATTGTATTGAAATAACACTTCTAGTTATCTTTCCTTCCCTCTTCCAACCGGCCTCAGAGGAGAAGAAAAGAGTTGTCTTCTTAGTGAGTTTAGGAGAAGGAGCTGGCTATTCTGTATTTCCCTCTTTGGCTGTTTAAGTTGTAACAGTAAGTACATTCTAAAACACATAGAAACAAACTTAACAAGAAAATGCAAGATGTGCACATTAGAAAGTTTAAAACATTATTGAGAGAAATTAAAGATCCAATTAAGCAGAAAAACATCCCATGTTCATGGATTCAAATATTTATTACTGCTAAGCTTTTCCTGAAAATGACCTACAGATCCCTGCAAACCTTATCAAAATCCAAGCTGATTTCTTCATAGAAATTGACAGGCTGATTATAAAATTCATATGAAAATGCAAAAGAGACAGAATAGTCCAAACATCCTTGAGAAAGAAGAATAAAGGTAGAAGATTCAGACTTCCCAATTCAAAATTAATTTTAAAAAAAACTATAGTGGCACAAGGATAAAAAATAAAGCAATGGAATTATTAATTCTAAATAAGAACCTAGAAATAAAACCTTACATTTACAGTCAATTGATTTTCATCGAAGAGGCCAAAACAAGTCAATACAGGAAAGAATATTGTTTTCTGATAAATGATTCTGGGACAATTGTATATTTTCATACAAAATAATGAAATTGAACACCCGTCTCATATCATGAATAAAAATTAACTCAAAATGAATCGGAGACCTAACTGTAATTGATAATTTTAAAATGGATTTAATAAACTATAAAACTCTTAGAAAAAACAAATGTGTAAACCTCTATGACCTTGGGTTAGCAATTATTATTATTATTATTATTATTATTATTGTTATTATTATGCCAAAAGCACAAGCAGAAAAAGGAAGATTGAATAAGTTGGACTTCTTCATCAGAACCAAAAACTTTCATACTTCAGAGGACATCACCAAGGAAATGAAAAAGACAACTCACAACTCAAATGGAGAAAATACTTGCAAATTACATATAAGGGACTTTTTAAAAATATATTTTATTGATTTTTTACAGAAAGGAAGGAAGAGAGATAGAGTTAGAAACATCAATCAGAGAGAAACGTCAATCAGCTGCCTCCTGCACACCTCCTACTGGGGATGTGCCCGCAACCAAGGCACATGCCCTTGACCTGAATTGAACCTGGGACCCTTCAGTCCACAGGCCAACACTCTATCCCCTGAGCCAAACCAGTCAGGGCTATAAGGGACTTTTAGCTAGAATGTATAAAGACAATCTCTTACACCTCAACAATAAAAAGATAAATAACCCAATGAAATAAAATGGGCTAAGAATCTGAGTAGTTCTCCAAATAAATTATACAAATAGCCAATAAGCACATGAAAAGATATTCAACATGATTAACCATCAAGGAAGTACAAATTCAAATCATAATGAGACACCACTTCATACTAGGATGAATTTAATTTTAAAAAAAAGAAAGAAAGACAACAACTTTTGGTGAGAATGTGGAGAAATTGGACCCCTAACACATTGCTAGTAGAAATATAAAATGGTGCAGCTACTTTGGAAAACCATCTGGCAGCTCCCCAAATGTTAAACAAAGAGTTATGATATGATACAGAAATTCTAATCCTAGTTATATGTAAGAGAAATGAAAGCTTATGTCCACATAAAAACTTGTACACCCGTGTTATAGGAGCATTATTTATAATAGCTCACCAGTGAAAACAAGTGGTCAACAACTGATGAATAGATAGACAATGTGGTACACTTATTCAGTGCAATACTATTCAGCAATAAGGGAATTAAGTACTACTACATGCTACAACACAGATGACTCTCAGAAACATTGGATTCTGTGAAAGAAGCCAGTCACAAAAGACCACATATTTTATGACTTCATTTATATTGAATGCCCAGAACAGGCCAATCTATAGAGACACAGTTACAGCATGTATAATTAAGCTAAAAACCACTGAATTTCTCACTTTAAACAGGTAGATTTTATGGTATGTGTATTACTTTCCCAGAAAAGTCATATCTCTCTGAACCTTAGCACCCTTGTCAAATCTTTCTTTATAACCCAACCAGAAAAGATTTTTCACTTTTAAAAAGTCAAATCATGAGATTGAGCCCAGCTACATAACCCAGGATACTATCCCCATCTCTAAGCTCCTAACCTTAATCACATCAGCAGTTTCTTTTTTTTTAATTTTAATTTAAATTCTTTATTGTTTAAAGTATTTCATAAGTCTCCTTTTCTCCCCATTGACCTCTCACCGGCTGACCCCACGCCCCAGCACATGCCCTCACTACCCCCCCTCCACCCACCATCTGTGTCCATTGGTTATGCTCATTTGCATGCATTCAAGTCCTTTGGTTGATCTCTTACAGCAAAGTTTCTTTTATCGGGAAGGGTAACATATTCACAGGTTCCAGGGTTAAATTATGCAAATCTTTGGGAGGCCATATTTTGCCCACCACATTATGCAAATTATATCTCAATAAATATGTTTTTATTTAAAAAGAGTGGATGGCCCTGGCTGGTGTGGCTCTGTTGGTTGGAGCATTGTCTTCCCATGCACCAAAGGCTTGAAGGTCGATTCTGGTCAGGGTACATGCCTGGGTTGCAGGTTTGGTCCTGGTTGGGGCACAGGTGGGAGGTGGCCTGTTGGTGTTTCTGTCTCACATGGATGTTTCTCTCTCTCTCCCTTCCTCTCTCTAAAACCAATGAACATGTCCTTGGGTAAGGATTAAAAAATAAATATGTTAATTAAATTAAATTTTAAAAGTGGATGCATTCTGCTCTTCTGCCTCCAGAAGGATGCCCAGCAGCATCAGAGCCCAGGCTTGGCTTCGGAGGCAGTTCGGAAGCCCATGCCATTGTCTCCATGACCAGGCTGCACAGATACAAGTGGCAATCCTGGAGAAGCAGATCTATGGGCTAAAACACTCTCTTAGTGGGTCATTTCACATTCTAGACTTGGACAGAATGCATTAGGAAAAAATTGGTCACACACCTAAGCCTCCCTTGAATGATGTAATTGCCTCATGGGTCAACTTTCTTCGATTTATTCCAGACTCAGAGGACAGAGAAAGAGGATAAATTACTGTCCCCAGAAGCTCAGGCATTAGTTTTGTCTTCTGGATAATGCTCATAAACATCAATTTTACTCCATCTTTACTGTCACCACCCTACTTTAAGCCTCCATCATGGCTCAACAAGATTATTAAAATGACTACTTTGCATATTTTTTCTTCTTCTAATCCATTCTCCTAGATGCAGCCAAAGTGACCTTATTAAAATGCAAATCTTGCCATGTGACTGCTGATTAAGCCTTCACTTTGCCTCTCATTACTGTGGGGATAAAAATGTTGAATGTCCCACATACTCTGGCTTCCAGCCACAGTGCCAGTCTCCCCTTAAGCCATTCTTCCCTTGATCACAGACCTCAGAGCCCTCATGTGCTTTTAGTTCTAGGTGATCCATCCCCCAGCCTCTCAGTCTTTACCTGGATGATGCCAGCATTGCCCACAATCTCAGATTAAACCTCCCTTCCCAAAGCTGCACTCAGAAACCTTAACATTATGCACTTTTCTTTAGCACCCTGTCCTTTTCCTTGGAGGCACTTATCATAACTTTAATATTAACTAATAGTATCCATCATGTCCAATCCCAACTGGTACATTAACACACCATTACCAGTGTAAAGAGAGCAAGTAACTATGGCATTCCCACTGTCCCAGGCAGCCCTATTTCCACCAGAATGACATGAAAGAGAAATTCACTCTAAGAAACATGGCATAACCCAAATGACTTCCTGTTCTAACAATTTTATATCCTTTGTCAAGTGGTAGAATTAATAAGTGGACTCGTGAAAAAAAAAAAAAGCCAGATCATAATAGTTCATATTTCAATGGCCTTTCATATATGTATTTTCTGCTATTTTCATAATATAATGATAAACAATCCTTTTTTTTTCTGAGTGGAATCACAGGGTTGGAAGAGACTATGACTAATCATTAATAATACACATTTCTAATAATTTTAAGTAATTTATGTGCTAGTTTATAAAGAAGCAGGGTAGACAGTGAAAAAGTCTTTAAATATTAAGTCTTGACTATGCCACCTGCTAGGTCTGTGATTTCAGGTAAATTATTTAACATCTCTTAGCCTGCATTTCTTTATCTGTAAATAAAAAGAGATGACAATACTTAATTCAAATGGCTGAGAAAAGTAAATTAAGATATTTTGAAGCAACCAGCACATATCATTAATATTAAACACAGTAATCCTAGATTTGCAGACTTCATGGGAATTTTATAAGCACATTATATACAAAAATATTTTTATAAATATTATATATAAAATCTAAAAGTAATATATTGAAATATACATATTTTAGTTAGGTAAGACTCACAAGATATTATGTTGCTTATTTTGTCAGGCATCACTGTGGGGAAAAATTATAGAACACCATTATCTTCTCAAAAGAAAATACATTTTAACAATCAAAAAAGTAACTGTTTACATTTAAATTGAATACTTCTATGGAAAGATGATAACTTGATCTCAGACTATCACTGTTTTGTGGACTAGATTTGGAGGCCCATGTTGTAGGACATATTTCATAAATATGACTTGAATCTAAACTTGTTCTAGGCTTTGATTTTAGACAATTGTCTACATCATTCACTTCTGTACTGTGACTCATTGCATATCAAGTCTATATATGCCACATAAAATTAATCTTTCATATACTTTTAAGTAAACTCATGCCTATTATTTTAATAGTAGAAAAGTATTCTTCCTAATAGGAGTTTTTTAATTTAATAAATATTTCCCTATTTTTCCATTGTTTGGGAAAATTCCAGCTAGGATATTTCAGTCTACTTGTCTTTAAAGTAGGTTTGAAGTACTTTTTTAAATATTGCATTAAGTCCTTTTTGAAAAAAAAAAATGCCATTAAGAACCTAAATAATAAAGCTACAGAGCTATCTATAGAAAATTTGAAAAAGAAGGCAGAGCTATTATAGAACAGTTTGTAAAACATTTTGGAAAGCAAGTTGGTAACACCATCAGGAAAATCTTTCAATATTTATACATTCCAACTTGCGTAATAATCCATATAAAAGTTTTTTGTTTTTATTTTTATCCTCACCTGAGAACATGTTTATTGATTTTAAAGTGAGAGGGAGTAAGGTAGGAAGAGGGAGAGAAACATCAATCGGTTGCTTTCCGTACATGCCTCCACAACCTAGGGATGTGCCCTGTGAACTGACCCCACAATCTTTTGGTGTACAGGATGACAGTGCAACCAACTAAGCCACCCAGCCAAAGCCATAATAAAAGTTTTTATGAACAAGATGTTCACCTTAATTTTAATGATTAAAACTGGGAAAAATCTTAATCCAAAAATAAAGAAAACCAACATACACACTATGCACACGATAGAATATTATGAATTATTAAAGTGTTCATAATGAATTTTTAGTTACATTATAGTGTAGACATTTTCTCATTTACAGTAGTTCCCCCTTATGGTGAGGTATACATTCCAGGACCCCCAATGGATGCCTGCAACCATAGATGGTACTGAAACTTATAAGTAGTATTGTTTCTATACATAAATACCCATGATAAAGTTATAAATTAGAAGCAGTAAGAGATTAACAATAACTATAATAATTAAAAGAATATGCTGCAATCATATTAAATAAATATAATATTCTTCAATAATATTTATATAAATGTGGCCTCTCTTTTCTCTCTCTCTCCATTAATTTTTTTATTTTTTAGTCCAAGCCTATTCCTGGATCTGGAAAGCCACCCTTTCTTGCAGTAAATGGCTCAGTGTCACTCATTTCAGGGGATCTCTTGCTGAACTCTGTCTATAGGGTCAATGGTTTCTGGTGCAACACACTGTCATCAATTGGAACATGTTTCCTGTTCGTGTCTTCCACCCATAAAATTAATGCTTTTTTAAAATCTTAACATGCACTATGGATATAACTTTTAAACTTTGAAGTGTGACTGCAAAACTAGCATGAATTTCTTTTTTCTTCTTTTTTATTGATTGAGAGGAAAGGGGGGGCGGAGAGAGAAAAAGAAACACTGATTTGTTATTTACACATTCATTCATTGATTCTTGCATGCATCCTTATGGGGGATCAACCCTGAAACTTTGACGTATTGGAATGACACTCTAACCAACTGACCTACCCAACCAGGACTGTTTCTTCTTCACAATTTCATGAGTAGAAAATCTGTGCTTACCATGGGTCTTAGCAATCTCAGCATATAATTTTTTTTCTTTCCTCATTAAGTCAAGAACTTTCACCTTTTCATGTAAAGAAGCATTTCCCAGGTTCTCTTTGGCATGTCTAAATTACCAGCAGCACTACTATTTCGCTTTGGGGCCATTAGTAAAATAAGGGTTCCTTGAACACAAGCATTGCTATGCCACCACAGTCAATCTGGTAACCATGATGGCTACTCAGTGGCTAATGAACAGGTACTATATAGAGCTTAGATCCAATGGACAAAAGCATGATTCATGTCCTGGGCAGGATGGGACAGGATGGGTGAAATTATAGTTATTGTTAATCTCTTACTGCTTCTAATAACTTTATAACTGCTTCTAATTTATAACTTTAACACTACTCAGCATGGCATACCATTTAACACATGGGAATTGTTTCTTTCTGAAATTTTCCATTTGATATTTTCAGACCAAAGTTGACCACGGGTAACTGAAATTTCAGAAAGCAAAATGATGTTTAAGTGAGGACTACTGTATTATGTTTAGGTTAGAAGTTAGCAAACTATGATAGCTCGTGGGTCAGACATATTCTACCATCTGTTTTTGTACAGCCCATGAGCTAAGAAATAATTTTTACCCTTTTTAATGATTAAAAAAAATCAAAAGAAAAGTAATATTTTGTGAACAAAAAATATATACAAAATTCAAATTCCAGTGCCTATAAATAAAGTTTTATTGGAACACAGCCAAGCTCATATGGTTATGTATTATCTATGGTTTATTTGGCACTACAACTGTGGAATTGAATCGTTGTCACAGAAGTTATACGACTCACAGAGCCCAAAAGATTTATGATGTGACCCTTTACAATAAAAAATTTGCTAAGCCCTGTTCTGGGAAACAGTGCTATTTGAGGTTGGTCTGATTCCAAAGGTCCTTCCTCTATGCCATGCTATCCCCATGTGCATATGGGGTGGAGGTGAGAGGCAGCCCAGCAAAATGTTAACAGTGGAAAATCATCTCTGAGAGAACAGCATCTGGCCCATGATAGACACTCAATATTTTCTGAGTGAGCGAATGCGTAGATGAATATGAATGCATACAGAGGGATTCGCATGGAATCTGTTCTTAAAAAGTCCTATATCAGTCTGTCCCTTGCCATTATCAACAAAGAAAAAGCCAATAATTGCTTGAAGGGGCCTTTGGAGTCCTTGTTTTACGGGGATGCTCTGGCTTAAGGATTTCTGGAGTCATGGACTAATAGGGAAAGAATCTCTCCCCTTGAAGTCTATTTTCTGGCTCTTTGAGTTCCACAAGCCAGTCTGACCATTGAAATTAACCATGCTCAGAGCAGGGACCATGAAATAGGAACTTCTGCTATATTAACTTGTCTCTAGACTGTACCACTAGCCACAGGTGGCTATTTAAATTTATATTAAAATTATTTAAAATTAAACAAGATTAGTATTTTAGTTCCTCACTCACACTATCCACATTTCAAGTGTTTCAAGTGTTCAATAACAGCAAACAACTAGTGACTTCTGTTTTGGGGGCTCAAAATAGATCATTCCTATCATCATAGATAGTGCTAGTAGGACGCCTCTTTTACACAATTGATGATATGACAGGGGATTGGGCATTTTTGCCCTATATCATCTCTGTGATTTGTCAAGCTAAGCTTCTGGTCCCATAGTATTTTCTATGAAACACATCTCTAAATATATAAATCATTGGGAGAGGAGATTTGCCTTCCAAAATTCTGGTTTCTAAATTTCAAGACTCTACGGGTAGCTCTCTTACTTTATGCTTAAGATCCAAAAATTAGATGTGGCTCCTCATATCACATGAGAAACCTAAAGGCTGGTTTTTCATAGAGTATAATTCTTAGTATGCAATTACAATATAGTAAGGTTTGTGGATACACATTGGCAATCATTTATTTCCCTTCTCTACTTCTCAGTATGTGTTTAAAGCTGTGTGAGCTATCAATCAAGTAATTGTTGAGTGTGTCCTGGCTTGCTACTTTCTTTTTTTTTTTTTTTTAATATATTTTATTGATTCTTCACAGAGCGGAAGGGAGAGAGATAGTTAGAAACATCGATGAGAGAGAAACATCGATCAGCTGCCTCCTGCACATCTCCCACTGGGGATGTGCCCGCAACCCAGGTACATGCCCTTGACCGGAATCGAACCCGGGACCCTTGAGTCCGCAGGCCGACGCTCCATCCACTGAGCCAAACCGGTTTCGGCCTGGCTTGCTAGTTTCTTATACCACTGTTGTCTGCACCCAGGGCCTTTTTTCCAAGCCTCTGAAAGTACTCATGAGAACATCTCCTAGTCCTGGATGGGAGACAGGGATTAATTCTGCTCACAGATGGAGAGACCAAGTAAAAGGAATCGTAAGGTCGCTGTGTGACATTGACCATTCTACTGACTGAATCCACTAAAATGCTAATAACTGGCCCAGGGCTCATAGTGATGATCTGAACTTTTAAGAACATTCCAGATCCAAAATTTCTTTACAGGCATTTTTTATTTTATTTCTGGAACCATTTTCTGCATCTGTAGAAAAGAGCAACTCTTTTTCTTTTCTATTTTTTCTTCTTTCAGTAATTGTAAAGGTAACGAACATTCATTTTTTTTAAAAAAAATTAGCAAATATAACATATGAAGGAGGGAGAAAATATCCAGAAATGAGTTGCTAGCTAATTCTAGCTAACTCTTTTTATTTTTCCATTCAAGAAATAATGCAGTAAATGCTTACGACATGCCACACACCATTTTACTTGAAGACAGCTTTCCACTTTATCTCTGGGTGCTTACAGTTTTCCCTTTATATAAATCTGGGAGATGGCATAATATATGGAAAAAGCATAATCTTCAGCATCAGACCAACCTGTGTGTCCCAATCCTGGCTCTAACCGTTCCTGTGTGAAGTTGGGTAAGGCACTTAAATTCTCTGAGTGCCCTTTCCTTATATATAAAATCAGTATGTTAACAGCAGCTCAGCAGGATTCAAATAATTTCTGCTCTGTTGGGCACCATCTAAACTCTTTGAGACAGAAGCCCAGGTCTTTACTCTGCACCAACCTGGAGTAACACAAATGAGCATATTTTTTAAAAAATCATAAAAAGAAGGTTGGAACAGGGAATTGGGGAATATGGGCCATTGGGATAGTGACCAAGTTTTTCCAAGATTCGGGGAGGGAAGGCAGATTTTTTTCCCCCTGGCCAAGCTTGCAAAAATTTCCAAGTATGTCACCAATTGCAAAGCACTCCATGTTAACACACCATTCAGAGCGCTGGTTGTTAGGTGCTCAAATGAAGTTGTAGACTCCACACAGAAGAGGATGTATGCAGGGCAAGTAGGGCTGTGTAATCTTAAATTAGAGGGGGTAAATGGGAGCCTTTGAGAGATGATTAGGTTTATCCATAGTATTTAGAGGGCTCTCCTGCCAGCTCACATACTGCTGCCACAGTGGGAATGAAGGAATCCTGGAACTTCCATACAGCCTTGCCAATTCTCTCTTTTTTTAGTAGGAAGCTGATTATTCAGTTTGGAAATTAACCCAGATTCCTTGCTTCCCTTTCTGCTCACTTCCCTCCACTGTGTTCTGATCAGTTCACTTATTAGAAGCTCTGCCAGAGGGTAGAAAGGAACATGTTCAGGAAGCACTGAGTCAATGTTTCATTGTTTTCTAGTAACACAGATAAAAGTTATTTGGAAGACTCTACTTGAAGACTGTCCTTTACTCCTGATTATGCAAATGGTCAAATTATCTTTTCTAAATTCATACTACATTTTTTTTCTTTTTTTGTTTTTTCAATATCTTTTTATTGATTTCAGAGAAAAAGGGAGAGGGAAAGAGAAATAGAAACATCAATAATGAGAAAGAATCACTGATCGGCTGCCTTCTACACTCCCCCCACTGCAACCCGGGCATTTGCCCTGACCAGGAATTGAATCGTGACTTCCCGGTTCATAGATCAACACTCAACCTCTGAGCCACACCAGCCGGGCTAATACTACATTCTTTAGAATTGGACATTCACGGGCTACCATCTCCTTTTCCCCTAATTTCCATGGACAAATTAAAAACTGGGTATACCAAGACTCTCCTAGAGGGTTTTGTGTTTTTTTAAATTCTCACCAAGGATATGTTTTAGAGAGAGGAGGGTGGGAAGACAGGGAGAGAAAGAAGCATCAATCTGGGGCCTCCTGTACACACCCAGATGGAGGACCAAACTCAAAACCTTCTGGTGTATGGGATGATGCTCCAACCAACTGATCCACTCAGCCAGGGCTCCCAGGGTTTTTATATTTATTTTTAATTTCACATGCTGATCCAAAACAAGTTTGGAAAAAAAAAAATAAAGTGAATTTTACCTTTGAACTGGTAAGAACAATTTATAACATATTGAATAACTTAGAGAGTTTATATTATATAATAAAGTCAACAACTGATAAAGTTTAGCTTCCTGCCTTACAACCTGATTTTATGAAAAGTATAGTTGTTCAGAAAGTGTTTAAGAACATTATTTTCTAACCACCTTGCCACCATGCAATATTTATTGTTACTGCAGAGATTCTTTTCCCCCCTTAGCCTCAGCTTGAGATCATTTTATGCCCTGAAGCCCATCACAGTATGCCTTGGAGCATCTCTTGGGAATCAGAAGTGAATCTTTAAATCACCCAATTTTACATCTCAGCAGCTATGATTTGGTCACTCTCTGTGCAGAATACACACTGAGACAGAGGTTAAAAACACAAAGACAAAACCTCAAACTGAGTAGAGTAAATAACTTGCCTTCAGGTAGAGAGAGTCTGTATTTATGTCCAGTTTGTCTTTCATAAGACTTCTTTCAAAAAAGATTAGCATCCTCAACATCCACAAACCACACCCTCCTGCCACCAAAGTATTTTTAAAATAATCAGTCACTGTGTTTATTCCATATGAGTTGTCAAATAGAAGAGATATCCCTGTGGAGTCTGCTTCTAGCTCACATGTCACTTCTGATATTAACTGGTTCAATTTGAAGATTATTGCTTTTCATATTGCCTGTGAGCCCCTGGAAGCTAAAAGTGAGATCCAGGCAAGATCTATTCAGAATTTTCTTTTAAAGACTCAAGTATGCAGATCCAACTAAGGTCATTAAAATTATTCTATTATAGTCTTAAAATTATAAAAGAATGTACATGGATTTTGGGGAATGGCAAAAATTGGTGTGTGACCTTCAACAAATTAATTAGGCCCAGTTTTTTGTTTTGCTAAATGGATTTAGAAATACATACTTCATAGGATGATTGTAGCCTAACACAGGTCTCAGTGTAAACCCCCCAGAGTATTACCTGGAGTATGAGAGACATTCAAATACTCACTTTATAAGCAAACTTGAGAAGTTAATTAAATATCCTCTTGTTATGTTATAGGAGAGAAAATCTTATTTGGAAACAGAAATACCTCCAAGGGATATTGGTTTTTCTGAAGTGTCCAATGAAGGAGAGTTGTTCTGTTTGTTTGGCTTTTTTTTTTTTTTTTTTTTTTTTGGTTTAGTTGTGTTTGAGGTCCCACTATACACCACACATTATGCAAGGCCTTGTGTATTTCTTTTCCACTGGACTATAGAAGTAGGTCTGACTCCATTCATTGGCCCAAGTAACTACTGATAATTCCATGTCTTCTATCAGTGCTGGGTTCAAAAGTAACCAATTATTGTCAAAGAGGTATGGAGAACATTAGAAGAAAAGACACTTGCTAATGGACTGCCATGTGATGTAATAATTTCTCTCCCACCTCTGGACTGCTCAGAGCTATGGCAGCTACCTTGCAACTAGCAAGAAAATGAGACAAAATCCAGGGATGGCAGAGGTCACTCATTGACATCATTAAGGGTTTGATGAAACAACATACACTGTAGTTTGGACACTTGCCTGGGCTCAATCCCCATCAGGGGGTGTGCTGAAGGCAGCTGGTCAATGAATCTCTCATCATTGATATTTCTATCTCCCTCTCCCTTCCTCTCTGAAATCAATAAAAATATACAGTCTTAAAAAGATAGAGAGGGAAGAAAGGAAGAGGGAGGGAGAAGAAGGGAGAGATGATTCTGGAATAATTGGTAATGAGAAAGATCAAACAAAATTTGCTACCAAAAGACCACAAATAGAAGAGGAAGAGGAAGGTCTGGGGATCTCAAGAGGACCTTTCAGAAAAACAACAAAATGACAACAGGAATAACTGCATAAAATGCACCAGAAATCCCAAGTGGCTCTAACAATGTCTAACATGCCAGAAAGGATGTAAAAACACACAAGTCTAAGCATAGCTTAGACAAACAAGAGAAGTAATTCATTCTACCAGAGGAGATGGAATTCTTTCTTTCAAGGTAAATAAAATACAAAAGAAAAAAAAAGAAAGAGAGAAGGGGAAAGAAATGGAAGGAGGGATTGAGGAAGGGAAGAAGGAAGGAAGGAAAAAAGGAAAGAAGGAAAAAAAGGAAAGAAGGAAAAAAGAAAGGAAGGAAGAAAAGAATAGAAATTAACATTGTTATATTTACATTGATTACTGAGACCTGGCTACTGTACTCTGAAGGAAGTGCCAAAAATAAAGATAAAACTAAGCACACTGAAGCATGCTTTTCTCTACTGTGAAGATTTGTATGGGAGTTCACGAGAAATATAGCCTATTTTATGAATGTTTCTTTTGGAAGAAAGGACCACCATTCTTACCAGGATTTTGATCTATTAAAGTAACTGCATTGCAAGAACTGGGAAAACTGAAATGCAGGGGGCCCCCCTACCCCACAGTGGTGTACAGAATGATAGTAAAGGGCAACATAAGCTTGCAAACTTCTAAAAGGGTACAGATGAGTAGCCAGAGAGAGAGACTGGGAGCTTACACCTATGAGAACTTGATAAGGTGTTGAAAAGACCAGTTTCTAAGACTATGATGAAAGAAAATATTTATAATAGCACAAAGACTATGAAATACCCCAAAATGTTGTCAGAATGTCACAAGTGATGACCACCTCTCCATGCCCAGGCTTGATCCACCTAAAATTAGAACTGGACTGTCTGGCATGGGGTAGTGAAGAAGGTCATCTCACATTAAAGATGTCTGTTGTATAGTACCATTTCTGTGAACAACTGGCTGTGTGACCCTGTGCAACTTATAGCACCTGTCTATGATTCAGTTTTCTTATCTGTACGAGGCAGGAATTATATTGACTGACCAGAGAGATTGCTTCCAATTCAGAAAGCAATTCTATAGGAGCCTCTGGTGAGAACTGAACAGTAACTACTGCAAGAAAGAACATGAAGCAGCCAACAGGAAGCAAATTCCAGTGAAAAAAAAGTCATCTGCTGTAAAGATGGACAACTTTGACATAAAAATCTCCGTGTTACATAGTAGTCCCTTTGCAAAAGTGACCAGTGATGAATTTCAGAAATATATAAATTATCCTATATAGTAAAAGGCTAATATGCAAATCAAACAGCAGAACAACTGGTCTCTATGATGTCTCCTGACCACCAGGGGGCAGATGCTCAACACAGGAGCTGCCCCCTGGTGGTCAGTGCACTCCCACAGGAGGAGCACCACTCAGCCAGAAGCCGGGCTCATGGCTGGTGAGTGTATCGGCAGTGGCAGGAGCCTCTCCTGCCTCCGCAGCAGTCGGACATCCCCCAAGGGGTCCCGGACTGCGAGAGGGCGCAGGCTGGGCTGAGGCCTCCCTGCCCCCACCAATTGCACGAATTTTGTGCACCGAGACTCTAGTTATGAGATAAACACCATGGCCATTATTTTGGGTACCTGTGAATTTCAAGTTTTTGCCAATTTTAATTATCCTCTAACCTTTGGAATAGTTTTCCTTCAATGTTAGGTTACAACAATGACATAGTGACTTAAGATACAATTTCTTCTTACTGCAATAATATAGTCTACCCTAGTTTTAGCTGTTTCCACCCAAACTTTGATATTGGCCTTGAGTATGGGGAGAGACATGAGATGGAGCCAATCAGCCTGAATCAATTAACTACATGGTTGGAAAGCAGCACTATTAAGAAGACACTTTCCTGAACAAACGTTGTTTTTGTTTTCCCAGTATCTCTTCATTATATAATCACATATCCCCATTATATGAGAGTCGAGTGACTGCAATTGCAGGACCTTGCTTCCTATGCTGCAGATAGATAATTTTTTCTCCTGGGAATTTGAACCTTGATTAGCAACACAGTCACATAAGCAAAGCAAGTTGAAAGGAGTAATCCAATAGATCAGTGGTTCTCAACCTTGGCTGCACATTAGAATCACCTGGGAATCTTTTGAAAATCCTGATTTCTGGGCCTCATTCTCTGGAAATTTTGTTTCTTTGTTATGGGGTGGGGCCACAACATTAGTAACAAAGAAACAGAATTTCCGGAGGATGAGGCCCAGAAATCAGGATTTTCAAAAGATTCCCAGGTGATTCTAATGTGCAGCCAAGGTTGCGAACCACTGCAATAGATGTACTCTGGAAGGAATATCTACACATTGATTCTTTGTTTTTCTCCAGCTCTTCCTCAGCTGTGAGCTACTCTGTACCTAAGCTAACCAGAGTCAGTTTCAGTTGCTTACAATCAAGGAATCCTTATGTCAAAATGTAATAGGGAAATGTCAGGATGATTTTGCATTACCTAATCATTTGATCGAGGAAAGAAAAGAATGGCTCAGAACTAGAAGAAGAGAAACTATCTGGCTTAAGTAATTTTACTAATGAGAAAACTGAACTCCAAAAAGTAGAAACTAATCTGAGATCATATAATTAGTAATTGATGGACCTGGATTCAAAACACCTGATGTTTACGTCTAATACTGTTCTCCAAACACCAACAATTTTAATCAGTAACCCACAAACAAATTAGTAATTATCTAATAACTAAACAAAAAAACCCCACAAAGGTACCTAAAAGTGATTACTTCATCTTTACATATTTTAATAGGAAATATATTCACACAGCTTTAAAACATATTTTTAAAAATACGCAGCCCAGTCTGCAGTGTATTACCAAAGAATGACTGTACACTGCAGCTACCTGAGACAAAATAAATCAGAGTAGTTATTTTTTTAAGTTCTGAAAAATTGTTTTATAGCAGTTTTACTTGTAATAGATAAAGGATGTAATAGACAGTTCTAACTATGGTTTTTAAGACCACACACTACAAGTTTTCCCCTGGAATAATTTTTGTTTCATGACAATCCTTTCTTTCCATCAGCCATTGCTGTAATTCTTTAAGCCAGTCAACCTACAAGGAGCCAGACTCCAACCGATTTTCACCCACCTGGTAACCAGACTGCTGCTAACCCGGCGATCCAACCTGAACGTGGCACATGCTCCCAGTGAACAGCTGTCCTCAAACCAGGCTACTTTGATCTCTGTAGGCACATCCTTAGGGCAAAACGGGGTCCTGAGATTCTAGATAAAACTGACTTGATTCACTCTATAAGCTCAGTTATCTGACTTCCCAACTGGGGGAAATCCAGAGCTCCTCCTACTTCTCTGAATGTTCACCTGTAACACCAGCAACCAGGGGAAACTGGTTAAGGCTAGACATCAGCTGTGTGACCTTAAACAAATCTGCAGCCTCTTCTTCCTTCTTTCTGATAGAGAAAATGAGGTGGGTTTTTTGTTTGTTTGTTTGTTTTGCTATGTTTTGCCCAGCCAACATGGGTCAGTGGTTGAGTATCGACCTATAAACCAGGAGGTCACAGCTCTAGTCTCAGTCAGGGCACATGCTCAGGTTGTGGACTCAATCCCCAGTAAGATGTATTGCAGGAGGCAGCCACTCAATGATTCTCTCTTATCATTGATGTTTCTATCTCTCTCTCCCTCTCCCTTTCTCTCTGAAATCAATAAAACCATAATTAAGAATAAAAATGAGGTTTTTGGTATAAAATCCTCTTTCTCAGACCCTTTCTCTGCCTCCACCCATCTGTCCATTCTTCAAATGTGTTAGTCTCTGGCACTTGATCCTTCCCCCTACGCTTTTTCTCTCTGAGAGCTCACCCACCCTTATAGCTTCCGCTATCAGCTCCAAGCCGATCCATGTCACAGACCTTACCTCTCTCTCTGCTGGCACAATGCGTAGGGAGTCTAGAGAGCTGGCTCTTGTTGCTGGCCTGAGGGAAACTGTGGCCACCCTACCACCTCTTAACCATACCACAGCCAAGTGAGAAAAGACGTACTCTTGGTGATTGGAGGGGGCCTGTAGAAAGAGGAGGGTAGTTCCCGGTTTGGATGGCTGCCTATTCCCTGTTTGGATGGCTGCCTAGGCAGCTGACTTGTTGGTCTATATTATGCTTTCTTAAATACAAGAATTGGTGAGAGAGGTTATATTGGAGAAAGTAGGTGGCAAAGGAGCTCCTGGAACCCTACTTTATGGTGTGGCAAGGATGCTGAGTTTCCTCTGGGGCGTCTAGCTGGGCTGGAACTATTCTTGGAGGTATTAACTTGAGCTAAAGCTTTTCTTGCTGGTACCCCAGCTAAGGGGGCCCAGGATCAAGAAGCTATAATGTATAATGTAGAGGGTGGGGGCTGGGTGGGTAAAGTAGAGCCAGAGCTGGAACTCCTAACTCAGGTATAAGATGGGGTAGATAGCCCTACTCCCAGGTTATTTACAAAGAACTTAATATACATGTGACATTCTGTAGAATCAGCATTTGGACACTTGTTACACAGGCAGCATAGCAGGCCAGATTGTGTTGGCCAGAGAAGCAAAGACAATCTACAAAAAGAGAACCACAACCTGGGCAATTGAATCAAGAGACATCTGCCATTCCTCTCTTATTTCCCCCAACCATTCCTCAACAGCAGAGTTCGCAGACCTTGAAAAGAGAGTAAAAGAACCAGATCATGGCCCCAGTCCCCACTCCAAATACACCTACATTGCTAGTTACAAGAGCGGGAGAGGAGTGAGAGAAAACCACCACTCTTCTCCTTCAGTTCGCTTAAACCAGCAGTTCTCAACTTGTGGGTCGTGACCCCTTCCCCCTTTGGTGGTAGAACAACCCTTTCACAGGGATCGCCTAAGACCATCCTGCATATCAGATATTTACATTATGATTCATAACAGTAGCAACATTACAGTTATGAAGTAGCAACAAAAATAATTTTATGGTTGGGTCACAACATGAAGAACTGTATTTAAAGGGCCAGAAGGTTGAGATCCACTGCCTTAACCCCTAAGTCAAGCTATTGATCAAAAGGGAAATATTTGAGGTAGAGTTGAGATTGAAGTTTTAAAATGGATCATCTTTTAATACCTAAAAGTGACTGGGAAGTTATAAATCTGGCTAAGATGTGGCAAAGGGATTTGCTACCAGGAAAGGAAGGAGGAGTCGAGATAGGACAGCTGGGGAAAATGTTTACACAAAAATAATCCCTGTCTCCTGTTTGAGCTGACCTAGTGGAAACTGTTCAATAAACTGCAGTTGTCAAATCATGGCTCTTCCACTTGCAGCTGCTGACCTTTGGCAAGTTACTCAACTTAATTTTGCCTTATCTACAAAATGGTGATTCATAAGATAAGACAACCCAGACACTTAGAATAACCTCTGAACCTATAATAAATGTTCAGTTCATACCAGCTACCATCATTATAATTCACACATCTCATATTCATCTTATAATCAATCAATCAATCAATGTACCTGGGGATAAGTAGTGATGGCATTACTAAGGTTCAGGAACTCAATTCATTCAAAGGTATGGAGTGTGAAAAAGGAGAGGTTAGGAAGGTAAAGACCTTGAGCGTATATGACTTACCTAATACATTCAAATTCAAATTTTAAAAAATTCTATACTGGCCAAACAAAATTATTCTGCAGACCAATTATGCCTTGCAATCTCCAAAATAATTTTGAAATCTCATTCAGTTTTGACATTCTATTGAACTAGTCCATCTTGACTTCTCTATTTTAGTCCATGGTGCCAGCATCCAACCTGGACTTGACCACTCAGTCATCTTTGACCCCTTCTCCCTTATTGCTTCTTTATCCTATCCTGCCTCCATTCAACAGCTCCTCAGTCTCTTTTCCAACGTAAGTTCTGAATACTCCTTGTCTTTGCCTACTTTCACACATGTATTCATCAACTATTACCACAAACTCAGGGTCTTACAACAATAGGGTCTATTTTTCTTGCTCACTGATTTGAGGGTTTTGTTTGGGTCAGGAACAAGTGACATCCCTTATCTCTCATCCTTTTGTACCAGCAGCTATTTGGGGGCAAGTTCTTTTAATTTTTTTTTTAATTTTTAATTTTTTGGGGGGAATAATGTTGTTTAATAACATTATATATGTATAGATATTTCTCTCTATTATAAATTTCTTTACATATAAATTTCATGTATACAGCCTTATAATATGACATCTGTATGCTGTGTCATGCGCCCTACACCCAAAGCCTAGTCACCTTCCATCGCCATGCATGTTGGGGCAAGTGCTTTTATGGCAAAGGGCAGAAATACAAGAGGGTAAACAGAAACTCACTATGTCTTTGAGGTCTTAGCCTCAAACTGGCACTCTGTGACTTCTACCCACATACCATTAGCCCAAGCAAACCACACAGCCAATCTCAACATCAATGAGGTTGAGAAATATACTTCATTTACTCTAGTGGAAGGTATTGTAAAATCATGTTATACATGGATAATTCTAACATGGATAATTGTGAACAATGATTAAATCAACAAACAAAAGTCCATCACAATTATTCATATCCTCTCACACCCAAGTCACACTTATCCCCTCCCTAAGATAACACAAGCCTGGAGACAGTGGACCCCAACGGCCGCAGCCTGGAGTGAAACTCAAGTGACCTGCAGCCTGACACGGAGCTCCCTGGCTAAGCCAGCCTAAACCGGCACACCCACATGTGTAAACATAAATGTTTGTAGTCATAAGACATTTACCTAACAAACTAGCTGATTAATACAATGCATTTTCTTATATCTTTTTCCTATACCTTTGACATGACTTCTACATTTTCTCCATCTTATTGTACTTTTTATTTTATTTTATTTTAAACTTTTAAATTAAGTGTTTTGGAGTGACATTGGTTAATAAAATTATATAGGTTTTATTTCTATGATACATTATCTGTATATTGCATTGTGTATTTATCTCCCAAAGTTAGATCCTAAGGAGATATTTCCATTTGTCCCAAATCTTCTTTCAGTACACGTATCTTTATCTCATTTCCAGAAATATCTCTAGATATAACTACTAACTTTAAATATAGCTCCTCTGTGCATTTTAAAAAAACTTTTTATGAATTCATTTTCAAAAAAGATTTTTGAACACCTATTATGTGAACAATGACAGGAGCTGTAGAGATGATGATGAAAACAGACTTTGTAGTCTTAATGCTCTAATTTCTAAAATATCGATCTTAGATGCTTAATTAAATTTTAAGCTAGGGCAAAGGGCTAAGGGCAAGGATTATTTTACTGTTTCTTGATCCCCTTATAGTACTCAGCAACAGAAATTTTTTAGAGTAAGTGTTCAATAAACAGTTGACTGCTTTGTTGTTAAATGTCCACTGCACCACAACTGCTTTTGTGCGACATCTGGCAAATGAGTTTTAGTTCATTGTTCCCAACCAAACATTTGCTGAGTGGCTATTATGTGTCAGGCATTGTGCAAGGCCCAGGTGGTCCTGGCTGTCAAGGAGAGCATAGTCTGGGTGAGATAGGCATGTGAACACGTAACTATGATAGCAGTTAATATACCTGAAAGGCCTATGGGAGCAAAGAAGGGTGACCAACCTTATAATTATAATTGGATCTTCAAAGTATAGAAGTTCTTCAAGCAGAAAGAAATGGTAAAGGCTACTCTAGGTCACAATAACATCATGTACAAAAGTACAGAGGCATGAAAAAGCAGTTGGGTTTGGAGATTAGCAAAGCATGAAGTATGGATAGAATTTAGGTTGGATGGGAGCTGAGTGGTGAGAGATGAAGCCACAGCTGAACTGAGAAGAGCTTTGTATGCCAAAGCAGTGAACTGAGATATTATTCTATAGAGATCAAAGAATAAGTGGAATGTTTTAAGGATGGAAGAATTATGATTAGATGCTTTTATTTATTTGGGGGTGACCACCTGTTGATAATGTGGTGATTTGGATAAGTAAGGATAACCTGATTATGAAAAGACCCGTTAGGAAACAGTTCCAGGCCTAAAATGATAAAGACCCAGCTAGGCTAGAGAGTGTATTGGAGAGATGTTTCTCTACAATACAGAGTTAGTAGATGAGAAATTTAGAGACAAGGGAGGTAAACCATGTCTGCACTGTGTTTTAGTTAGGAAACCAAAGGGCATACTATCTAATCTGCTCATCTATAATAATAAAAGCACAATACACTAATTAGACCAGACAGCCGAACGACCTTCTGGACAACCTTCCAGATGAAGCCAGGACTGCAAGGGCTGAGGCAGCCACCATGGCTGTGAGGGCCAAGCCCCTTGCATGAATTTCATACATCAGGCCTCTAGTCCTATATAATAAAAGGGTAATATGCAAATTGACCCTAATGGCAGAATGATTGGGAACGACCGGTCATGATGCACACTGACCAGAGGGCAGATGCTCAACACAGGAACTGTCCCCTGGTGGTCAGTGCGGTTGCACAGGGGGAGTGCCACTCAGCCAGAAGCCGGCTCATGGCTGGCCAGCACAGCGACAGTGGTGGGAGCCTTTCCCGCCTCCATGGCAGCACTAAGGACGTCTGACTAACGGCATGGGTGGGGAGCAAGCCTAAGCCGGCAGGTGGACATACCCCAAGGGCTCCCTGGCTGCCAGAGGGATGTCTGACTGCCAACTTAGGCCTGATCCTCATGGGGAGTGGGCCTAAGCCAGCAGGCAGACATCTCCCAAGAGATCCTGGACTGTGAGAGGGCACAGGCCAGGCTGAGGGACCCCCTGAGTGCACGAATTTTCATGCACTTGGCCTCTAGTGTTATATAAAAACTATAAAGTACTTTCATATCTTCTCATTCGAAACAAAGCCAGGCACACAGCTCAATCTTTGTGCAGAGTATAGATGACCTGCGCAACTTTTACTCCAAAGACATGGTACATAGACTGAGAAAACTTGAGAACTGTTTTCAAACAACCCAAGTACTACCAGAATTAAGTCATCTTTAATTGTTTTAATGCCTTTGATGATGCATTATTCCTTCTTGAATTAATGCATTTTACTTTGTATTCTGTGGCTGAGGCAGATACTGCTAGATAACTCCAGTATCCCTTCTTCTCCACTTTCTGTTAATAATTGAACCCACCCTTTCACCCTCCAACATTCCTCCTCATTTTTTTATTTTTCAATTACAGTTGACATATAATATTATATTATTTTAAGGTGTACATCCCAGAGAAAAGCAGTTAGTTACCTATAAGGAAGCTCACATAAGATTGTCAGCTGATTTTTCAACAGAAACTTTGCAGGCCAGAAGGGATTGGCAAGAAATATTGAAAATGATGGAAAGTAAGGACCTACAACCAAGATTACTCTACCCAGCAAAGCTATCATTTAGAATCAAAGGACTTATAAAGAGCTTCCCAGACAAAATATCTGTCATTTCTGAGTCATCTCCTTAAAGATACTTGAACTCTTTTCTATCTCTTCTTTCATGGGCTGTAGCATAGATGTGATAGAGACCCAGCTTTGGAAACACTGAGCACACAGCACTGGGGAATGATAATGCAGCAGAAAGGAAGACATTTCATCCTTTAATGACCTAAAGGAGTCAATCTACTGTGCCAACTGAACTAACGAATATGTAAAGTGAGAAATACATTTCTATATAAGCTGTTACATTTGTTTTTGTTTTGTTGTTGTTCTTGTTATAATAGCTTAATCTCTATTCCAGGGTTTTTTGTTTTTCAAGAAAAAAAAATATTGTTTCAATTGTGAAAATTGCCTTTAGGGCCTTATGGGTCAAACAGATTTCTAATGACAAAAGTCTAATGTGTCAGGCTGAACCTTCTGAATACTCATTGTCACACCAAGAGTATTACCAAGGACTTTTCTATTAATCCTGATTTGGTAATGGTATTTTGAGTTCAAATGGAGAATACTTGTCAATGTGGTTGGTTTTGATTATGATTATACTGCTGTTTATAGTGAAGGAGCAGTTTTCCATTTCTTTTACTAACCCTGCCAGTGAGTGCTATTTGAGTAAACTAAAGACCTTTTGATTTGCCTTATCTCAATTAGACTTAACCATAAATTAGATAAATGGGGATCTCAAAAGGGAATGTCTGAAAGAAATGGTTCACCATATTTTAACATTGAAATAACAGTGTAAATTTGTATACCAACTTCCATTAAAATTTTTTGACTAAAGTGATTGGAAATAGAGCTTTATTATATTGCCACTCTTTTAGCAATTGGGGTAATATATGATTTAAGATTCTAGTTTTGCATATTTTCAGTAATAGGATATCTGGCATCGGTATTTTTTATTATTAGTATAATGAATATCTATTAGATAGTTCAGTTGTCCAAAAAAGGCAATTGAAAAGACAGATATCATAAGAATTAGAGAACAAGGTGATGGGGGAGTATAGCATAATATAGACAGAACATATCAAAGTTATCATCCATGGCCACTTATACAACTTAACTCAATTACACATGACTGTCTTTGATCAACTGACTTGGAAAATAACAGCACTGCTGATCTTTCCATCACTATCAATAATTCTCAACTTAGAGAAGCTAAATCAGCTTCGTGCCCTCGCCTTCCCAGTGACCAGTGACAGCTGTTGTAGTGGAAAGAACTCTTGGCTAGGAATCAGGAAACTTCATTGCCAGTGCTGGCTTTCCTACTTACTAAGTGTGAATCTGGGCAGGTCATTTAACCTTCCTACAGGGTGATTATAAAACTCAGAATAAGATCATCTATGAGAAATATTTTAGAAAATCGAAAGCTTTATACAAATATACAACAATATATGTGTGTGTGTGTGTGTGTGTATTATGCAGGAAAAACTAATATTATCTTATATAATAAAAGGCTAATATGCAAATTGACCAAACAGCAGAATGACCGGTTGCTATGATGCACACTGACCACCAGGGGGCAGAAGCTCAATGCAGGAGCTGCCCCCTGGTGGTCAGTGTACTCCCACAGGGGGAGTGCCCCTCAGCCAGAAGCCAGGCTGACAGCTGGCAAGTGCAGCGGAGGTGGCAGGAGCCTCTCCCGCCTCTGCGGCAGCACTAAGGATGTCCAACTGATCCAGCAGTCAAGCATCTCCAGGGGACTCCCAGACTACAAGAGGGCACAGGCAAGGCTGAGGGACCCCCAGCTCCCAACCCTAGTGCATGAATCTTGTGCACTGGGCCTCTAGTTCATAATATAAAGCCACCTATTCATGTATGTCTTCACATATACATATGAACACACACACTTAATCTGCTAAATTAAAACTGTCTACTATTCACAGTTTATGTCCTTGCTGCTTCTAAAATGAGTCAAGGCAGTTATAGATTAACACACAATGGGATGGTGCAATGAGAAGCTTTGAAACCAATAAAAGTCCACATAGCTCCATTTAAGAAATATTTTTGGTGGAGCCCTTCTGCTCTTCACTGATGGCTGAATGCAAAACAGACAAGATGTTTGTAGTACAAATAACAAGGTATTAATAATTTATTGAAGGAGAAACTAAGATGGCGGCATAGGGAAACACCGAAATTGCTGCCTCCTACAACAATTTCAAAACACAATAAAAAGACAAAACGGACATCATCCAGAACTTACAGGAAGGCTGGCGGAGTGGAAATTCTACAACTAGAAGGAAAGAGAAAAGCACATTGAGGGTCAGGAGCTGCGGAAGTAAAGTGCAAAGGTACGGAGGCTCGAGAGTGCGCGGAAAGGGGCTGGTACCTGAGGATGCGGCTGTCTTTTTGAATCTGGAGGAAGTCACAAGCTCCCGACTGCTCTGAACTCCGGTTCCAGGAAGTCTCTGGGGACCCAGGACTCATACGGGGAGAAACTGGACTGTCTGGCAGCGGGCAGAACTCTGAACTCGAGGGCGGCTTTCCCTCAGAGGTGCTTGCAGCAATTATATTATCAGGACACTGAGACGCACGGCCCCTTAGGGCAGGGCTGAGAATCCGCCATAGTTCCTTGCTCCGCCCTTTGATTCCCTGAGACCCCACCCCACCCAGGCTGCAGCAGAGGCTTTTGCATATGAATGCCCTGGCCCTTTGCAACCTGAAAATTAACTAACAAACTGCAGCTGGGCCACAGCCCCAGAACTTCCAAGAGAAGGCCCAAGGCCCCACAGCAGCTTGCATTGCTTCACAGCTGGGCCTCATCAGGGCACCTCCAAACTCCAAAAAAGGAAGGGGAATATGCAGTTCTCTTCATAGCTCCTGCTGGGTAACCTCCAAGAGCCAGTGTACCCAGTGGTCAGAGGGGGACCATCCGGATTACAACTCCTCAGATCCATAAGGGACACACCCAGGGGGCAAACTCAGTGAGCACGAAAGCCCCACTGAAGCAAGTCTTGCCCCAGAAGGGTGTCTTCAGCACAGAAGTCCTCCCACTGCAGACACAGCTTATTCTCACTGCCAATTGGCCTGGAGGTCAATTCCTCCCAGTGATCCTACAACAATCAAGGCATAACTACAACAAGACTGTGCACAAAGCCCACAAGGGGGTGCACCAAGAGTGTCCACCTCAGGTAACTGGGGAGGCTGAGCCACTGGGCCCTACAGGACACCTAGCACACAAAACCACTCTACCAACACAGGGAAGCATAAAAAATGCGGAGACAAAGAAACAGGTCACAAATGACAGAAATGGAGGAAAGCAAACGACTGGATATAGAGTTCAAAACCACGTTTATAAGGTTTTTCAAGAATTTTATGGAAACCACCGATAAATTTAGTGAGACCCTCAAGAAATCTAGTGAGACCCTCGAGGATATGAAAAAGGACCAACTAGAAATTAAGCATACACTGACTGAAATAAAGAATAATATACAGAGATCCAACAGCAGACAAGAAGATCCCAAGAATCAAGTCAAAGATTTGAAATACAAAGAAACAAAAAATACCCAACCGAAAAAGAAAAAAGAAAAAAGATTCCAAAAATATGAAGATAGTGTAAGGAGCCTCTGGGACAACTTCAAGCATACCAACATCAGAATTATAGGGATACCAGAAGAAGAGAGAGGGCAAGATATTGAAAACCTATTTGAAGAAATAATGACAGAAAACTTCCCCTACCTGGTGAAAGAAATAGACTTACAAGTCCAGGAAGTGCAGAGAACCCCAAACAAAAGGAACCCAAAGAGGACCACACCAAGACACATCATAATTAAAATGCCAAGAGCAAAAGACAAAGAGAGAATCTTAAAAGCAGCAAGAGGAAGAAAGTCAGTTACCTACAAGGGAGTACCCATACGACTTCCAGCTGATTTCTCAACAGAAACCATGCAGGCCAGAAGAGAGTGGCAAGAAATATTCAAAGTGATGAATAGCAAGAACCTACAACCAAGATTACTTTATCCAGCAAAGCTATCATTCAGAATAGAAGGTCAGATTAAGAGCTTCACAGATAAGAAAAAGCTAAAGGAGTTCATTACCACCAAACCAGCATTATATGAAATGCTGAAAGGTATTCTTTAAGAAGAAGAAGAAGAAAAAGGAACTCTTATCATTTGCCACAGCATGGATGGAACTGGAGAGTGCTCTCACTCATTTGTGGAATATAATGAACAACATAAACTGATGAACAAGGACTGATCCAGAGACGGAGAGGCATTGATTGGACTGTCGGGCCTTGGAGAGAAGGTAGGGGAGGGTGGGGGTAAGGGGGAAAGATCAACCAAAGGACTTATATGCAAGCATATAAGCCTAACCAATGGACACGGACAACGGGGAGGGGGGGGTGAGGGCATGAGCCGGGGGGGGGGGGGGATAGGGGGTAACGTGGGGATAACGACACATATGTAATATCTTAATCAATAAAAAATATATTTAAAAAAAGAAACAAAAAAAATTAAAAAAAATAATTTATTGAACATGTGTGAACTAACCCCCTCTAAATCAGAGTTAGAATCTTGACAATGACGTACATCTAACTATAGGGTTTCACCCCTACCCCATCCCCTGTCTTCCCAGCCCTGGCTGTGAAGTTAACAGGCCTCAGCTCTGCCAGAGTTTTCAGGAAGTAACATCTGGGCAGTGTCAAGTTCCCACAGTGGAATACAAGGCACACATAGGCTTGCACCCTAACATCAGGACTGTTATTGTGCCATTCTTTTGAATTTTTTTTCTTAGTGATCACCTTTAATCATGAGATGAAGGGACAAGATGACAATTATGAGAATAACAAATCTTTCCTTTACCTAGTCCCATACCATCTAATAGTTATTGAGGCCCCAATAATCTTCTCTACTAAAATAATTTTAAGTGAACTAGGTTCAATCTACTTGTAAGTAAAGTAGGTGTTCATTTTATCATGAAGTGAAGGGTAATACAAACACCTTTGATCATTAGCTCAGACAATACCATTGTATTTTGAAACCATCCATCATAGCACTTTGATCTTTATTTTAAAACAACCCAACCATTACATTAAATGGTCTCAGTCCTCAATGTGGACAATAATTATATTAGACTGTATTTTTATTGCAAAGATTCATGTTGAGGGTCATCTATCTCAAACTGAAACTTGCAGAGTAATCACTAGATTAACATTGAAACTAGCAAATAATGGCATTTGAGATTCTCCCTCCACACCCACCTTAAAAAAATCATAACATGTAAAATGGGTTAGAAACCTCTACACAGATGACATGGAAACAAAGAGTTAGAGCTAACCATTGGATACCATTGCTGTACTTTGTTCTGCTGCTGTGGTTGGCCTCATCACTTAACCAAAAGCATTACTCTAGGACAGTGGTCGGCAAACTGTGGCCCCTTGAGTGTGGCTCTTCCACAAAATACCACATGCGGGCGTGCACATACAGTGCGATTGAAACTTCGTGGCCACACTCAAGGGGCCAAAGAGCCGCATGTGGCTCGCGAGCCGCAGTTTGCCGACCACGACTGTAGGAGCATCTCCAGGTATTAAAATAAATGCTCACAACTGAGACATAGTCTTCCAGAAGTTGGAATTTCTTCTCTAGACCAATATTTCTATTTTCTGATATTCATAAAAAAAAAAACAGTTTCTAGAGAAAAATTCTTCAGCAATGTATTCAAAGTTTGATTCCTCTCTTCCAAAGGAGACCTTCCAAAAGCAGAGACTCATTTAGTATTACAGTGTACTTTCCAAGTAGGCTGCAGAGAGCCCAGCCCCATTTTATAAATGGATGCCTGAGTGTCATCCCAGCCTCTCCCAAGCAGAGGGAATGAGAGGAAGCAATATCAGTCACATATTCCACTCATTTCTTGAATGTGCATTTGTGAGCTCACATGTCAATGGCAAACCCCTTAAGGCTTAAGCAGGTGCAGCGTACACAAGTAAGAATACATTGGGAACACTGGTCCCTTTGACTAGAATTTAGCCAGTCTCACAGAGCAACTGTAAAATGTATACAAATAAACGTGGTCTAGTTCACCCTGGACTCACCTCATCCCTCTTGTCCTCTTGGAGTGGTAAATACCTACCCCCAGAAGTTGGCTAGAACAGAGACAGGAGAGAGTGATAGAGACAGAGAGTGACAGAGAGTAGCCCCAAACCCTTAGTCTTTATATGCCAACCCCCTCCCCCCCCCCCCCCCCCCCGTTCAAACATCCTCTTCACTCTGATTGGCTTTTGGTTCTCTCAGTGACCTTGCCTTTGAAATGTTTTCCACTCAGCAATATTCAGAGTAATGTCTCCAACTTCCTCAAAGCATTTACGCATGTCCTGGGCATGTATGTGTATTCCAATGACCTAAAGTGGCAGGCAGTGGGAGGTAGCTTCTTGTAACTTTTTCTGGAGACTTGTCTCTCACCTGATTGGCTTGTCTTGGCTTTTCCAAAAGGCTAAGGGAGGTTATCTATTCTCTTCACCTGAAAGTTATAAGCCACAATGTGGTTCTGTTTTCTCAGGTTGGTCTGCATGACTGGCATTATCACTGCCAGAAGGCAAAGTCAGCTTCCATATTTGACTCCCTACCTTACCTTCTAAATAAAGTGCCTCCAAAAAATAATGAGCCCACTATTGCCTTTCTTTTTGTCCTTTTCCTACCCAGATTAGCAATATTTTTTCATTTTTAACCTGATTTTTTCCTGTTTTCTTTTTAATAAAGTTTTCTTTATAAAGTTTCTTCTGACACAGTTGAAGCTATGGATTGTCTGGAAAAAGAAAAAATTCTTTATTCCTAGCTTCTCACACCATATTATAGAATGAACGTATGTGACTTTCAAAGAGGAACAAGTAGAAGAATTTTGTTTGTCGTTACATCATCATTTCTTGATTTGTACAAATTAGTGCTCAGGTCAAACTCTCATAATAGGACAAGTTCCTTTTGGGGAATCACATTTTATTGTACCCATTGTTGAGAGAGAAAAAAAGAGAAGCTTAGGAATCATTCAGCTATGTGTAGACTTTGCTATTATAATGATTTTTGCTGAGATGGAAAATAGCCAATACACCACTGTTGTCTTTCACCACGACCATTTCTGACAACCAGAATGTGACAGCATGATTGCCTAAATGTAATTGCATTGCATAGCCTTGGTCTACACAGAGACTGCAAAAACATATTTTAAAAATGCTTAATTACAGTTAACTTTATTTTTGCCAAATAGATGAATATCAGTGTTCCCTGAAGTCTTTATTTCTGTGAAATCTAATTAATAATGAAATTTAAATTTTCAACAAATAATTGATAACATACTAAACATAACCTCTTAAAATCTTGAAACAAATGAACAAAACCCCCCTTCCCAATTTCTCCGGTTGGAGATGTACTGAATGTCCTCTCAGAATTCTCAAACATTGAGTTATTTTTGATTCAGAACATTTCCACTGGTTGCCCTTGAGTAGACACGCCATATTATCACATTACCTTTGGAATCCGTTTAAACTGTGACCCACATTCTCAGCAAGGCAACTAGATATGAACACCTTCTCCACCAACTTTTTTTTTAATGGCATCTCCCTTGAGTAACTGGTCACCTTGCAAGGTCCCAATCTATTGAGGTGGGTACACATGCTACATATTCCTATGAATTGTAGCCTTTCCCCCCTCAATTTAGAAGTACCAAGAACTTTATTAATATCTTTCCACATATTTGAGTTGTGAAGTTCATTATATTGTCCTAGAGAATTATATTTCCCAATATTTCTTGTCCTTTCTTTCTATCCTGTACTTCAATTATACATGTGTGTGTTTCCATCCTCGCCAGCACTTGTTGTTTGTTGATTTGTTGATGATAGCCATTCTGACAGGTGTGAGATGGTACCTCATTGTAGTTTTGATTTGCATCTCTCGGATAATTAGTGACTTTGAGCATGTTTTCATATGTCAAGTAATTTGGAATTTATAGAGGAAAGGAGGTTGGGCCAGAAGATATATCTGAAGAACCTAAAATTGCCCTTTCCTCCATCATTTTACCCTAAAACCTCCAAAGTAAGCACAGCCCTTGATTTTGGTCCAGTAAAAATGATTTTGGACTTCTGGCCTCCAGAACTGTGAGAGAATACATTTCTATTGTTTAAGCCACCAGTTTGTGATCATTTGTTTCAGCAGCCACAGGAATCTAATACACTGGTCATGACTGTGGACTCTTCTCATAGGCCCCCACTAGTCTAATCTAAGAGGGAAAGAGAAAGTGAAGGAAAAGGGAGAAGAATGAAGATGCAGAAGGCAAGCAAGGGATAAAAGAAGACTGAAGAAGAGGAGGAAGGGAAAAGTGTAGGTCACATGCTAACCATACTGGGGAGAAGTACACATAGCCTTTAAATTTGATTTCTATCTACAGCAGGGATGGGGAACCTTTTTTCTGCCAAGCACCATTAGAATATTTATAACATCATTCGAGGGCCGTACAAAATTATCAACTTAAAAATTAGCCTGTTATATCTAGTCAAACATTTAATTAACTCACTCCTAATGCCTTGGCAGGGCCAAAACCAAATGATTTCTCAGGCCTTTTACAGCCCACAGGCCAGCTATTCCCTATCTATAGCTTCATGATTCATCCAGTGATTATAATGTAGCTTACTTAATTTTTCTTATCAAGGTTACCAATGATCTTCTGGTTAAAAAAAAAAAAAAAAAAATCACTTAGTCATCAAGCTCTTTGACCTGATGGGCCAACACTAAATATCCCCCAAGACCCTGCTGGCCTCCTTCCTCTACAAAATCTCCCTTAATCTTTTCTGAATTTCCTGTTACACTCACAGAAACCATGTCTGTTATTTCTACCCCTTCACAAAGAGGCCAGAAATGCTGCTAAACATCCTAAAATATGTAAGATGTTTTTCCTACAACAAAGAATTTTAGTTTTAATACCCCCTCCAGCAATTTGCATAGGACTGGTCTGAAATAGAGTCCTGTGGTGACTGACTACCTAACTTTTCTAAGTGCAATAAAACAGATGGTCACATCGCCTTCATTTTCTACCTACTTATCATATTGTACAATGATTGATATTGAGAATTATGTTCCTGAGGCTTGCTAGGTCAAATTATTTTAAAGATAGATTGACATAATTCATTGTCTTGCTGGTTAAGAAAATCTACTCATATAATTTTAAAATTTTCCAACTAGGAGAGTTGAGGCCAGAAATCATTTCTCATTCATGTTAATTTAACCCCAAAATGCAATAAAGTACAATCCCTCAAGTCCCAAATATTCACAGTATCTAAGGATTTACTTTATTACCAGAAGAGTTACAAGGTTTTCCTAAAATACACTGAAGGTACCTGCTTTCTGGTGTTTATTTCCCAATATATGGCAAGTCTTAATATACAACTTAAACTGATTTTTAATTGATTATATATTTCTGGCTTAAAGTTTCCCAAAGGAAGGTCTACATTTTTGGACATGTTTATATTTTTTATATTGCTAATTGGCATCTAGTGTAACTGAAATTCAAGTTCAGTTCAGCAAATTATCCTCCAGTAAGTAATCAGATAACTGTCCACGTTCGAACCATTATGAACACAACTGGCTAAAAAATCTATTTAACAACATAAGACTGGTTGTATCCCTTGAGACTTCACATTTTAATGTTTAGTTTTTATTTTTAAGCATAAGAAGTCCAAAGGCACATTGTGGCATTTCCATCATGTAAAAGCAGTGAGTATAAACCACGGCTACCCTTAAGAGACACAAACACACAGAGAAAGCAAATAAATTAAATAAAATGAGTAAGCTAATTAACACTTCCAAAACAGAAAACCAAGACTTAAAATATTGTACACCTTCATGAAATAACAGCTGCTCTTATTAAAAACCATATGTTCCATTAGTATGGTATTTTGTAATTTATTGCTTTTCCCACCTTGGAAAAATTGTTACGGCTTTGTGGTCCATATTAACATTTTATTGGCCTTTTATAAGTAACAGCTTTTAAAACTGGACATTTAGCTATCCATTAAGTCGGTTGCCTGAGGAAAGCTTTAATTTTTTTTTTCTGGCTCCTTTAGATTGCTCCAAAAGAATGATTCAACAAAAAAGTAAGAAAAGAATCTAATCTAATAAAAGACAAACATGCAAATTGACCGTACGTTTGCTATGCCTTAAGCCACACCCACCAGCCAATCAGAGTGACTATATGCAAATTAACCCAACCAAGATGGCGGCTGGCAGCCACGGAGCTGGAGCGAGCAGGAGATTTGGTTGCTCCAGTGATGGAGGAAGCCAAGTTTCCCACGGCCGGCTCTGAGCTCCAGTGAAGGCAACAAAGTTTCAATTGTAGAAGGTAAATAAATCCCAGAATTAAAAAGAAAAAAGAAAAAAGGGAGGTCTGGGAGCTTCCATCACTGGGGGGCTTGGCCAGCCTGAAAATGGCCCTCAGCCCCTCACCCAGACTGGTCAGGCAACCCAGTTGGGATCCCCCACTCTAAAGGGGGTGTGGCCAGCCTGAAAACAGCCATCAGCCCCTCACCCAGGCTGGCCAAACCTCCATGGGGTGAGGGTCCCCACTGGGGGGGGGGGCTTGACCAGCCTGCAAACAGCCATCAGACCCTCACCCAGGCAGGCCAGGCAACCCAGCAGGACCCCCACCCTGATCTGGGACACCCTTCAGGGTAAACCAGCCAGCCCCCACCCATGCACCAGGCTGCTATCCTATATAATAAAAGGGTAATATGAAAACTGACCCTAACAGCAGAATGACTGGGAATGACTGGTCACTATGCCACAGACTGACCACCAGGGGCAGATGCTCAATGCAGGAGCTGCCCCCTGGTGGTCAGTGTGCTCCCACAGGGGGAGCTCTGCTCAGCCACAAGCCAGGCTGCCAGCTGCCAGTACAGCGGTGGTGTTGGGAGCCTCTCCCGCCTCCTCAGCAGCACTAAGGATGTCTGACTGAAGCTTAGGCCTGCTCCCCGCTGGCAAGTGGACATCCCCCGAGGGCTCCCGGGCTGCCAGAGGGATGTCTGAGTGCCAGCTTTGGCGCAATCCCCCGGGGAGCGGGTCTAAGCCAGCAGGTGGTTATCCCCTGAGGGGTCCCAGACTGTGAGAGGGCACAGGATGGGCTGAGGGACCCCTTCCCCCGAGTGCACAAATTTTTGTGCACTGGGCCTCTAGTCTATATGATAAAAGCCTAAGTGACCATTACGGTGAAACGACCAGAATGACTAGTCACTATGATGCACACTGTCCACCAGGGGGCAGACGCTCAATGCAGGAGCTGCCCCCTAGTGGTCAGTGAGCTCCCACGCCACTCAGCCAGAAGCCTCCGCAGCAGCGCTAAGGAGCAGTGAGCTGAGCAGTAAGGAGCAGTGAGCAGGCAGGAGGTAAGGAGCGAGGGGTCTCGGACTGTGAGAGGGATGTCCAACTGCTAACTTCGGCCTGATCCCTGTGGGAAGTGGGCCTACGCCGGCAGGCAGACATCCCCTGAGGGGAACTGAACTGTGAGAGGGTGCAGGCCGGGTTGAGGGACCCCTTCCCCCAGTGCACAAATTTCATGCACTGGGCCTCTAGTTAATTCATAATGATGAAATTGATAAAATGTAGATGCATCTATGTGCATCTATGTGTTATCTATGTGGCTAAGACATGATGCATCCACATCACTCACATACACAGATTTTTATTCTGATTACCTTAATTAGTCCAGAATAATGACTAGGATCAAAAGGCCCCCACACCATGAAGAGTTTAGAAGGTTTGCAGTGGAGAAAAGGATCCTTGACGAGGTTGACGTTTCCAGGTTCATTTTTTCTTCTTTCCAAAGAGAATGCTACAGCTTGTAGCCACTTTTGGGTTTGGTAATGATAAAATGTTTCACATTCTTCTAACACTTTCTGAAACTCTGCAACTTCACTAGTGTCCTGAGAGAACTCTGCCCCTAAAGGGGAAAATAGTTTGGGGTTTTTTTTCACCCAGGGCCTTTTTCCTGGTATTAATATTAATATCCCATGAGAATATTAGCTCTGGAGGAAAGAATTTGGTGGCAAAATTCCATATTTACTCATGAAATCCGTCCCCAACTTCCACTCACACATTTTAATAGGATGGTAAAAAAAAAAAAAAAAAAAGCTTCCCAACCCAACCGTTCTTTCTTCACATTTTCCCTCAGCTTCTCCTGACACCCACTCCAGTTTCTTTTTTTTTTTCCTGCTGAACCATAAGTCACTTTTACTAGCAGAGGCTCTTCTTCAAGGAGAGTATACTTTGTATTTATTAGGGTAGAAAAGTTCAAAAAGAGAAACTTACTTGGCACTGGCTAGAGCAGGGGTGGGCAAACTTTTTGACTCGAGGGCCACAATGGGTTCTTAAACTGGACCAAAGGGCCGGAACAAAAGCATGGATGGAGTGTTTGTGTGAACTAATATAAATTCAAAGTAAACATCATTACATAAAAGGGTACGGTCTTTTTTTTTCAATAGTTTTATTCATTTCAAACGGGCCGGATCCGGCCGCGGGCCGTAGTTTGCCCATGGCTGGGCTAGAGTGTAAAGTCCTCTAGGTTCTAACTCCCCCTGGCTGCTCCCCTCCCTGCCAAGGGGTTAAAGGACGGGTCTATCAAAACCTAGGGCATCATGCAGCCTCAGGAAATGTTTAGCAGCATAGTGGGGTTGAGAGCAGTTGATTCACCTTCCTTTCCTGTTTAAAGGACTTGCTGAAAGGAAAGAAAGTCCTTCATGACAATTATTCTTAAAAATTATTTTTAAAGGCTCTTTGCACATGTGGCCAAATGACAAAGCTCATGAATGCTGAATCCACTCTCTGCAGTCAACTGTGGGCTCCATACTCACTAATGTCATCTTAACTTACACAGTCTCTCTGTGCCTCAATTTCCTCATTTGAAATATATTCTTGAATGAAAGTGATAAATAATACCAACCTCAAACGTTTGTTGTGAGGATGAAGTGAGTTAAAATACCCAAAGTACTTCAGAATAGTGTTGGCACATAGTACACAGTCTGTCTTAGGTATGAAGTATCTACAATCTCTTTCCCAGACACATATGATGACTTGAAGATAACATTTGAAGATATAAAAACATGTTGTAACAACATAGTGTCTATCTATCTATCTATCTATCTATCTATCTATCTATCTATCTATCTATCTATCTGAAGAGGAGGAAAGGGATGGAAAGCCACCATATCATCTATCTATCTATCTATCTATCTATCTATCTATCTATCTATCTATACATCTATGAATGGAACTTGGTGAATTAATACAATCTATCAGAATAAATAGGTTAATTCTAGAGTCTACTAAGCTCTGTCACTGATTGTTGCATATGTTGTTGCTGTTTAGTAAATGAAACAAGAATCTCAGAGTTCATGAAGATTTTTATAAAGTGGATCAGGCCAAGATGGTAGAGAAAAGTAAGAAGCATTTATGGAGAACCAATAGGTGCCATGTTTTGAAGTTAGCACTTTTCACATGCCAGTATAAGCAAGTCCCCTGACAGCTCTTTTAAAGTAGACACAATAACTTCCATTGTGCAGATGTGATATTGAGCTCAGTAATGTTAAGTAAATTCCGAGCAGCTAGAAACCAGTGATGAAGGTAGAATTCTAAGCCTACACCATTTTTTTTAAAGCAAAACATAACATAGAAAGAGGAGAAAGGTGGGCTATATGACTTAAGTGGTTTCACAAAAGGGTCATTATTGAATAGATCATTGGCAAATGAGGTTTATATTTCAAAGATGGTTTGGTACTTTTTAGAATTAGCTTTGAGGTAGAAATTTAGACTACATACTGGCCACTTTTAATCCAGGGAAGTATGCTATTGTACATTTCAATAGTAGACTCACAGATTATCAGAGATGGAAAGCCACCAAGAAGACCATATAGTCCAACTGCCTCAGTTAACAGCTAGGTATCAGAGGTGAAGTAGCAGGCTCAATGTCATACAGGCAGTTAATAGCAGAAGCAGCTGGGATTCCTCTGGACCCAACACCTTCGCTTTCAGCATGCAGGAGAGCCAACTGGGATACCACGCTTTTAAATCAATTTAGATGCAAGTGAATTTGAGTTCATTTTAAATACCCTAATGCAGTGGTCAGCAAACTGCGGTTCATGAGCCACTTGCAGCTCTTTGGCCCCTTCAGTGTGGCCACGAAGTTTCAATCGCACTGTACGTGCATGCCCGCAGGTGGTATTTTGTGGAAGAGCCACACTCAAGGGGCCGCAGTTTGCCGACCACTGCCCTAATGCATCCTATCTTAGCATCTAAACCTAAGAAGAATTTTAAGGTGATTCTTAAAATTCTTTGGAAAAAATATAATAAATAATAAGAATATTCTTTAGGGGAAAGCAGGTAGAGTTTACATTCAGAATCCTCTATTTTCAAAATGTAACCAAAATGCTGGTACATACCTGCTAAATGAGAACAGAAATTAAGTATTATCTGTCTGGGAGAACAGCCTTTTTAAAGGGAAAGTGCTGCTTTTCTTCATGCAGAGAGGAATTCAAGGAACTTTAACTGTTTTTGCTAGATTGCACTCATTCAACAAATATTTACAGAGGACCAAACAGCAATAATAGCAGGAACCCTTCTTTGCATCTTTCATAGCACTCCTGACAGTGCTGGGTTTGGGGAGTCATTGATTGATTAGCAGTGCTTCTTCTTAGTTCAGTATATTAGATGACTTTGGGACAGGAGTCCCTGAGGTTATGTCCGCTACTACTGATGTCCTCCTAGGAAGGCTGAAGATGTCTCTTGACTATTCCAATGTTTGTTTTGTACCGAATGATGGAGCTTCGTGTGCACTTGCTTAGTTATAAGTCATGAGTAAGGTTAAGTGTAAAGGCTTACAGTTTCTTTCACTGTGAATACACCAGAAGTTTAGCATCAAAAGCACTAAGCATGATGATACCCACAATAAAAATACTGGACCATCTAACTACATCATAGTCCACAACTATATCACAAGGCCCAGGAAGGTTGACTAATCCTAATACATAAAAACCCAGGGTCAGTCACGACCGGAGGCTCAACCAACCGGAAGTCAGTCCTGTAGTCAGCACTGGGTTGCTGTGGCTGCAGGCATGGTGACCCAGCACTGACTGCTGAGGGGGCTGCGAATCAGGCCTAGAGATAGGCCTGAAGAGAGAAGCAGGGTTTCATCCATAGCCTGTGTGGCAGCTGTTGATCAGCACTTGCCTCTCTCTTTCTCTCCCTGCTGGGCCAGTAGCCTTGCCTCCATTTCTCTCCAGGCCTCCACCAGGGCTGATGATCAGCCCCACCTTTATGATCAGGCCTCATTGATAGGCCCAGAGACACTGACTGGCATAGAACCAACCAATCAGAGACAAATTGGCCGGCAGAGGAGGGCAGTTGGGGTCAAGATCAGGCCAGCAGGGGAGGGCAGTTGGGGGCAAGATCAGGCCAGCAGGGGAGAGCAGTTAGGGGTGATCAGGCAGGCAGAGGCAGTTGGAGGCGAGGTCAGGTTGACAGGGGAGAGCAGTTGAGGCGAGATCAGGCTGGCAGGGGAGGGCAGTTAGGGGCAATCAGGCAGGCAGGCAGGTGAGCAGTTAGGAGCCAGTGGTCCCAGATTATAAGAGGGATGTCCAACTGCCGGCAGTCGTACATCCCCCAAGGGGATCTCGATTGGAGAGTGTGCAGGCTGGGCTGAGGGAACCCCCCTGCCTCTGTGTACAAATTTCATGCACCAGGCCACTAGTGTGAGTTATAACAGGCAGTTATAATGGAAAGCACATTACCCACTGCTTCAGCACACTGCATTATTACAAACATAGCAAAATAGCCCAAAATGCCACACCTTGGGAAGTTCAAACTTTTCGACTTTAAACTTCAAAATACACCAAACATCACTTTGCTAGGAAAGGTTTTGGGTTGCAAATAACAACATAGAAAGGACATACTAAAGGTGAAGACAAAGAAGGATGGAAGTACATGATTCTAAGTGATTTTTATAGCAGACACTTAGCCCAATAAATTGCTACTGACAAGAAGTTGGCATATGACCTAAGCAAGCTTCTCAAGTCAAACATCCTTAAATAAAGGGATGCTAGTGGAATGAATAGGCAAGGAAACCATAATCCACCACAAATTAGCAGGGTATTGGCAGGCCCATAAGGCTCAGCAAAGATTTACCCGCCATATTGTAAAGGGGGCAAAGCACAACTTTCTGAAGGTGATAATGAAAAGTCAACAATGATGAAGCAATTGTTACTTCATCTTATGGGTCTCTCCGTTTTCCTTAAAACACCATACTGCAAAACCAGCTTGGGATTTGAGGGACCATCATTGCAATTTCAGATGTTTTGTTCCACATTAACCATCTGGTGCAAACTCCTGGAGAACTATGTGGGTATGACAGGAAAAGCTATAAAAATCAACAAATCTGATGGCCCACACACACTCAGGCCTCAACTGCATACTTACACAAACACAGGGAGATAGTGCATGCACTGATGCCACAGGTACATTACTGATATCCACTGTGGGAGAATCAGCACATTTCATGCTCAATAAATTAGCCATTAATATTGGTGACATAGGGGTTATGTGATCTGTGTGATTTTCTTGTCATTCATGGCACTGAAGGCATGGTCTAAACACTAAGGCAGGATTTCCAAGAACAGCACTGCTATTTGAATTTTCATGAATACAATCAGGCAACTGTTATGTTTAGTGATAAAAGACATTGCAAATTTGGCTATCAAGATCAGTTAATAAACACTTTTTGCTCACTATAGTAGGAAAACCGGCTGAGTGTAGGTGTGGTTAGTTCAGTTAGCAAATGCATTTTGAACACTTAAAATATTCCAGCCACTGTGCTGGACAAAACTCAGTGCCTGTTTTCAAAGAGCTTACTGTCTAGTAAAGTATCTTGCAATTTGGGAATTTGGTATTTTCATTTAGTGAATCTATACATAATGCATCAAATAAAGATGCTTTCTAGATACCATTGGCTGCAATCACCAATTTTCTATATAGTGTTCAAAGTTTTTGATTCTGGATCCAATATGTTTTTTAAAAATTAAGATGCTCAATCTATGATGACATCAAAATGCTTTTTAAAACTAAATCTTGATTCCTATTGTGTACATTTTTTTCTATATTTTGGAACTTTCGCTAATTAGAAAAATGCATTGCGAATATTAAAGTGGTAATGATTTATTTTGGTCTGACTTTCCCAAGTCCTTCCCGGATTCCACACATTACCAAATGGCTCTTCACACAAGGTATGGGTAACTTGGAAATTACCTCAGTTTGTATAAAGTTGAAATCAGTACCAGAGTAAGCCTGGGTCTCACTATGCTTGCCACTTTGATGAGCATCGGTTGCTACATAAGGAAGATTGGTAGGTTTCACATGTGTTGTCTGCTCTTGTGGATGGACAGGATTCCTTTCAATTCATGCTTTCCACATGTCTCAAACACCTGGGTTACAGACCCCAGAAAATGCTAATTTAATCTCTTTCCCATGCCTATTTTATTTCCAGTTCACTTGTTATCACTCTGAGAGAAGTCGTAAATACTAAGCGTTAAAGGGAAATGAAATGTAGCCTGAACATCTACTCGCATGAACATTGCATGGGAAAGTTTTCTTCAGCTGCTCTCTGGTACCAGTGTCTGCAACTGCACATCCCACTGAGAAATGCACAGAGTCCCAAAGGGCAACATTTAGGGTAGAGAACATCTGACCTCAATCATGGGCGTCAGGATAAGAAATGCATAACACATGGTCACAACTCAGAAGCAGTGATCTCGAGGTTACTGCGGTGGATGGCAGCTGTTCAGTGGGACATCTGGATCTCTGTGACTCCAGAACTGGATTGTTCTCACATGAGATCTGTCTATGAGAAGCTCAGCCCATCTTCGGTAATGGTTCTGAGCATTTGAATACAATCTTATGTAGTGCCCAACAAGTGATACATTTTCACATATACATGAGACCCTTATTTCTGGAAAGTAAATAGTGTCCCAAAGCAAAATATTAAAACAAGAGAAGAATCATTTTGGGCTCATATGACTATGGTCAAACTGATCCTTCACCTTTAGTGCTTATACTTAAAAGAGATCAAGATTATGTAAGGGTCTTGGCTGTCTTCCCATATTATTTGATATTATCAAAATGTATATAAATTTTATCTACTTTTTAAAAGCTCAGTTTCAATACCTTTTCTCAGAAGAGCAATAAGTAGCAACCTGTTGAAGGCTAATAAAAGTTTAGCATATTCAAGTCTAGTTGTATCAATTTTTAATGGTGTATTACATAGTTATTATTATTTATAACTCGAAATTATGAAGTATATACATATTTAAAAATGTATGTCCATCTAATCAACCTCATCATGCACCCAATGAAGACATTATATTTTAGTTTTTAAAAATTACAAGGCTGAGGTTGGTACTATATACAGAGATTTTTTAGTCAATTAAGCAAGACATAATAGGCTTACATTAATTGATTGATGAACAAATGGATAGACAACTGAATTTTTAAAGTATATATATTTACAGAGAGGAAGGGAGAGATAGAAACATCAATGATGAGAGAGAATCATTGATCAGCTGCCTCCTGCATGCCCCCTACTGGGGATCGAGCCTGCAATCTGGGCATGTACCCTTCACTGGAATTGAACTTGGGACCATTCAGTCCGAAGGCCTATGCTCTATACACTGGGCCAAACCGGCTAGGACTGAATTAATGGAGATAATGCTTTCTTGGGTGGATGGCCACTACTGTTAAGTTATGAATGTAAGTATGTTGTTGGCAGAGTCCCTGTTAGGCGGTGGGAAATTTTTCCAAACCAGATAACAGCATGTGTAATAAAGCCCATTTGTATATTCATGTAGGCTATGTGTTTTTTTTAATTATCTGTATAACCACTTGGTATAAATTCCAAACCATAAAATAACTGAAGACATTTAAACACAGTTTGAGAGGCTATGCTGTTTGCTAGATTCCTTTGATATTGTAATTTATGTAAAACTTTTATTGCTGGAATTGGTTTGGGGGAAGAGGTGTCCTTAGCAAAGACTTTGAATGGGACCTATCACATGATAGTTGCTCAATAAACAAACACTCTTTCAGAAAAAAACACACTTTCTTTAAGGTATAAAACATTGTGTAATATTTAAATCAAGTGTTCAGAAATTGAGAGTTCTTGAAAAGATTTAAGTAAAATACTTTAGGATTGGAATATTCTATGTAGATTTAGATTTAGTCCATTCCTAAGCAAATAAGAGTAAAAGGAGGCAATTTGTTTTGAAACAAATATTTCAAATGATTAATTATATAAAATTGGGGCCGTGGGTACAAAAAGTGAGATAAAAGGCCAAGACAATGAACAATCAGTCTTTCAAGGACAAAGATATGGGATGATACAATAAATCCCCAATCTTAGATGTAGACAGGGAGGAAGAGCTGGGTGATATTTAAATGTTCAGCAGTCATCAAATCAAGATCTTTCTTTAGATGACAAAGTTAGAGTCTGGAAAGGTTACTCTGGTGGATGATTGTGAGTGGCTGGTACAGACAGGAAAAAACAACATTGCATGTTAAATGGTAACATAGAACTGAGGCCCTAAATCAGGCTGCCCCCAATTACCTGGGAGGGAGGAAAACCAGGGTAAGAACTCAGCCCTAAAGAATTTCACTTGAAACCAGAGAGAAGGTATACCTACAGGTCCTGATTTAATTGGAGCCTCGATGAGAATCCTGATGGAGAGTTCTGGCTAATAGTCAGCTAGGCAGAGCAGGTGGAAGCAACCTCTGAAGTACATCAACCATCTTCTGAAGCTGCTTTAAGTTCTTTACCTGAGTCACCCTTGAGACTGGAGTCATGACATCGGAAACCAAGTTTCAATAGGGTATTACTTGTACATCACCTGGAAAAGTAACCATGTTCTTGGTTTTGTTTTGTGATAGACCAAAACTCAGGGAAGACTATAATCAAACCAAGGCATCACCCTTGAACTTGAGCATTGATCAAAACCACCCAGAGAGCCCAGCTGATGTGGCTCAGTGCATGACCTGAGAACCAGGAGGTCACGGTTCAATTCCCTGTCAGGGCACATGCCTGGCTTTCGAGCTCGATCCCCAGTGTGGGGTGTGCAGGAGGCCGCCCATGGATGATTCTCCCTCATCATTACAACTCATATTGCTGGCCCCACCCCAGGGTTTCTGAATCACCAGGTCTGAAGATGGCCAGAGAATGTGTAAGTTAACCAGCTCCCAGGTGCCGCTGCTGGTTTGGGGGCACACTTTTGAGAACCAGTGCTTTAAAGAATACCGGGACAAAAGGCTATGTGTCTTCCTCAAGAAAACTAGGATTTTTCTCAGTAGAATGAATCTAATTAGTAGGGTTACATGCAGTTAAAATTAAAAATTGAGCATTTGGAATAAACTAACCTCACAAAAAAAAAAAATGGGAAAGTCTTTCCCCAGGACACGTTGCCTTTATTGACTGTGGTCTTGGTCAAAGCACAAAGCGAACCTTGGCCAGCAGGCGAGGTCTCTCCAGCTTGCAGCTGTTGGTAGGAGACTGGTCTGCCAGCGACTCCGGGGCAGGAAGTGCCTTGTTAGAACGGATGCATCTATTTTATTCAGCTCAGAGAAAGGGAGGGGTGGGAGGGAAGGCAAACATCCCTAGGTTCCTCCACACTTCTTTTAACTGCCCGACCTCCTCAAAGCCACCATGATAGACGACTCTGCTGCCTTGGCTGCTTGGCTTCTGGAAACGGACAGTTTGAGGTTCAATGTGATAGGAAGTTTGCAACATGCTAAGCCATCAATCAAGCCCGTATCTGCACTCGCAGCGGGCTTAATGGTCACATTCGTGAAATGAAAATCCAAAACAACAAACAAGAGGGCTCTCAGACTGATAACTGTCTGAAAGGGGGCCACATTGCACCCGGATTCTTGCTGTCAGCAGCAGCCCATAAAGAGCACGCGGTTTAGTGCGACTTTCATCAGAGATACGACTTTGCAGCGTGCAGCAAGTTAAACAGGAAGCCTCCCCGCCCTGCTTTCCAGGCCCCTGCGCCCCATAAAGGAGGGAGTGCTACCACTACCGCAGGTTTCTCTTTCAAGTAAACAGTTTAAAATGTGTGTTGTTGAAGGCAGCCCAGCTTCCTCTGTGTCTGTATCGTTTTATAGAACTCCAGCTAAGTGCTCAGCAACAATGAACAAACAAAATCTAAATTAGCATTACCACTACCCTAGGGGTAACCCAGAATGAGAGTTATGGTGTATGATCTGATAATAGCTACCTTCTAGATCTGAAAAATAAAAAAAAGCTTGTAAAGAGAATAGGTTAGAAACTTAGATTTTAAATCCTCTGTGCATGACACACATTTTCAGAATAAGGTAGAGAGGTGATTAAATAGGTCCTGCTGGTATATGAGTACAGTACATATCAATACTGCTCTAAGAAACAGCTCTGACTCAGCACGCAGGGATGAGAGAAACAATCTTGTTTTACCAAGAGAAGCCTTTCTCACCTGGGTAACAGACCAGCCCACACCATGAGAAAAATGTGTTTCATGTACTCATCTCACTAACCCTCTGTGGTTGCCACTACCCAGATGTCTCAAATGCACACACAGGACAAGCAAGCATGACTCATCCACAGGGTGGCCCAAACAAGGGACACCAAGTTGCTTCCAAAGATCCTTGAGCCAATGACTGTGGATCCCAGAGAAAGAAATGAAAGAGAGGTACTTGGAGGGAGGAAATAGTTCCAGTTGAAATACAGTATTTCAAGGACAAAGAGAGTTGTACCATATCAAAGTGCAAGCTTTCACATTGTTGGCCTAGTGTTTCGGGCTTTTAAAGGCCATTAGGCCCTAGCTGGTTTGGCTCAGTAGGCAGAGCGTCAGCCTTCGGACCAAAGAGTCTCAGGTTCTGACTCCTGTCAAGGGCACATAACCTTGGTTGCATGCTCCTCCCCAGCCTGGGCCCTGGTCAGGGCTCATGCAGGAGGCAAACAATCCATGTGGTTCTCTTACATTGATGTTTCTCTCTGTCTTTCTCTCTCTCTTTCACTTTCCCAAAAAACCAATAGAAAAATATTCCTCGGGTGAGGATTCCATAAATTAATTAATTAACTAATTAATTAATTAAAAGGCCATTTGAACTGTTGGTGGCTTCAATGACTCAAAAATACACCTGACTCTAAATTGAAAAAAATTTTAAGGAAAAGGTAACAATGGGAAACCTGATACTATAAAAATTAGACTTGTCCTTTTATATAAAAAAATATGATTTTAAGAAAATACCAAATGAGAATTAAAAAGACACTGTCAATTAGGGATTAACTGATGAGAATATATTATCCTCCTTTCCCTCAGAATAAGGTACTTCCTGATTTTTAAATTATAACATCTAATCTGTTGGTACTTTAACATCCAATAATTCCATTTTAAAAATATTGCTTCCAAACAGTTTTTTGATCTTTTATTTCCAGTGACGTATATAGCTGAGATGACACAGAGCATCAATATTTAAGGCTAAATTGTAACTTTCGTTTTATTGAAATACTGTCAGTCAAGTGCTTTACTAAAGAATGGAAAATGAGAGGGTGTCAAGTTGTGGGAATCTGCTGAGAGATGACAGAAGACAGTCTGCGCATGGAAACCCTGCATCTGCCAGCTTGAGAAATACAGGTAACAGCAGCCATGCAACGTCAACTTTTTAAAACACAACACATTGTTAGTATTGCTCTTCTATTGTGATCAATGTTGTGTGGCTTTATTTTAACTATAGAGGCTTTTTTTTCATGTCCTCACTTACATGCCCAAGGACATAAGATTCCACATTTTGAAACATAGAGATCATCGGATTATATAGTTTAAACTATCCTCCTGAAAGGGAACGAACAATATGCTATGTTTAGAAATGCAGTGTATTCATAGAGAGAGCAAGGCAGCAAGCTCACAGTCACAGGTGTCACATGGCTTTGTGCCATATCAGAGTCAAGCTGTTATGGAAGAGATACCCAGCTACAGAAGTATTCTTAGAGTTTCAATCATGAGAGCAAAGACATGTGACATTCAAATCCTTTTCTAATTGGCTGGTCCTGAAAGATATGCAGATGCTACAAACCTTAGCCTGCCCCTTTCTTGTGGGTTGTAGAGTAACTAGACTTCAGAGGTCAACAGTGGGAGTGAACCTGGCAGAAGAGTGACTGAACTGGGTTGGGTTTTGATCTAGGACAGTGGTTCTCAACCCTGGCTGCACATTGGAATCACCTGGGAATCTTTTTAAAATCCTGATTTCTGGGCCTCATCCTCCGGAAATTCTGTTTCTTTGTTACTAATGTTGTGGCCCCACCCCATCACAAAGAAACAGAATTTCTGGAGGAGGAGGCCCAGAAATCAAGATTTTCAAAAGATTCCCAGGTGATTCTAATGTGCAGCCAAGGTTGAGAACCACTGATCTAGGAGGTGAACATAGGCGTAGGCAGAGCTGGAGAGACTAAGATGGGGCAGATGAGGTTAGAACTTGAAGGACGGCTGGTTTCACCTGAGCAGAGCAGATTAGTTTACTCTGTTACTAATCAGAGTCAAGGGAGACTTCTCTAAATTTTGTTTGGGACCTAACGTTCTGCTTCTAGACGTAGGCATTTTTCCTGGCCTTCAAATTTGATGTGTCCTGCTTTGTACGGAAGTGAAACTAAATCGAATCTTTCATGGCCCAAATTTCTTTTCTCAAATAGGGATAAGCTGGTATGTTTTTCTTGCTAAATATTTGAGAACTTAAAAGTTGAAAGATGTAACTATTTTTAAATTGAACTTTAGTGCGTGAAATGTCTTTATATACAAACTTTCCCAAATTTACTTTCCAGCTTAAGGTTCATGGTTTAGTTTTGATCCAAGAAAACCAGATGCTTTCGTGAGGACAGCTTCCTCATTTTAAGCCTATGAAAATCACAAATTTTGTTTTGTTTTGAATGGAGAGAAAATACTGGGACAGTTCGTTTGAGGAGGAGTGTCAGAATCTTGGAAAAGGAGTCACCTACTTAATGACCATTCATGTTCTTGGCTACCATATGATGTGCAACTGGGATTATAGTACAAATCCTGACTAAAACAATTTGAGATATTTGCTCCTTCCTAAGAAACAGGTTTGCTTGCTAATTAAATATACCATCCAAATATATATGTAAGAGTGTCGTCCCACATACAATGGTATTTGTTAAATATAAGATTTAATACATTTTGGAGAAAATATAACAATTACTGTGACTCTAAATACACTTTACATATCACTGACCAGAGCTTCAAAATGGAAAATGCATTTATCATAGTTCAAAGTAGAAAAATGAGGAAAAATAGCCTTGTTTTCCTAGCTAAGTAGGTAGGCATTTTTTATCCATGTAATCTTTAAATCTGTATGACTTATGCACATTATTTTGGGAAGCTATAGATTTTATCTCTTTATTAGTAAAAATATGTAAACTCTAACAATAAGAAAAGTCATTGATTATGGGAACCTGGATGCATAAGATGTTATATAACCAACTGGTTTCCAGTCTTCAAATCAGACATGACTAGTCAAGGAAATAATAATGACCTTAGCCAATGGGAAACACATCAAGCCAGGTTTCTCCCAGCTGTTTCTCGCCTCTGTGGCTTCAGTAAGTTCAATGGAAGCTTAGTGTGTTTAGGGAGAAAGATGGCCAGAAGACTCAAAACTATTAAACCAAAAAATAAGTCAATCTTCAAGTGAAGTCTTGGACCAGGCTCATTGCAAGAATAAGGTTTGTCCCTCCCAATGTCCCAGTGCTACAAGCAACATAGCTGAGCAGCCACAACTCTACAGGGGCTGATATCACACACTCTCCTGCCAAAGGGGTGAGTAAAGGAGCTAGTTGCTGGCTTTGAAATGTACAAATGAAGCTATTAGTGTTTTCTTAACATTTCTTTTGATTTCCAACTCCAGCTTATGGTGACTGCAAGAGATAGGGAAAATCTTCAGGGAGGCAGGTCCTTGGATTTAATTCCATATGAACAGAGGGTCAAGGAATTTTGACAAAACTGCTGCTCACAAAAAGTTGACTTTGCCTTTAAAGTTTTTGTATGTTTAATATTTAAAGTCAGATACCTCCATTAGTTCAACAGTAGCCTAGGGACTTCAATAATATGACATAGTGGCTTTATATACTTATTTCAGACTTAAAAAGGTCTTTCATAAGATCTCTCTCCACTCTGTTTTAAAACCATCAGCTAATGTTTTCAAGGATTTGCCAAGTAAATACTCCAAGTTACCTTAAACTTCCAGGTCTAACTGTCCTGATGTAATTCTTTTTAATGACCACAGATGTGCCAATAATGGTTTAGATCAGTTCCTATTAAACAGATTGGACTGCACAAAGTTCTTACTAATATATTCAGGGTAAAGCTATTTAACCTTAATCTACAGGATTTAAATAAAACCTGTTAATTTTCTCTCCATATCCAAGGAGATAAACTTCAGATCCAAGGAGTTAAGATATTATGGTGTTGGTCAAAAAAGAAATGAAAATATTGACATAATTTCTTAATACCCCCAATATTACTATAGAGTTGATATGGGTTCTGCGAAGCACCGTGACTGCGAGCCACTCCTTCACAAAGGGCTGTTCCCACTAAAACCTCACAGTGCTCGTCAGCACATTAATGTTTTGATATCCTGAGGTTAGACAAAACCAAACCAAACCTGTTTAATGTCCAAATCAGAATTTCTCCAGCTGGCCTGAACACATCACCCCTTTTCTTGTAATTCCTAATGCCATACAAACTTGGGGACAGGAACACCTGCTTTTATGTTTCTGTTTTCCTTCCTAGCACAACAGCTGGCCTATAGGAGGAACTCAGCAAAAGGTTTAGAAAATGACTATGATAAAATGTGTGCCTGTACTCTTGGAGGCTATGAAGATTATATTATGTAATTTAGGGATAGGAAACTTCATCTTCTGTAGTAACCATAGCATTTACATTCATGTCTTCTGCACATTCCAATATGGTCCACTAGGAAAACATATCTTGAGTGAAAACAGAAGCATCTTTATGAAATACTAGAGGCCCGGCGCATGAAATTCGTGCATGGGTATGGTCCCTAGGCCTGGCCTGTGATCACGGCCAACTTCCTCAGCTGCCCGCAGCCAGCCTCGCCCCCTGCCGCCACCCACCCCCGGTTCCCCACTTGCCATCGGGTGATCAGAGCCTGCCGGTCGGGGAAAGATACCAAGAGGTGGTCAGAAAGCCTCATAGTGACTGGTCTAGTGGTCGTTCTGGTCATTCTGCCATTAGGGTCAATTGCATATTACCCTTTTATTATATAGGAATAGAGGCCTGGTGCATGGGTGAAGGCTGGCTGGCCTGCCCTGAAGGGGGCCCTGGATCAGGGTGGGGGTCACCACTGGGGGTGGGCTTGGCCTGGGTTAATGGCCGTGGGCGGATTGCAGGCTGGCCACAACCCTGATTAGGGTGGGGGTCCCTGCTGGGGGGCAGGGCCGGCCTGGGTGAGGGGCCATGGGCAGTTTGCAGGCCGGCCACACCCCCAGCTTTGTCAGGATGGACCTCTAGAATGACGTCCGGAAGACATCTGGTTATCTGGTTTAATTAGCATATTATCTTTTTATTAGTATAGATGGGAAATCTAACAAAAAAAAGATGTGATGCACATTAGGAAGGTATTGCTTTATTGTTCTTGTCTCTGTGCAGGATTTTCCCACCATGACCCAATGCTCACCATTATTTAGCATTTAATAGAAATCTTTCTCCACTGGTAGATCAGCATGTAAAGAAGACAAGTTCTTAAAAACAGTTTGATGTGGGAAAAGCTGAGAGGCTAAAAGTAGATAGTATCAAGTTATATGAGAGCTCCTGCAGAGAAAATCTCATGGATACAGGAGTATGGTACTGTGATTTTGGTCAGAGTAAACCAAAGATGGTCCAGGATATCACTGATGTGATCATAGTGGGATATTTGGCCACAAAAGACAAATAAATAAATTGTGCATTGAATTCTTTACAGGGCTCTGCAATTCAGATAGCATTGTAAATTCTTTATTGCTATTTAATAGGAATAATTGGAAATAATGTTAATGTACTGTATATAGCAACAGACTGCTGAGTTGATTAATTTAACAATCCTGAGCATTTATAAAGTGAACTACTATTATATTTGCATATCTCCATGACATGTTATAACACATGATAATTTATTAGGGAGAAAGCATTTTTTAAAAAAATCAGTTGTATATAAATGCTCCCTGAATTTGAAGTGCTGGCAACTTCTGCCTCCAGGGGAACTCATTTTCCTCCATTTTAGCTAGTCATTGTTGAAAGACCTCAATTATAAACTCAAATTTTGGTTGTAAAAATGAGACTGGCGGCACCTGAAAAAGAAAAATGCAAAGTGAACAATATCACTTTTTCTGCTGGTATAAGTTGCTAATAAGTTAGTTGTAAGTATTCATGAGCTGACAGTGTTTGGAGTGCTTTAACGTATATCATTCACAAGGACCAACTGTAGTCTGTGTTTGGCAATGCTGAAGAGTATAGACTTCAGCTATGTCTGCTAGAGAATGTAGGCCAATTGCAGCAAGGGTAGATATGCTATTGTTTATAAAACACTCATGGAAAGCAACTAATTACATTTTGCTGTTTTTGCTTTCATATTCCTGCTTTTTGGATTGTGGACTTGTTCCATCCATTGGTAAACCTGTGGCATCTTCCTTGGTTGAAGTTGAATCGGGAGCAAAAGTTCTTTTGGTAAATGCTGGCAAGGTAAAAGAAAAGAGAAAAATCAACCTAAGTGAACATAATCCCTGGACCAAAACATTGTAAATAATCATATTTCATCTAGTTTTCTGTCAACTTTACATGGCCTAACAGACCTTCAATGTAGGAATAAATTTAATCAGTTTACTATATTTTCAAAAAACATCCATGTGATTTAATTTGGGGGAGGGGGATATGAAGTATCTGAGAGTGGAAGATGTGTGTGTGGCCAGTATATAATGATGTAAAGTACACAGAATTTTGGAGTGAGAAATCTTAAGGGCCTCCTTTATGCAGAATATTGTTTGTTTCACCAAAGGAAATTGAGACTAGAGTTAGAATTTAACGTATTCTCTGTGTGTGTGTGTTTTACTACCTCTTAATATCTCCTGTGAATTCCAGCCACCTATATCCAACTATGTGAAATCTTCCTGCCTGATTTCTAATCTCAGATGCCTGCCCATCCTTTTCTCTTCTCCGCCTTCAAAAATGAAACACTCAATCACTTAGTTTTTCAGACCTTGGTTCCTTACTTCCTTTGTCCTGCCTCTTGCACCATCCAATTTAAGACTGAGTTCTGATGGTTATGCCTCCAAGTTCTACTTGACACTACGGTGGGGCCTTGACTTATGAATGTCCCGACTAATGAGTTTTTTGAGATACCAGCTGTCCCTCAGCTGATTTTTTGCATTGAGTTGACAGAGTAATTTGAGTTAACAAGCTCCTTAACGAGCTCGGTCTTGGAACTAGTAAGTCAAGGCCCCACTGTATTTCTGTTATCATCACACCAGCCCAAGTTACCATTCCCTCTTTTCCTGTTTTCTTCTTGCCCCTTTCTCCATACCACAAGCAGAGCTACCTTTTTTAAAAAAATTCTCACCTGAGGGTATGTTTTTATTGATTTGGGGGAGACAGAGGAAAAAAGAGAGAAGAAGAGAGAGAGAGAGAGAGAGAGAGAGAGAGAGAGAGAAACATCGATAGTTACCTCCCATACAAGCCCCAACCAGGGACTGAATCCATGACATTTTAGTGTATGGGATGATGCTCCACCCAACTGGGCCATCTGGCCAGGCCACAACCAGAGTTATTATTTAAAAGGTAAATCAGAGCAGGTCATTCTCCTGCATAACCCCCCACCACATGCACACACTCACACACCACCACCATCACCATCATCACCACCACCACTGGCCTCCCAGTGAACTTGGAATAAAATCCAAACATCTTCCTTTAGCTCCCTGGGGACCTCATATTCTCATTCTCTCTCTCTCTCTCTCTCTCTCTCTCTCTCTCTCTCTCTCTCTCTCTTTCCATTCCTCACTCTCACTGATTCATTCGCTCATTCAGTGTTCCATCTCTCTAGAAGACCATGTCCCTTTCTTCTCTGGGTACTTTGCACTTTTATTGCTCCCTCTCAAAGGAAAACTTTCCACTCAATTTTAATTCAGTGGCTTCTTCTTACCATTCAGGTTTCAGCTCAGTTGTAACCTCCTCAGAAAAATATCTGCTGATCACTCATTTAAGGGAGCAGCCCTGTTCCAGGTGCCTTCCATCATTTCACCTTTAAGCCACAATCACTATTTCAAATTGTTTACTTGTTTACTACCTATTCCTCCATGAGATGAGGTGACCTCTCCTGTCTTGTTCACTATTGTGTCCCCCAGAACCAAAAAGAGAGCCTCCTCCTGCACAGCCTCTTAGCAAATGTTGCTTGAATAACTGAATGTACTTAAGGAATTTTTAAGAGATAGCCAATTAGGGATTTTCCAGTTGCTTTCTAGAAAGCATCTAGAGCAGTGGTTCTCAACCTCTGGCTGCACATTAGAATCACCTGGGAATCTTTTTAAAATCCTGATTTCTGGGCCTCACCCTCCGGAAATTCTGTTTCTTTGTTACTAATGTTGTGGCCCCACCCCATAACAAAGAAACAGAATTTCCGGAGGATGAGGCCCAGAAATCAGGACTTTAAAAAGATTCCCAGGTGATTCTAATGTGCAGCCAAGGTTGAGAACCACTGAAGAGAGTACCTTGTCAAATTGCACTAATCAGAAAATATTTGGCACCTAAATGGTCAGTGAAAAGATACACACACACACACACACACACACACACACACACACACACTCCTTATCATGTAAAATGAACCTATAAAAATGGAGAAACAGAAAGGCTGGTGCTTTCATGAAATAAAAAAAACCCCTTTCAAAACCAAAAAACATTTTTCTACCTATCGGTACTGCAATATTTTTATGGCCATAAATCCTTGGCATTTTATGTGTAAAGTGGAGGACCACATAGGAAGTGTCTATTCAGAGTTAGGTGGGTGGATCCTGACACTCAGAGCAGAAGTGAAAAGTGTGTGCTATTCTGGTAGCAGAGAAATTGTTTCACCCGAGGGACTTAAACTCTCACTACAGGCATGTTCTAACGTAAATTGAGAATACTTTTTTCTTTCCCTTTTAGAGCAACGTAAACCGAGGTAAGTAAATAAAATAGGGTCCTTTTTTTAGCAACTTTCACTGATTTGCTTTCCTAAGACTATCAAGTCAAATTAATATGCATGGTTCATTTCCAACACCTATAATAATCCTCAGATAACATTTTTTCCTATGAAAAATCAGTTCTTTCCTTTTGGGATCATGCATTTATTTAAATAAATATTATTTAAAACCGTTTTAGAATTACATGAAAATTTGCAATCCCCATATATTTTTAAAACTTAGTTCAGAGATACCAACTCCACAAATATCAAGCATTTAGTCTCAAAGGACTGGAGACTCGAGAAGTCATCACATGACTCCAGCCTCACTCACATCTGGTCTGGTCCTGGCCTCAGGACTGTAGGCCAGTCCTGGAGTGTGTCCCTTTAGCCTAAAAGGAGCTATACATGGAGACTAGTGGTCAGTCACTACTTATAAAAAGTAAAAATGACAGTTTCAAAAGCTTGCATTATGAGTCTCTCTTACTTACTAAGCCCCCACTGTCTACAGCTGAAGGTAATGGAATCCAAGTCTTCTAAAAGAGTGTCCTGAATCTCGGCCATAACTTCCAGCCAGCCAGGATAAATTTGGTCGTAATCATGGCTCTAAAGAATGGATTTCTGTGTTCCCATTTCCAATGGTAATATAAACTTACAATTTATACATTTCTCCCCTTCTTCCTGGCAGAAGGAATCTACCTTTTCTTGAATTGACCTGAACTATACAAAGCTGACATAAATTACTACTGAAAACAAACTTTCATTAATGCTGGATCATTTCAGAGACCACAAATTATGCAGTATTTTCCCACTTCCTTTGTTTTTTCCACGGTCAGTGATTCTTTGCTGTAGTTTGGTCACAGTTTGACAGGGCACCTAAGTCAGCAGAATGAGTGCCTTAGCATCTACAGCATAGACAGAAGGGCCTCATCCAGTACAAATCCCAACTCGAGGAGGAAGGAGCCTGTTCTGTGGGCTCATAAACTCATGTCCATTCAGCTCCTGTTATTTACTCCTCATGTCCCCACACTGGTCTCAACTGCTCTAAACTCCAACCTCTAGCCTTCATGGTTAATTCAGAAGGTAATCAAACACTTGCTAGTATGAGATTCCTTTTTAGACTAAGCACACATACACATATCAAAGAGCACCAAAAGGCTACATACAAAGACTGCAGTCTTTTGCCCCATCCCTCCCAATCCCACAATCCTGATCCCAAGGGTCAACCATAATCAACTCTTTTAGCTTTATTTTCTGTATTTACTTCAATTCTTGTAAATAAAAGAAGCTTATATGGCTATTTTTTTATTTATCATTTTTAGACTTATCCACACCCATCCATTTCTCTTCATCCCATCCTCCCTATATAGTTACATCTGAACTTCGAGTTATGTCAATAGTGAGTATTTATATTATACTATGACTATGTAAATATGGCTCACACAACCTAATAGGTATGCTATGAAAATGCTTCTTTTCTTGCTCATTCTTTTCCCTCTGGAATTAGTAATTGACCCATGTTTTTATTTTTATTTGCTCTTTCTCTATGACCACATGTAATTGTTTCTAATAACTCAATTAGATTTGCCATATTTCTATGAGTAGTTTTTTTCTAGGGTGCTCAAGTGAAGCAAATATGAAAGAACTGAAGAACATGAGTGTCCAGATTAAAAGGGCTCACCCAGCAAGTAGCTTGTAAAGGGAGTAAGGCAAGACCCACAGGGAGGCTCATCATCATGAAACCTGGTAGGGTTAAAGGTCCTAAAAGTTCCTGGGGCTGCATGGGGAGTTAGTGGTGATGGAAAAGATCACTTCTAAGGAGTAGGAGTCAAAACAGTAAAGACATAAAGTTTTCAACAGCAATACTGGATTTTGGAAGATAATTGTGCAATGACTTCAGAAGGAGTGTTTTCAACATAAAATTTTATAGCCAGCCAAAGTTTCACCAGGATGAGGGGGAAGAAATCCATTTTCAGAAACACGAAAGCAAAACATTCACCTCCTTTTTTGAAATGAGCAGAGAAAGGCCCGGGATCTGAGGCCCATGGGCATCAACATAGAAAGAGGGTGAGGAGAGCTTCAGGATGACCGCAGTGGACCAGGTCCCTGTGGGTGGGCCTTTTTAACCCCCCACTTCTGGCCTTTCTTCTTTTTTCCTTGTTCTCTCATCCCAACACTCTCGCTAATCAGGTATTCTCCCTCTTGAACTGAATTTATAAATATCTTATTTTTTCCTCCCTATTGTGCCATATTTTTTTCCTTCTACTCTTCGTGATTTTTCTCAACTTCATTTTTCACCTTTCTAATTTAAAATATTTTAAATTTCTGATACCTTTTATCCTGTGTTCCTTTTTCTTTGCATCTTGCTCTTGTTTTTAATGGATATAATATTTCCTCTCATACCCGAGGGCATTAATACTTTTAAAGACAGCTTCGTTCCCCTTGGATTATGAATTTACAGTAGGTGCTGGTTTTTTTGTTGGTGTTGACATCTCTCCTTTGTAATTTTAGAAGTTTAAATGGAGGTTAAAGAAAAATGACAGAACAATTTCTATGAGTAAGATGAAATGGTTTGTGCTACAAAAATGAAGTATTCAGAGTGATCCTAATCTACTTCTAAGATACCACATTATGAAAAAACATAGAAACCTCAAGCTTCATTAGAAAATCAAATAAAAATAAATGTGATTTCTAGGAATAAGTTTAATTCAATAACATAAAATGTTTAACAATAAGGTGCCTATGAATAAATTTTCTAAAGTATCCTTCAAAATATTTAGATAGATATGTGAGAAAAATCATAAAATAAATTTGTCAAAAATAAGAGTAAAACATAGGCTATCTATAATAATAAAAGGGTAATATGCTAATTAGACTGGATGTCTTTCAGACATCATTCCGGACGTCCTTCCTGATGAAGCTGGGGTGGAGGGAAGCCAGCCCATCCCGGGTGCCAGCGGGTGGCCTAAGGGAAGCCAGCCCAGGTCCTGGGTGCCTGCAGGTGGCCCGAGGGAAGCCAGCCTGGGTCCCAGGTGCTGGAGGGAAGCCAGGGCCAGCAGCTGGGAGAAGGAAGGCCTATTCTTGCACGAATTTTTGTGCACCAGGCCTCTAGGGTTTTAATAAAATACTTACATCATTTATCAATTAATAAAATTAATAAAGAAGCTTACTACATTTTTCAAAAGATTTTTATTGCCTTTTAGAGAGAGAGGAAGAGGGAGAGAGAGAGAGAGAGAGAGAGAGCGAGACATCAATGTTAGAGAGAAACATATATTGGTTGTCTCCTGCACACCCCCAACTGGGGATCATGCTGGAAACCCAGGCATGTGCCCTGAATGAGAACTGAACTGGCAACCTTTTGGTGCACAGGATGCCGCCCAATACACTGAACCACAACAACTAGGACAAGAGGTTTACTTTTGAAGGTAAATTTTCAGTCAGATTTTACACAATAATACACATTGTGCAATAATACACATTTTTAACACTAATTATGTTCTCAGTGATATTTTCTTCCTACTCTTATTTAACTGTAGTTCCATGTAAGCAAGATAATTTATATGGAAACGAATGGCTGCCTATGAGGATTATAATATATCTTAGAGAAATTACCACAGCTGGTCATGAAATGCTACTGAGTAGAAAGCTAAAAACAGTTTCTCTCACTGCCTGTCATAATATTAAAAAAAAATTCTAAAAGTTGTGATGCTTTCCTCCCCCTAATGTCTTCTAACCACTTCCTTCTAGGTGCCTTTCTGGGGCACCTTATGAAGGTCACAATGGCAGAATTAAACGGCCATGGAGCAATGACTTGGTCACGGTGCTGTTTATCTCCAGGCCAAGCATGTGAATGCCTTGATGGATGGGATGGAATGTTTGATGGTGTTTTGCCCACCCTCCTCTTCCATGTTCATATATATCACACAGCCCTGAGGAAATTTTTCCATTTCTTAATATGAAAAATAAGAAATTTGGCCTATGTATATCAGATCCTAAGGTATTATAACCAACTTGAGATAACAATCCATATTAAAGAGTGGCTGCCATATTAGAATAGCAGAGGGTTTATGCAGATATATAAAGTCACTTGGTAAATGGTTAAGACAGGGAAGAGAAAATGCTTAGCTCTTAGAATAAAATAATCATGATACAATGAAAACCAAAACATTATCAGAAACTAAAAAATATTTATTCAATGAATCCATAAATATAAATCAGCAAAAATGAGAATTATCACTTTTGGATTTGACCTACTTCCTTGTGGTTTATTTTGGTATTTTATTTTATAGTAACCTAGATTTTTTAAAATAAGAGGGTTTTCAAGATTTTATGTACAAACTCTATGCCCATGGTAAACTGAAGAGCTAAATGATTATTTAAATAAGAATCCATTAACTAACATTTGAGTCCTAGTGGTTTGGATAAAAGTAGACTTAAAAAAAATTCCTATACTCATTTATTTAATATTAATTGAGTATTCACTATGTGCCCAATACTATGCAGGATGCTGAAGAAACAGTGATGAACAGAACACACATCATACCTATCATCATGCGTTCAATCTTCAGTTAACAGAGGAATCAATAAAAAAAAAAATAAGTCACTCAAACAACAAATAACTTCATAATTATTCTGAGAAGGGTTTTAAAGAAAAATTGGAATGCATTGTGGGCACTCATAACAGAAACCGTACTTAAAACTGTAACTTCCGAAGGCTTCTTTAAGGACATTACATATAAGATGAAACTTGAAGAAGGGGAGGGGTGGGTGGTGGGAGATGGTATCCTGATTCAAGAGACCCTACACCTTGTTGGTGTGGATGATGTACTATCAACATTTACAGTGTATTCACAGAATGAAATCTAGCCTGTAATCACATTAATAACCTTATTCTTTGCAAAAGATTATATATTTCTGAATAGTTCTATGCAAAGATTTTCTACTCTTTGGTGATTTGAATTGTATTGTAATACCCTCTAACTTGCTTTACCCATTCATCCACAGTTACAAATGATCTCCACACATACAAAATTTGCTTTAATTAAGATTATTACCTTGGATGATTTATTTTAAGTTTTTCTGATAAGGGTAAGGTCTATAAAAGGGGGATCCCACATATATTTGTAGTAAATTGGGTGATATTGTCAGTGTACTCAAGAGGCATTATTTGTACGATTCGTAATGGCAGTTTTTTCAAACACATAACATGAATATTATTATCATGTATTGGCCTTACATTTTAATCTTCCCATGAGTTTCATTTTCTTAAATCCAATTTAAAAGCAGTACAGGACTTCTTACTTACAGGCCGAGTGTGAAAACCGTGGAGCAGACAGAAAGCGACTGTGGTCCTGCCAAGAAGATGAGTGGTCTAGCCCATGAGCATGGGCACTTTCGGCAAAGGTTCGGTCATCCTAGATAAGACAGCACAGCATTTCAGTTCACTGGTTACAAAATACAAGGATAGGGATTCATTTAAAAGTTCTAAATGTGAAACTGAACCTCAATATACAAGCTACGTTATACATATAATTATAACCATTGTAAAAAATAAAACCTGTGCATGTACAAAAAAAAAAAAAAGAGAGAGAGAAGGAAATGACCTGAGTCACTCACAGCATGACATATTTCTTTCCAGTCTTTTTTCCCTGTGGGTAGGATTTGTAAACAGTGTTATAAAACTGTGGTCATTTATTTGCCTTCATACTGTAAACATTTCTGAAGTCATCCTATTATCCTAACCTTTAGCATGTAGGTTACTCGGATACTATCTAGTGGATGCACTATACTTAGCTAGCACAGCATGCTTTACTGGGCATTTAGGTGGCTTCCAAATTTTTCCTCCTATAAATAACACGGTGGAAACATCTTTAAATATATGACCTTTTCCATATTTGTGATATTCCTTATGACAAATTCTTAGGTGGAAATCTGGGTCAATAAAAACAATTTGATGCTTTAAATACATTGAGCTAGACTCCTTTCCATAATGATTATATTAAACCTCTTACTCATTCAATAAATATTTAATACCTAAATAAAAATGAACACAGAAGAGGTCCCTCTCTCATGGAATATATAAATGTGTCCTTTCCCCCAAACCTTCACTAAAAATGGGAATGATAACTCAAATAATTTTACTAATTAGACTTAGAATAGATACTTTCATACTTTTCTGTGATAGTAAAGTTGCAAATTTTTTCTCTTTTTTTAATTATTTACACAATTCATTTTTTTCTTTCTTTCACTCATTCATTCAACAATAATGAACACCTATTATGTGCTGGTCAAATAATGAACAAAATGAGGTATGTGGTCATGCAACTTTCTAGCTTGCAGAAGAAAAAGGCATTAAACAAATAATCTAAATAAATAACAATAAAATGAAAAACTATAAGTGTTACAAGAAGAAGAATAGGAAATAATAATAAGAACTAAATTTAGATTTGAAACCTCCTCTGGGCAGTGATATTTAAAGCAATTTTTGAATGCTGAGTATAAATCAATAAATCAGCTAGATGAAAACTTTTGGGCGGGTGGTGGGAGAGTTGGAGGTAAGGGGAGCAGAAGATAGAGGTCAGGGAATGATGCTCCAGACACATGTGAAGATGCTGAGCTGAGAGTTTGTTGTTTCTGAAGAACTGAAGGAAGGCCCCATGGCTTAGGAACACTAAAGCTGAAGAAAGTGGTTACAGTGAGATCGAGAGGTGGGGTTTGGATTTGGGAGGTTTTTCTTACATAAATCAGAAAGTCGGTCCAGGGTTTTCAGGAGAGGAATGGCATGCCTTAATTTATATTTCACAAAGATTACTCTGATCTCTTTAGGAAGAACAGTTTGGAGTGGCACAGGTTTTGGTCTGAGAAAACCAGCTAAAAGACTGTAACTGAGGATAACTGTGGGGTCAAGGGAGAGGAAGGGATCAAGGATGTTGCAAAGATTCTAGATGAGACAACTGTGGGTTAGGGGCCCCAGATTCCTCAAAACATAGCCAGCCACCACAAACAGCAGAGCCTCATGTAACATGACAATCCGATGAATTAGTTGTTATTCTCTATACCAAGTGCCAAGTTTATATTTTATATCTTTATCACATAAGTATTTCGCAGATGAAAATGAAAGCCACGAAGAACACGTTCATTTACATTTGTAAAAGGCCCATTTACTCGAAGATATAACGATGGACATAATCCTCAGATGGTTCAAGTACATTAGCCTTCATGTACCAAAAGGGAGTTCAGGTCTATTTAAGATGAAGGCCCTTAGGTTTTCAATCAAATGATTTATAGTTTTGACTAGTTACAGGGATTTCATAAGAAACTGGAAGTCATTCACTACAGGACTTTTGGAAAGGAAAGGACATACATTGTGTCCAAATGTATTTCAACAGCTACTGTAGAATGAGCTGACAGCGGGCGGCTAGAGGCCGGGCAATGGACCTGGCTGTTACAGTCGGATGTGAAGTACTAAAGGCCTGGGAGGAGCTGGAAGATGCACCAACAGAAAGGAGAGTTAGTTCTCAACCAGTGCTAGAAATCTCCAGTCAGTCATGGTGTTTATATGAGGCATGAAAGAGAAAAGCGTAAGAAATGGTTTCCTGGTAAAAGACGCTTTAATGACTGTGAGCCAATAAGAGAAAGGAAAACTTAAGGAAACACAGACACCTGGACTGAAAAAAGACAGTGAGAGGAATGAAGTGGAGATTCAGGTTGGGGCTGAATGAAACAGATGGTGCAAAGACAGCCTCGCAGTGTGCCTACCAGAGGAAGGCTGAGGCACACAAAGATATTCAAGCCCTGCCCATTCTTCCCAAAAGGCATGGGCTTAAATTTCTAAAGCAAAATCAACTGGATTCAAAGCACAGATTATATCTTTTCTGTTCACAGAAATAGAATACTTTCTATTTTAAATTATAAAACCAGTTTTGTGGCATATGACAGTTAAAATAGGACACTGATATTTCATATTTAGAACACTTGGAAAATATAGAAAAAAATGAAGAAAATAAATAATCCAGCAAGGTAAAAATAAATCTAGTAGCCAATGTAAGGGTAAATTTTTTCCAGTTCTCATTTGTAAATATCTTTATAATTGAGATCACCATTTGTTGACAATTTTTTTCTCTACTTTTTCATTTAATATTATATATGGGAATTTTCTCTGTCATCATTATCATTATGGTTAATCATTGTTTATTTTACTAACCTATTGTTGGAAATTTAAGGTGATTTCAGCTTCCTTCTATTATAAATAACCATTTGATAAACATATTGGTACATAAAGCTTTGTCCACATTTTAAATGTATTAATTTAGCATAGTGTTCTGGGAGTAGAATTACTGGGTGACATATTTTTAGGCTGTTTATTTATATCTATTTAATCTAAGTTATCAAATTTATTGGCAGAGTTGTTCCTATGTATTTCCTAAGTATTCTTTTAATGTCTATAGAAATTCTAGTAATAGCCTTTCATCTCTAATATTGAAAACTTTATCTTCTCTCTTTTTTTCCTAATCAATCTGGATAGAGGTTTTTAAATTTTATTGCTTTTTCAAAAATCCTGGTTTTTATTTCACTTCTTTTCCTGTTTTTATAATTTCATTGATCTCTGCTCTTTATTATTTTCTTCCTTTTACTTAATTTACATTTGATTTGTCTTCATTTTCTAGCTTCTTAAGGTGGAAATTTGGATTACCTATTTGAGACTTTTCTTCTTTTATAATATACACATTTAATGTGATAAATTTCCCTCTGAGCACTGTTTATCTGACTCTCACAAATTTTAATAAACTATACTTTTATTTTCATATAATTTTTTCTAATTTTTCTTTTGAGTTCTGCCATGGGTTATTTAGAAATATGTTATTTGGTTTCTAAATATTTGAAGATTTTCCAGATATCTTTCTGTTATTGATTTCTAGTTCCATTCCATTGTGGTTAGACAACAGACTTTGTATAATTTCAATCATTTTCAATTTATTGAGACTTGTTTTATCACCCAGAACATAGTCTGTTTTGGAGAATGTCTGATGTGCACTTAAGTATGTGTAGTCAGCTGTTGCTGGGTGGAGTATTGTATAAATGTCAGTTAGGTCTGTTGGTTGATAGTGTTGTTCAAGTCTTCTATAATCTTTACTAATTTTCTGCCTATTGTTTTATCAATGAGTGAAAGAAGAATATTGAAATCAACTATAATTATGAATTTGTTTATTTTTCCTTAGAGTTCTTCAGTTTTTGCTTCATGTATTTTGGCACTCTGTTAATAAGCACTCACAATTTCGGACTGTTGTCCCTTCCCTTTAAAATTGTTGACTTATTTAACCACTTACATTTTTTTTCTCATGTAGAAAATGAGGAAGCTTACCTCTGACATATCCTTAAGTTCCAACATTTTATAAGTCTTTAAAAGACTGCCAGAATCCCCCATATTACCATGAAATACAACTAAAGAAATGAAACCTCAAAGAACACCCTAAAAGAAAAATATTTCATAATCTTTTCAATAATCAACATAGTAGAAGATTAAAAAAATACCTTCATATCCTCCAATTATATACTGATGTTTAATTTGTGGAATTTCTATATAAGTAAATTTTACAAGGTGACCATAAGATGATTTTTTGTAATTCCTACCTACCCTTTAATCAAATACTTAAATATTAAAAAGAAAGTATTTGTTAAAAAGGAAGATGTTTTTGCAATTTTAGTAATCTTAGCTTTTGCTTTTTACCAATTCTTATATCCTTAGCACACAGACTTATTTTTATTGCTGTCTTAAGTCTCAACAAGTTAGTTAGCCAGAATTCCCTGCAAAAATTCCACTGGGTGCAGGGACTTGCATTTTCTAATATTTTCCCTGGGTTTCTTCCACTTCTCTTTCATAACCCACATTGTAATTGGTTTCTTAAAAGCTGTTCCAACCTGACTAAAATGTCTTTGCTAAACTGATCTGTAATGATTAATATTTAATGACGCCCACCAAGTATTTTTCTCTCCGGAATATTATAAGTTCAAAGTTTATAAGACAAATGATACATTTAATTTTTTTTTAATTTTAATTTATCCAACCCTTCCCCTGGAGAGAAGGAAAAAACACTTATGTGTTTCTGAGCCTGTGGCAGGAATGTTTTCCAGAACTCGTCTCCACACTAACAATGCGCTATCCCTCCAACTCGCCCCATTCTTTATTCCCAATCCTCCATCGGTGCTTAAAAATGCCTAACCTCTTCCTCAGTAGGTTTTATTCCTGTTTGAAAGGTAAAGCTGGGGAGACAGTTTATGTAAAGCCTGTCCTCCACATCTCAGTCTGCAAGGCTCCTACTTTAGCTGTTAACCTCCATGAGGGTGATGCTGTTATTGTCTCTATCTATTCATTCACCCATCCCAATTGTCCACACTTTAGCACAGTGCTATTTGCATTAAGGAACTTAAAAAATGGCCACAAAGGGTCATTTATTGTCTAAAGTACAGAAATGAAAGTTTGCCATGGTGGAAGTTGGAACATAGGAGACTGCTACTCTCGTATTCTCAGTTTCTGCATGTAAAAAATTAGGGTGCTGGGCCAGATCATCTCTAAGTCCTCTCGGCACAAACACTTTATTATTTCAGTCTATCTGAACAGAACCACTAAACAGTCAGCACTTCTAACCATTCACATGATCTTTACCACAGGAAATCCCAATGCACAGCACAAGTACTATCAACCCAAAGCCACAGTCATCCACAGGTGAACAGACTCATGACAACACTGTGCTAGATCAGACCATCTAATAAATTTACCTTTGTCCAGTTGATACTTTATTGCATAAAATTTAATATTCCCAACCACTCACTAATGAAAAGGACCTATTCAGTCTTTTTTTTTGTAACCTACTTCAGATTTGGCTCTGTATTACTTTAGTCTTTCAGAGACCAAATCTAATCTACTCACAGTGGATACAAATTTGCCATAAACAATGACACTCAAAAGAATTTGCCACTTACTTAACTAACAAACGCGAAGATGTTTTAATGATGGTGCCTCATTGGACTTAGTATTTATTCTCTTAAAGTGACTATTTTAAAGAAAACAATGATTGTTTGCATGAACATTTTTCAAGCATGTTTAATAAAAACTACTTAGGCAGTTACTTGGTATTCTTTATGGTTTTAGTATGTAGAATTTTGAATTTGAGATTATTTAAAATGGATCTTTATAGATGAATTTCTTCTCAATCTTTCTATTGCTCTTGAGTAAATCACTGGGATGGCTGAAAACTTGTTAAGCGAACTAGGTTTGGTAGAGTGGGGCTCAAGCAGGTTAAAAAATTAATGTGTTCATCTAAGTACCCATATTGATTCCTAAATAAACACTTTTGATCCATTGCTATTTTCAGATTTTATAATAAAGAAAAATCCCAATCCATTTGGCAACCTTTTGTTTAACTTCTAAAAGAGCAAAATGAAATCAACTAGTTAAATATTATGGCTGGCAAGTTAGCCTTGATCACTTCAAAAGAATAAAAATCTCTTCAGACTTAGCATGATTTGATTGCCTGCCAGGTTTCATATGTGTGAAATTAAATTTCTGTTAGAATTCTAGAAAGGCTGAAGCTAGAGAAAAATATGTACTCACAATTTAACATGTATGTGTTTGCTGTGTATTCTGGAGTCAAAGATGAGGCAGACAGTATCTGCCCTCAAAAGTCCTACAATCTAGCAGAACCGCATTTCCAAAATTTCAGTATTCAACTACAGTTATACTTACTATTTTCTTTTATGTTAACTTACAGATTAATTAGCTTTGCACCTTAAATCTCTATATAAGAGGGGTTTAAAGAATGGCAAACTGGCTAAGATTGGGGGAAGCATAGAGATATATTTGCACAGCAGTTTATATATGATTTCTTGTTGAAGCATGGAGAGAGGTAGTTATAAATGAGATCATCGGGCATGATGTGGTTAACTCTCCCTCAAATTCCCCCATAGTTGAAGTATTATTACCAAGCAATTTTTGTAAAATTACCTGAAAAATACAATAGTGATATGTTTTAATAGTCATTAAATAAAAATCACCTATAATCTTGATTTGCATCAGGAGTTAATGCACAGCATGCTTTAGAAGCTACTATTGGAAAAGCTTTAAGGTATGTACAGAAATAGCTGACCTAAGAGAGAAGATCTAACAGCCATTAATTGCTATAAGCAAAGTATAAGCAAATCAGGAAGAGATTCAAGGAAGGAGAACTGGCTCCCAGGGGCAAAACCGTACTGAATACCATACGGACTCTTACTCCGAACAAATATGACAAAGGGCTTCAGCCAGCTCTGCTTTCATAAACTGTGCTGAAAGACATCATCAACACTTCCTCACCTACCTCATCTTATCCTATAAAACATCTGCTTCCTTAAAAAGAAGTTACATACTGACCCTTCCACTAAAAATTGAAAATCATGAATTTCCTTTTAGGGGGAGGAAGGATGGGAACAATGCATGCCTTCTGTGATTTTACTAAAAAAAAAACTCACTGCTAATTAAAACCATATATTTAGTATGTGTAGAGAGCAAAAAATGCAGGTAGCAAAAAGGGATTTCTTGAACAAAACCACACTCCTCTGTGAATTCAGATTAGCAATGCTATGCCATTGGCTGACTTTTGAACATTCTGTTCTATCTGAAACAGCTGGGACAGCAAGGAAGAAAACTGTCCCATAGAAACCCAATTAGGCCTGATGAAAGAGAGGCCATGAAATGCCTCTGCTGTCTCTACAAAGATAAAGAAAATATGTCAGATTCAGCTTTGAATTAAATTCTAAATATAAATTTTTAGGACAGACTTGGTCCAGTTACTTGGTCAACTTAGTACAATATTACATTATGCTCTCAGCAACTGTGCACGTCGCTCCTGCTGAAAATCTCGATGGATTTCTAGAAATCTGATAGTTCTTGTTCTGGTGATTGCCACGAGAGCAAATTGCAGGAGATGGCTCTAGCCTGGATTGTAAAAGAACCTGAGTTACTTCCTGCTAACCCTTCCCTCCACTAGCAGTGTGGTCATAGTGGACGTCTCGCCGCCTTCCTACATTAACAACAACATAAGAAGCCAGTTGCCAACATGGTTCTCTATTCCAACAGTTATTTAAGTGTCAATAATAATACAGTCAGAGTTGTACAACTGTAATGCTAATAGCCACTCTCTTCCAAAGAAATGGGGATCAAATACTTTCCTGTACTTTGTCATCATAAACCATTTTTTCAAAAGACTATGGGTATCTTTCTTTTCTCTCTGAACTCCCATTTCAGTCTATTAAAGTCTCCATAACAGCATTTATCCCTTTCTCCTTTACACAACAGTTGTATGTGTGGAGGCTTTGGATTCCTAAGGATTGGTAATTATTTTTCTTATTATACCATTCTCTTTAGCCCTTGCAGAGTGCCTGTGTACAGTAGAAACACAATGTTTGTTGAATGTTGTATTTTAAAAAACAACAATAACAACAAACATGAATATTCTTCATTTAGAATGGAAGTTTCAAGAAGGCAGGGATCTTTGTCTATTTCTTTTAATGATGTGAGGCCCATGCATCTAGTAAGTTCCTGGCACACAACTAACAATGAATGTTTGTTGAATGAATGGACAAATATTGTGATTTTCCTAAGAACATGAGCAGTATTTATTTGATTGGTAAATAAAGGAAAGGAAATGTTTTATATACATGCAAAGGAAGAAAGACCAGATTGGTAATTTCCCCTTTCTCTAGACAAAGAGTTGGCAAGCGTTTTCTATAGAAGGGCAGAGAGTAAATATATTGGACATTTTGAGCCATACAGTTTCTGCTGTAACTACTCAACTCTACTGTTGAGAGTGAAAGACAATATGTGAATAAGTTTTCAGTAGAACCAACAAATTCAGTCCCTGCGATGTGCCTTTCTCTGAACTCTGTCCTAGCAAAACATGTAGGAAGTTAATAGCTGTTGAAATAATATATTATGGGCACGTTCTCTCTTGATAGAAAGAATCCCAATGCCTCTTATAAATGAAGTGTTTTCTTCAAAATGCCTGTGACTAACCTGAGGTAGCTTTTCTGATTAGCCATGAAGCCCAGAAATGATTAACAACTTTCTCACTGCTCATAGGAGTTCATGCTTTTTTTGAAGCTGCCTCCCGTCCCAGTCTTTTTAAATAAATTGTTTTCATAAGAAGCATGTAAGCAAATGATCATTGGTATCTGCAAATGGCAAAACTGTTCTCCCACATTTCCATCTCTAATGACTACAAAAAATGTGATATTTATATGAGTTTTGTTAGATTGCTGCACTATTTCAGGCACGTGTTACATATGGTGACAGTCTACATATTCATCACTGAAATGAATCAACGTTTTACAATGTTTAGATAGTACTAATGTGGAACACCGTCATCATATAATACACTTTCTGGCTCTTTCCTATACTTGCACTATCTATCTGCAAAACTTATTTCTCATTTTGCTAAGTGTTGGCCTCACAAATCAGCTGCAAACGTAAGCAAGGTGTATTGAGGTTTTAATTCTGATTCAACCATTTAATTGTTCTAAAACCCTGCTTTCTTCAATGGTAAAAGGAGGGGGGGAATGGTACCAACCCAATAGGGTTGCTGTGAAGATTATATGAGATAATGCATATAAAGTGTGCAACACCTACAAACAGGGCAATTTCATGTGAGTGGCTCAATAATGAGTAGTTATTATTATTTGCTATTGTTGTTTAAACCCTGTATTTCTGTTTAAGTTGGCAGCACCCCTGTAAGTGATGGAGAGATGCTGGAGTGTATGGGAGACTACTGGCAATGCTGGGAGATGATTCAGCAAACTTGAATTTTGCTATATGAAACAACAAGGTCCCTACTAGAGTCCCTAATGCCAATCTATAAAAACCAAAGGTATGGTGCTATAAAGCCACAGGATTCCCTCTTCACAGTAAGGGTATCAATAATGTGGCATAACAGTGTTCAGTTTTCCGGGGATTGAGAAAGTGGGGTGCTCATTTTAAGCATGCTAGGGAGGATTATAGAAATGAACAGTCATTATATCCACTGAGTGTTCTATTCGATTTCATTCAGGAGGCAGCAACTTCTTAGAAATATTATATTTGGCTGTAATGAGTAAATAGATACAGTGCAATGAATATTCATTCGTACATACTGAAGTTTCTAAGAATATAAAAGAGCCCGAAGAGCCTTTAGCTATTTTTTTTTCTAAACTGAATTGGCATGTACATTTGAATATCAGTGGATTCCTTTTCGGTCAATGTTCCCCATGGGGGTCAATTTTGCCCTTGAAGTGCCATCTGGCAGTGTCTGGAAACATTTCTGGATGCTACAACTTGGGATGGAGGAGTCTACTGGCATCTACTTAGTAGGGATGCTGCTAAATATCCTACAATGCATGTGACCATCTCTACAACAGATATTGGACCCAAATGCAAATAATGCCAAGGTTGAGAAAGCTTGCTCTAGCTAATACCTGTTAAGAATCCAATGGGTTTGAAATCACCCACAGCACAGGTGGATCTTGAGGAGAATATAGGGAATGGCGGGCTTTTTTGTCAATATGGTCAAATCTTTCTAGTGTCCTATATTGGTCTCACCCCCAAATTTTAAGTTCCCTAATTCATCTATAAGCAACCCCATTAATTAGTAGTATGGAGTTCATATCCTCATGGGAAGAATGATGAATGACAGATGATTGTATGTGCCAAGATTATAGTTTACAAAGTTCCCGATATGTTACTTTGCCTACTGGGGATGTCAGCACTGAGAGTGGCTGGGCTTACGCACAAAGGAGTGCAACCGACCACCCACACTTAGCCTTTAACCAACCAAGAGACCAGGGTTTCCTGGCTCAGGATTTCTTAAGCAGCATCGATTCCCATGGACAAACAACATATTGCCCCACAGTAGCATAAACATACACATTAGTTCCCAGGTAAAAATTATAGGCACTATCTTTTTATTCTCAACTCCCACAAAACTGAAAATCTATTTTATGCATCAAAGAATATCTTCTCTTACAGGAACCCTGCAGGAGCTGCTGTGAGGGCAGTAGCCAGGAACATGGAAAATACTCTAAGACTGAACATGTATATAAAGGACATTACTTTGAAGTTTCTGATTCTGTACTTGGGCTCATCTCGGCGCTGCTGAAGAGACTCTCGGGGAACTCTGTATTTGGAGTACCTCCCATCGGTTCTCTCAGATAAACTGTGGGAATCCTGGAAAAACAACAACACATCTAAACTGGTGGATGAAAGAAAAATCAGCACTTGAAATTAGAATAAAAGTATTGGTATGGTATGCATGCATATGAACATAACCAATGGACACAGACATAGGGGGGTGAGGGCATGTGCTGGGGGATGAGGGCAGCGGGGGAGAGGTCAATGGGGGGAAAAGGAGACTTATGTAATACTTTAAATAATAAAGAATTTAAATTTTAAAAAAGTATTGGTATGTAGAAAATAAACAATTATAAAAGTTTAGGGAGATACTTAGGGGAACCATACATCATTGATGAAGAAGAAATTGGTCACTTTGGATGACATGATAAAAATAAACCAGAGTCCCACATTGGTTATTTGCATTTTATTTACAACTAGTCCTGGTGCCAATCTGAAATGACTGACACTGTTAGTTGAAAGGAATAAGTTTCAAGTAACAGGAAGTTTTCCAAAGATGATCATTAATGACATCTAGTAGTACCTGGCATCAAAAAGAATGTTACCTTTAAAACTAGCACCTATTTTTCACTAATTCTTAAATAACATTTTACTTTTTAACGATTATAGCACATAGATTTTTAAACTTAAGGATATCTCATCTGACCTCAAAAGCAAAAGGGTAAAAAGATTCCAGTAATAAAGAAATTTAAGAAAAAAAACACACACAAAAAAAATTTCCTCAGCTGATGTCTCTCTCTCCCTTCCTACTTTTCCTTCATTTTGCGGGGAGAGGCTAAAACAGTGCAAATAGTCACTATAGCCATTTATTTAGACAGCAACATTATGAGTTAGAGAGAAATTAGAAAATTAGAATGAGGGCAACTGATTTTTGTATGTAAGAAAAATCATCTATGGGACTTAGTTCCCCAAATAGTACCAAACTAGAAGGAGTATTAAAATTCCAAAGTTCTCATTTTTATGTAAAAAAAGCTATAGCCCCTGTAAAGCTAAGAATGAGTTGCCCAAGGCTAGGTAATTTGTGGTGGATGGAGGCTTGGAACTCAATGCTACTCCCTTTCACCATTACAAATATGTAATATTTAAATGTGGGATTATAGAGCTGAACCACTTCTTTCAAAATGCTCCAATCAACTGAACAGGCCAGGGCTCTGTGAGGAACTTTAAGAAACTATAGTAGGTAAATCCACACATGTAATTAATTGGATTTTTAATGAAAAGCTTTGTGGTTAGATTTTATACCCCATGCTATCAATAAATGGCATGGGATATAAAATCTAAAACTCTACACAGATTTCAATTCACATGCCACAATACAGGGATAACCTGTGCACCATCATCTCTCTCTCAAAAAAAAAACACAGTACTCTGAAAAACTGAAACTCAAAGAAGATAATTTGTAAATTAAAATTATTTCTCACAAAAGTTATCTATTGTCAATGTAATGTGTAACCTGTTTTAATTCGCAGGTATTTCTAAATCATAGTTAAAGTTTCCGAGGGCCAAATGGGCTTCTGGGAGTAGAGTAAGAGTCCCTATTTTCCCATATTGTGCTAATATATGCCCCATTATTTTCAATCTGACGTCACAAATGTCAATAATCTCTGATACGATGGAGTGTGAAACGTCCCTATGTTTTTTGGTCTTTCCTCCCTACCTACAATTTTCTTTGCACGTCGGAAAGATGTCAAGTGTTTTCACTCAAATAAAAATACTGAAAGAGACAGGCCAACTCTTTCTTACTCTGAAGTCCCTGAGACCTTCTAGTAGGCTGAGTTTCTCAGGCACAGACTCCAGATGGTCCAAGGCCACGCGGGTACTCTGGAAAAGAAAACATATGGAAATCAAACATTATAAAAAATTTATTAATACTCTCAGAACCCAATAACTAAAATTCATTTGTACCACTGCTATAAGCAGTTCAAGCTGTAGGCTTAGAAAATCAAATACAAACAGATAGAATAGTATTTCTGGGATAAATATATCTTTTTAAATCAGAAGAGTGACTTCCTTTTACAAAGTATATGAGATTCATTTGCAAGGCTGACTCAGAAATGAAAACTCTTCCTGGACAATTGCTTTCAACTGATATTCTATGAGACTTTCTATGGAACATTTCATATTAAAATTAATTTGCAAACCTGCTTCAGTGAATATCAGAAATAAACCACAAGGTAATACCAAGAAATAGATGAATTTGCAGTTACTTATCTAAGAAGCACATTAGAGATCCTCACATGTTGCCATTATAAAGAAGAAAAGAGTTCTCAATGATTATTTTAGTTAAAAGGAAAAGAGGATGGTTTTCAAGATTTGGGAGAAATATCTGAAATTAATATTTGTGACAGGAACAAAAGATACTGTTATTAATCAATTACTTACACAGTCTTTTGATTAGCTAGTCACTAATTTATACCTACCAATATAAACACTTAGAGGAAATTACCTAAAAGTTATTTTGAAGCCAATGTAAACTAAGAGCTTAAATCATAGAATAATCCTGAAACTAGAGACTGTATCATATGCATTTCTCTATTTTTTATTTTTTCTTTATTGATTATGGTATTGTCTCCCCACCCCCCAATCCTGCCCTCTATTTTTTATTTTGTTAATCCTCACCTGAGGATATTTTTTCCATTGATATATTTTTAGAGAGAATGGAAGGGAGGAAGGGGAGAGAGAAACATCTATGTGAGAGAGACAGATTGACTGGTTGCCTCCTGCACGTGCCCCGAACAGGGCTCAGAATGAACCTGCAACCCACATACATGCCCTTGACTGGGAATCAAACCTGTGACTCTTCATTGTGCAGACTGACACTCTCCCACCGAGCCATAACAGTCAGGGTGCATATCTATATTTGTAGCCCTGTCACAGGGCCAGCACATAATAGGTAAGCAATAGATACTAGCTTTTAAATTTAAAATGAAATCAACGACAAGTCCCATGGCTGATGCACGAGAAGTGAAGGGTCTTACGAGGACCTAGACATGAGTTTGCATAGTGTTGTTAAGTTAGTGGCCCCCTATAGTCCATGTGCCCTCCCACATCTCCCATGTGAATGCTTCTGAACACTGCACTATGACATGTGTCACCTCTGGGATGAGACAATCAAGAGCCTATGTGCTGGGCTCTTCCATCCTCGTCTCTGCTATGAGGTCCTCGGAGGCTTCATGCTACATATGGCATAGCTGCAAGATAGAGGAGAGCTCTCAGCCATACTGGACTTCATGGGAGTGAGACATCAACCTCTACTGTTTTAAGCCATGAGATGTCAGGGACGGTTAGACACCAATGCATAGCACAGCATCAATTACTGCAAATCATGCCTATAATTTCATAATTCAATTGTAGACTAATCAGGTAGTCACTGGCTTTGGGGGAGGTGGGGATAGCGGAGGCTCCAAATTATGAGTATATGAAGGTTTACTCCTTCAGGGGAAGTTCAGGGGAACTAGAGAAGATTAGGAACTGGTGTTCTCATTACTTGGTATACCCACTTTCACTTAATCTCTTATTTTAAATCTCCTATTGCTCTCCAATGCTATTCTCTGGCTTCATCTTCAACTGAAAGTTCCTCCAGAGAATACTCATATGTCTCTGCAGGGTTTGTAGTGGGGCCAGGAGGGAGACAGAGAGTTGAAAGTCAAATTCCTCCTTGCAGATGCTTCCAATGTACTCCTTTCCACCTCTCCTCCTGCAGTAATAGTACCTCCAATTCAAAAGCCTTTGTGGAATTCTGAATGATGATGATATTGGCTTTCCAATGCTGTCCCCTTGACAGGCACTTGAGTTTCACCTTCCGTGTTCTGAGTCACTTGACCATTTTTCTTTCCATGTTCTTTGACTTCAAGTCACTGATGTCTTCTAGTTGTCCATGGGTAAATCAGGGTTTCTATTTCTTCATATTCTTATTTTTCTAATGTTATTCTTTGAGAGAAAGGCACAAACACTGGTACTTCACCACTTTGAAATTGGAAGTCATGTGCTATTGCTCTAAGTTCCAAACATCTTCCTTTTCAAGTTCCACTTAAAGTATTGAGGATTTTGCTCCTTCTGATCAACATTATATTCACTTCTTCATGTGTAGGAAAGATTCATCAAATAGCATGTTTCTTAACACAAGCCCCAACACAGAGGTTTAGGAGAGCAGGGAGTCTTAGCCACCATCGATGCTATATGCATATAAAGTGTAAAACTATAAATTTCCTCAAGAAGTGTCTTGGCCCTTGAACAATATAATATAAATCAATGCCACGTCATTTTAAAGCAACATTTTAGGCCTTGAATAAAATTTTCATAAACAATTATTCCAATAAACTTGTGGTTTTAAAACTTTATTTCCCTTTTTATATCCCCTAATTTTTTCACATTCAGAAATGAGCCTGTGAATCTGAATGAAATGTTAAACACATTTTGTTTTTAAAATAAAGAAATGATCTTTTTCCTTACTGTAAAATCAAACATGTTATGCATATAGTTTTGCTTAAAAATTTCAGTCAACCAAGTGACTGCATCCATACACAAATGATGATACTAACACCCCGTTTTCTTTTTTGTAACATTTAGCACTAGTGTAGCACACTACCTGCCCACAGAGTGGCTTCAATGCATTTTGGTTGAATAAAGACAAAGGCAGAGTTAATATGTTCTATACAAACCACTGAACATTGGCCTCTTTATTAAAAATCAAAAAGCAAAAGTTTGCTGTTGCATTTCTTTTCTCCAGTATAAGGACAAGATCAAGTGATAGAAACAACAGTGAAGTTCAGAAATCCTATCTATTAGGCCCTGTGGCTCTTGCACCAAACTCTGTGGGGTTGAGCAGTTTAACTGGTCCACAGCACATTTTTCTGTAATCCTCCCTTTGATTCAGATTACCGGGAAATTAAATAATATAGCATAACAACACAAATAGCAGCAATTAGGAATAAGAATGGTTTTTCACTGCTATTCTTAGATTCCTGTTTCTTGTAGACAAAGCTCAAGAAACAGATTTAACCATAGGAACATTTTAGTAAATACACTTCTTTTTATAAAAATGCACATGTGTATTTTCTTATGAACGTATAACAACTTCCATTTTCTTATAGTGCTGTTGGAATCAAGCGTTTTGAGGTTGAGATGACAAAGAAAGAAGATGCTGTCTATATTTTTATTTTAAAGTAAGCGTGTGCATTTTTGGCACTACACAGATATTAAATAAACAAGGCTATGGAGCAGTTTATTTGGGTTCAAAAATGCAATTCTGTTTCATTTGGAAAGAGATCCACTGCAAAACTTTCTTGACAAATGGTTGAAAGATGGTAAGAGGACCTGAGTAAACAAGTTTCAAGAAGAGGAAGGGTGAGATCATAAAAAGGAGAGACTGTCTGACTTTTTGTAGCAGTGACTGTGTCCAGCACAGCTGCACTGGCTTCATAGGGCCTTCTTCTCATCCAAGCTGCGTAAGACACTCACTGGGACCAAGCTCAACGGTAGCAGAGAACAGGATGGCAAAGCTACATTCTTCAAAGAGGCCCAGTGCTCAAAGGTGTGTGGATTTCTTGGACTACCAGCAAAACCTTCTATTTCTAGATGGAGCGCTATAAGAGAGGGCTAAAGATCAGACACCCACTTAGAAGTGTTTATGTGCACCTTGGAGTAAGAGGTGCATAAGGCTTATTCAATTAAAATACCACCTAATATGGCAATATGACATCAGTGCCTGTATGTGAGCTAAAATACAGAAGAAGTTTTGTCAACAAATTATATTTTGTTTTGCAACACAATTCTAGGCCTTCTTTAAAAAGCAAAAATGTATAAAATTTGAGAATAGCATATCTTCCTTGGAAAACTTGGTAAAGAAGGCTTTTGGGGTATTTTCTCTCATTCAAAATAATCTCTCTTTTTGTAATCCTCACTCGAGAATATTTTTCTGTTGATCTTTTAGAGAGACTGGAAGAGAGAAGGAAAGGCAGAGAGAAACATCGATGTGAGGGAAACACACTGATTGGACAGGCTCTGACCAGGGTCCAGGCTGGGGAGGAGCATGCAACCAAGGTATGTGCCCTTGACCAGAATCAAACCTGGGACCCTTTGGTATGCAGGCTGACACTATCCACTGAGCAAAACTGGCTAGGGCCAAAATAATATTTTAAGTGATCAACTAAATGAAATTTACAGAATCTGCCATTCCAGATTATTGCTTTCTTATTTTTTAGACATAACCAAGTTATGTTATAGCCAACCTATCACCTTATTATTAGTTTAATTTGGGGATTTTTTTTAAAGGAATGAGTTGAAGGAGAAAGGAGCACAGAGAAGAAAAATACAGTAAAACCTTGATATAATAGACTAATTTGGGTGATGGGGTGTCCGGTATTTAATCAAGTAGGTTTTCTGAATACATATATTAGAAAATTGACAAATTAGTTTGTTCATTCTTATGTAGACACATTTGTGTAATTAAAAGTATGTATGAAAAATATAATTTCATAGAAAAGTTTTTTATATGTTTTATAGTAATTTTGAATTTATACTGAAGGTCTAGTAAATGTGTGCATTTATCAGCCACCACGAGTAAGACAAATGCACACGGCTGGGCGTGGCTTAGTGCACATGGGAACTTTGCAACCAATTACCGGGAGCGACGCGGTGTGAATACGTGCTAATCATTTGAGGAATATTATTTACCAGCGGTGACCCTTGAATTTAAATATGTAGACTATGGTTGTAGTTATGTAATATATTGGCGAAATTATGACAGCGTTTTTTTCAACATATGGCCTATTCTCAAAAATTTGTTAAAAATAACAGTGAGTTAATAATGAAAAATATAACCTGTTAATTTAAATATAAGAAATCTTGGTTGAAAGCATTTTAAAATTAACAGGATATTAATTTTCAATATGACATATCGACCGGGAATTTTGTTAAGTCAAAAGTCGGTTAAATTGAGGTCTGCAAAATCAAGGGTTTACTGTATAGCACAGATTATTTTTAAAGATAGAATTTAAAAAATGATTGTTTTTGAGGACAGAGAATGCTTCTAAATAGATTCAAATTAAAGAAATAATAATAAAAAAAACTGGAAGAAAAATGAGGGACAGTAAAGTTGCATCAAATGACCTAGAAGTTAAAGAGACAAAGACGTGAACAAAACCTTTTTGTGGACCTAATCTGATAAAGCGGCAGAGTGTGATGTGAAGAGCAACCTCTTCCTGCAGATGAGGTGACAGGGGCTTAGCCATGCTAGGCCATGACGGGGACAGGACAGAGGGCAGACACTGGAAATGCTAATCATTTTCTAGATACTGCAAATCCCTGACCCCAAGGTGTCAAGTCACATTCAAGTAAGCAATTCCATTTTCATCTTCTGTATTTAACATGGAACCGAAGGCCCTGATACAGAACTCTGAAAAGGAATAATTGTTCTGGTAAGGTGGTGTCCAGGCTAATTTACTTAAAAGCACCTTGGTGAGGTGACCATAATTAATCTTCTCTGTTCTCAAAAATAAAGGGTTGTTTTCTTTTTCAGAGATGCCCTGTGTTCCCGAGGAGAATGACAGAACAAAGTGATCATTTTCCATTGCTCCACACACAGCACTTGGATGCTGAAAGCGCATGTGAACAGTTAATCCCCCCACATGGATGAGTTGCTGGTGACAGGCAGATCAGATCTAAATAGAAGTCAGGTGAGGGATTTTATTTTTATCATTGTGGCTTTGAGAATTAATTCAAAAATAACTGAGATCAACTCTGCCTATACCTTTAAAGTTTGCTTTCATAATTAATCCTTTTCTGAACACTTAGAAACACTCTTTTGGATCTTGTACAAAGAATTTTCCTGGCCCACTGCTGCCAAAGTAATGACTGTCCAGAATAGTGTAAAGCCATCAAAAATTCGACTCAACTATCTCTTAAGGAATCCCAAGAACCAATAATTTGAAGTTACAGAAATGCATTTTGGTAGACAGCTCACTAAAGGTGAACTCTAAGTAGGTGAAGATGTTCTGCTAAGGGATGTCCTGATGGCTGAACAGAAGGGCAAGAGAAGACATGTGCAAATGTATATATAGATAGATATTTATATTTATGTATACTTTTATATATTTAAATAAGAGAAAATGCACACACACACACATATACATATATATCAGCCAGTTTCTGACTGGTTAGCCATTGGCTGTGAAAGATGGAGCAGAAAAACAATGGGCAAAATCCAGCTGCCAGTATTATTTGGTGAGCAAATTCACCTGACATTTGCCACAACTGACTGTTTTCCTGAAACTTTGATTGCTAGAAAGTTTTCGTCTTCTTTTTTCCTAAATGAAAGCCATGCATTCATTCAGTTGGATAACAATGGTGCTTTGTGCCCTGGTGGTTAGTATAAAAAGGAGTTGGTCTTGCCAAAACAATTTGAAATTTTGCACTGAGGCTCCCCTGCTCCCTGCCTCACTTCATTTTAACATACTCAACTAAAACAAGTTCTGTAGCCTTTACTAGACACGTTTTAAAAAATAAGTAGCGAAAAGCATATGACTTTGGACATTTAAAATACATTATGAGACCTAGAAAATATGCAGTACTCTGGAAATTAGTCAGGACTACACGGCACTTATACAGAAACTGGATAGGATATTCAGTCTTTCCTTTATCCAACAAGCACTTAGTAAACACCTGCTATGTACAAATCAAACTATAATATCACTATATCATACTTCATTCTGCTCAAGCTGACCAGATTGAAATCAAACATATTTTTTCCGTTCCTGAATGGAAATAAATTATTAGGGCAACAGCAAGAGATATGTATATTACATTGCAATTTTTCATTAACTGTTTTCTCCCCCCCCCCTATTTAATTGGGAAATTTTAAGTATAGGGATTATGCCTTGCTGTTCTATGGTGTTAACACATAATAAATAAATAAATATTTATTATATTTGGTGCTACAATTGCTTCTCGGTCATCTAGTAGTTCTATACATGAGATGCCATTTTAAAATTTTGCTAATGTGAAAGATCGGATAATTTGCATTTAAGAATACTCCCATATGCTGTTAAGTGAATCTGGGTGTGTAAATTCTGGGATACACTCTAAATGAAATAATGACATTGCAACAATAAGATTAAATTATGTGAGGACTCCTGCTCCCCACATTTTCTTAGGATATTCTAGGACAAAACACCCATGAGAAGTATCACTGAGAAAGATGAAATTTGAAGTATTTTATATTGCTTCCCCTGCCATCTCCTTCCCTAACCCCACATCTTCAGTTGGAGACTAGAGATGAGAGCTTTGCTCTATATCAGCGGTTCTCAACCTATGGGTCGCGACCCCTTTGGGGGTCGAACGACCCTTTCACAGGGGTCGCCTAAATACATCCTGCATATCAGATATTTGCATTATGATTCATAACAGTAGCAAAAATACAGTTATGAAGTAGCAACGAAAATAATTTTATGGTTGGGGGTCACCACAACATGAGGAACTGTATTAAAGGGTCGTGGCATTAGGAAGGTTGAGAACCATTGCTCTATATTATTTCTAAGAAGGTGCAGACATAGGTATATATCTCAAAGTCATTCAAAGCCCTACTTGAGGCATATACGCTCTCTCCCTCTCAAACTTAGAGGAAATTCAATGCTTTAAAGAACTTCCTGGAGATGCAAACTAGATGGCTATCAATAGTGAAAAATGGGTCTATCAGATGTATGGCAATATCACTTGAAGTTCATTGTAACTTGCACACTGTGAGGACCACAGGAGATTCATCTGTAACAAAAAAACAAATAAACAACTTAAAACAAAAAGGTGGGGATACAGAATGACAGTTTGTTCCCAGATCCTGGACCAAAACAATGTACTTTTGCTTACTTTTTAGTATATCAGGAAAATTAGTAGTCACCATTTATTATTCGTTCCAATTTTTTAAACAAATAATTTAGTTGCTGATAATTTGGAGAAAATAGAGTAAAAAATAACTTTAGTAGACATTTTAATGAGAATTGAAGCATATTACACATTCTCCGACTTTGAAAGTATGACTGCTATGGACCACTGAATAACTGTCATTCCCAATCCTGGAAAACACCATCTTCCAAATCCTGATCCCAGATTTCAAACGTGTTTCTAATGAGTTCCAGTTTATTATCACTTCACTTCTGTTCGTTCTTCTTGCACTTGTATCTTCAAAACACAGTATTTCTAAAACTGTGACAGCTCCTAATATTTTTAAATTGATAAGGCCATCTTCTTTACCGAGTAATTTAATTATTTTTCATTTTTAGATTTCTAAGCATGATTGATCCAATGAAAATTTTCATCGCTATATCATCTTTCCTTTCCAATCACATTTTTTATAAATTTGATATTAATATTTGCCCACTTAGAAACCATATGAAGTTAATCTTGGTGCACAAACATAACAAAAGATGAACGAGTACTGTCAAATATTCTCTGAGCAAAATGGGCTGGTACAGGCACTTGTTGCAAAATACTGCATGATGAAGTCCTTCTTGTTGAATAGCTAACTGGATGAGAGTTTCCAATTTCCTTTTTGTCTTTAGAAATATAGTGTTCATCATTGTTTCTTGAGTTTGCAAAAGTTCATCTAGGATATTATCATTTAAAGACTCATAAGCTGACTTTTTACTTGTATAATCACTTTCACCATCATCATTAGTATCTAGTGTACCACTGTCTGTCTCTTTATATTCATCTTTTGATTCATCTAATAACTGTGAAATGTCTTTCTCTGTCAGTTTTCTTTTCATTGTCATTATGTGAGAAAATGAGAAATTCTGAATTTCAATCTGAGTTCAATAAAAGTAATAATAATAATGGAAAAGCTTTAAAAATTTCTTCTTGAAAGAGAATATAATATCTTGTTGGAAGGCACTTCTCCATGGCATTGCTAGATGTCTTGTGATAGCTTTTGTCCCAGAATATCTGCTCAAGGATGTTGTTTGTACAGCAAACAGACTTGGAAAATAGAGATAGTGCCTCCGTCTGGGGCAAGGGTTCGATAGGGTTTTCTACAGCTAGTTTTATAAAATCGGGGGTTGCATAAACCCAGGGCTCATCACATATAACACAAATTCACTGAGTGTGCACCACCACCTGGACCCACTTCCACATTGCGCCTACAAGACTTGGGGAGCAAAAGGAACCAATGCAAGCATGTAGCTCCTGGGGCCTGTTGTACTATGAACAGTAAAGTCTTTGTCTGGTGTCTTCTCCAGCATCCATGAAAGTGTGGTCAGCTAATTTGGTAACTTGCAAACAATATAAAACCTCAGATTCTTGGTTCGTGATATACACTGGACAGCACAATAAGTAAACTGAAATATTATACTATAGTTCACTTGTAACATCCTTCTTTGTGGTTCTCTTATTCCTTCATTTTCATATTATTTTAGTCTTTTCTAGCAAAATTCAAAACAATTTATGGATAAAAATACAATAATTTCTAGTATTATAAAATAAGAAAATGTTTCAACATCAAGATCCATTATGCATCTTAGGTTTAAAACAGGGTTCAACAAACCAATATGGATTTTGCAAGGCAGATGAGTTTTTCCTATTTTAAAAAAAGGAAAATTTCTCTTTGTTCTTTGAGAAATTAAAAAAAAATAAAAGTAAAAAAATAAATTCTTACCAAAAGAAATAAAAATCAAGACTGAGTACTATGGATGCTAGTGGTATACCGAAGGTTAAACCACCCTGAAAAGCTTTCTTTGACCCTTATCTTCGCTTCTCAGAACCCTCTTCATCTCCTCTCTCTGAGCCTTCCTAAGCCACTTTTGTGGGGTGTGATATGAAGTCTGAGACTTTATGAAGTGCTTGCCTTACACAGCCTTACAAGAGGAATTATGCTCCACACTTTGTCCTTTGCATGGAGTAGTTGGTTGTCGCATGTTGAATGGAGAAATGAATAAAGGTGTACATGTGAGGGGATTAACATAAAGGTAGTAAGAGCAGAAATGAGAAAGGAGAGATGAGGGAGTCGGGTAGTTTACATAATCTTAGTCAACATGCCAAAAGCAAATTGACAAAATTGCCAATTTATCCAATAAAAAACTTATTTACAAAACAACTTATTTGTTTTTGTCATTGTTCATATAGTTTCCAAAGAAAGTTTTTACAAATTGGTAACTTTGTTAAAATAAGAGAATTAGTGAAGTGGCGAATTCATGACTGGGCAAATTTGCCTTCAAAGTAAGGTATACAAAAATCTTAAGTTTTAATAAGATGCTAAAATTAAGTACTCTAGATTTTTGGAATTTAAGGAAAATGTTTGAGAAAGAATCTTACTACTGTTGTTTTGGTAGATTAGAAAAAAATACTGGGGTTAGAATACACAGTGGTATCAGCTGAAAAGGCAAGAAATTAATTCAGTGGAAATAAACGGCACCAAATGCAATAGACATGAGGGCACAGTAATACCAAGCTCTACAAGGTGGACATTCTTAAAGGGCACATCGAAGATGGCCAGATGCAGTGATTCTCAACCTTGCCTTCCCATTAGCATTATCTGAGAAGCTTTAAAAAATACTGGGATTTACCCCAGGTCAACCAAATCTGGGGGTAGGAGTGTATTGAATGAAGATTATTAGGATTATTAAATAAGGATTGTAAATCTAAATTTCTCAGAGCTGAATTTTGAAAAAATGGAATTGAATTTTGGAGGTGAAATCTGTATAACATAGAGTGCCAAGATACATAACCAACATTGCACAACTAGGATGAAAATTCAAATGTCCTGAGTAATGAGCCAAAACTGTCCAGTCTATATCCTGCTCTTGAGACTGGTGAAGGTGATGCATACATAAAGAAAGAATATTTTTAAAAATTAGAAAAGGACTCTCCTAACCACTATCTCATTTGATCTTCTTGGCAACCTGCGAGATAAACAAGATAAGCATTGGGCCCATTTTAGAGATAACAGAAATTGGGCTCAGAGAGATTCAGTGAGTTGCCCATGTCAAAGTGTCAGGACTCACAACCAGGTCTGCTAACTCCCGGTCCACCAAATCCAGATTCTTCTCTAAGAAATCTGGAGTTCACCTGGCTTTTTCCTTACCCTCTCACTCAACTCCAACATGTCTTGGAACAAATACATTCTTCTTCAAGGAAAAACTAATGTCTAATGAGGAGCTCTGAGGTATTACCAAGCAAAACAAGTTCTGAGAAATAAGAAATAAAGATGAAAACAGGAAGTTCTCTGAAAAGACATAAAGGGAGTACTTTATAGAATCCAAGTGTTTTAAGTCAGTGAGTTATCTTTAATATGCTTCTATGGTTAACATCTGAGGACAATTAAAAAAGCAAGTCAAAGATGTCCCACTGGCCTTTGCTGTGGATACAGGGAGAGAGTGAGATGCTAGTAGAGAAACACATTGAAGAAGCTCTAGAAAATCATTTATGGAACACCAGCTATGCAAAATAATTAAGAACAGAGCCTAAAGAGAATAATGGGAAGGGAAGGGCTATTTTGATGGTTTAGCCTTTTACCCTTTGATGTTTAAATACAATGTAATTGCGGGCAATGATAGGTTGAAATCATTTACTGATGTTAAATAATTAACGTAAGACAACTTTGGATATTTATATTAACAGTGCTAATAGTGAAAATTTATATCCTCCCTAGCCTTTCATCTGAGATCAAAGTTTATTAAAAGCCCTTAAACTTTATAAACACTGTGTGAGTGGAATTAAAGCTGGTATACAGATGCATGATAAAAAACATAGACTGAGGCTTTTAATATCACTGAGCAAGCTCAAGACAGAACTGGTGAGGCAACCTAGGGACATGCCAACTCTCCAACATTCAAAATGAAGAAAACCAGATCAAAGTGGCTTTATGAAACTCCATTTACCATTGAGCTGAGGGCATGTGCTGACAATTCTAAATAGGGTCCAAGAATGTCAGTGTCCTATTTATGAGTCTACTTCTTGTCCTGCTAGAGGTAAATACAGAATCTGGTTGCTAATTATCTTCCTCTTCACTTTCTGTAATTCATTAGACACTTGTAAAGTGTTCCTGGCTTATGTCTTCATTACTCTAAGTCACAAGTGGAATATGTGGAATGAAAAGAACACTGTGCCACTAATGAAAAGAACACTATGTCTAATTGCGAATCACACTTGACAATTAAAAAACTACTCCATTATTCTCACCTATAGGGTGAGGGGTTTTCACATGAATCTCTAAGAATCCTTCAAATTGTAACATTACCTGAAACATGAGATCCATGGCAGCATGGACCTAATCTACCATATGCCCTAGGACACTATTGAGACAGGGTAGGGGTTTGATAAGTATCTGTAAAATAATACTATATGGTTAAAATAGTTGATAGCAACTATTGGCAGAGTGGAAAGTTTGGATGTTTAAGTCCTCCTAGACTAGAAAATAGCTTTTAGGGAGAAGACCTTTTAAATATTACCTAGTCCAGTCCAATCATTTAAAAAAAAAAGGAAATTAAAGGGTAGAGAGTTTAAGAAACTTGCCCAGGGTCCTGTCCTGGGCCTGACTTTGACAGAGATATGACTAGAACCTAGCTTTTCTGGCTCTCAATCAGATACTATTTAAACTAGGCATATAATTTCAACTGAAACTTATATGTAATTGATTAAAATTAGATGCACAAAATGAAAATTCCTCAAATCAGCTTCTCATTTAAGGCTACTTCAAAAATGTGTGCAACATACACTATTCCCACCAATTATATGTATATTGAGGGTATAATACTAATACTTTGTTTTATTGTTAAGTTAGGATCTTAAAAAACAAATTAATACACAATTACTCTGGGATTTCACCCAGATATTCTCTCTTGAATAGAACAGAAAGCATTTCTTACATAGACTATTTTACAGAAGGATACCCATTGTGTTTTACAAAATATACTCATATTATCTTCACAATATAAAGAATGAGCTTTTTACCCAGAGAATGTGTTATGTCACTGATAGTGTTTAGAACAGAACTATTAAAATACATTACCAAGCAAGGCAAGTTAGATGGGCAGTGTGACTACTTATCAGCATCAAATATGAAACTGCCAGTCTGACCTCCAAACAGTGAGCAATTCAATAATACTAAATTCATCTGCTGGGGAAGCCACATTTATTATGTAACTTCTCAATGATATCTTCCCTGTGTCACAGTGTTTATGAAAAATGGACAGGGCTGTAAGAAACCAGTTTTGCAGGCTGAAGTCTTACATTTTTTCATTGGTCATCACCCTTTGCCACAAGGTTGCAACTTTGAATAAAGAGCCTACTTGTTTTAAGTAGCATTTTCTTCATAGGACCATAAGCACCATCAGGCTGTAGAAATTTAACCCTTTGAAGATGACCCCATTATTGGAAAACATACATATTTTAATACTGACTAACACAGAATACAAGCACTGTGTTTTGGGGCCAGGTGGTGAAAGGAGAACGTCTAGATTGTGGCAAGCAAGATCCCTCATGAGAGATTCATGAGGATATTCCGTTTGCCCTCTATGTGAATATACAGAAGGTAGGCTAACATTGGAGCAGTGGGAAACTTGGCAGAACGGGCAGGACAGGGTTTGTGCAAAACCCTTTTCCGGTTTCAGTTTGAATGGGTTCCCAGGAAGTGTCAAGTTCGAACAAATCCAAAATTTTACAATGTAGCTCAGCCAAGACCGCTGAGATTCACCTGATTCTGGGTCAAAACTGTACAGAGCACACTGCGTTTTATTTGGTGGGAAGCCAATCTGACTGAACTTTTCAGGCAACCTCAATGAGAGGCAAGTAGCCTTGGCAAAACCCAAAATGAACCTAACTTGATCTTTGGTTTTGAAACAGTAGATTCTGGCTTTATAAAGAGATAAAGGCAAGTTTTACTTAGCTTCAAGATTCTTACAAATACTTAGAAGAGGCATTGCAAATAATTTATGGTTATTTGGCCAGATTTACATACTCAAGTCAGTTATTTCCTGAGCTTAATGGGGACACCATAGTAAGTACATTAACTCTAGTGGGCCCATGCACTCCTAAGTGCCCCAGAGCAGTATTTAGTGCCCTAACAAAGAATAACAGCCTCTCTTCAGTAACTCTCCCTGTAGAGTAAACTGCACATGTAGCAGGATAAGCACAATTAGTAACCAGATCCAGGGCAGGAAGGAAGGCAAAATAAAAACTCCAGCCCAGCCTGCATGGTTCAGTGGCTGAGCACCAACCTATGAACCAGGAGGTCGAGGTTCAATTCCGGGTCAGGGCACATGCCCTGTTGCAGGCTAGATACCCAATGGGGGTCCTATAGGAGGAAGCCAATCAATGATTCTATCTCATCATTGATGTTTCTCTTTCTCCCTCCCTCTCCCTTCCTCTCTGAAATCAATAAAAATATATTTAAAAATAAATAAAAACTCCAACAACCGTTGTCTATTCTATTGGCAAACATGTGAAATAAGAGTATATAGTGTTACTCAGTAATTTCCATAGAGACATATTGGCATAATCCTATCCTTGGGGCACCAAGATCTTGAATATAACTGGCATGCACAGTTCAAACCTGTCACCACTAGTATTAGCTGAAGGAATCCTATAGAGATGTATGAAAGACTCTAACAGGGTTTTAAAAATAAAAATCATATTTCTAAAAGTTTTCCAGTGTGTTGTAATTTTTCTTAACACAGGCACATTTATGTATGCTTTTCTCCCTATAGCTATGGTTAGCATTTATCCTGTTAAGTAGTATTATCTCTGTACACTGAAAATAAGGAAGATTAGATTGTTTTAAGTAACTTTATTTTGAGGAGCTGATGAAGCACTGACAAATTGAAAATATATAATTACACATTTGCTCTAAGTCAATGGTTTTCAAATAGTCCAGTAGATATTCCCTAAGTAATTTTTAAAACTTTACATCTACCTTGTCTCTCCTGCCCCCCATTTTTAACTTGTCTAAATGTTTCATCATTAGTTTAGGTAGTTGCAAAGAATGAAATTTCTGTAATACTGTAAATATTTTCAAATAAAACTCATATTACTCCTATAATCTTACTCAGTGAATTTAAAATAGTTCAATAATTTGTTACCAACATTTATCCACTTAGAAAATAACTAAGATCGTCTTTAAAAGACAGACATTCTATATTGCTCCTTTTCCCTTTGAATTTATTTCCACTCTTTTTTTCTTACAGACTGTTATTCTAATATAAAATACATTTATGCTTGCAAGACTTTTTAGTGGCTATCTTATCATACTACACACATCCTTCCCTATAAAAGAAAAAAGTATATATACAGAGGAAAACTGATTTTTAAGCATTCTGTGGCAATAATGCTCTGTTATATGATTTTCGTGGATTAATTTATTATTAAAATTAATATTAAGCATTAAATTTTGAGAAAAAATATTGAATGTAAAAAAAAAAAAACCCAAATCTTCCAACAGTATATGTTTTAATGGGATGGGTATAGCTTCCTATTTGTTCTCTTGTACTGAATTAGCTCATGTATCCAGGCATAAATGCTAATTTTTGTTTAAAGAAGACAGGGTTCCCTTTGAGACAGCATGGAGGGACCTGGAGAGTATTATGCTAAATGAAATAAGGCAGTCAGAGAAAGATAAGTATCACATGATCTCACTCATATGTGTAATCTAATGAACAAAATAAACTGATGAACAAAATAAATCCAGAGACAAAGAATCATGGAACAAATTGTTGAATCTCAGAGGGAAGGTGGGGGTGGGAAGAGATCAACCAAAGAACATGTATTCATATATGCATAACCCATGGACACAGATAATAGATTGGTCAAGGCCTGGGGTGGGGGTGGGTTTAAGGGGGTAAAAAGGGAACATACGTAATACTTTCAACGATAAATATTTAAAATATAAAATAAAATAAAGAAGACAGGGTTCAATTTCATATATATTTTTTGTTTCTACAGATGTAATCACTGAAAAATCTTATTCACATAAAAAAAGTACAAGAACAAAAATAGTTTTGTTGTAACAATGACACTCAATTTCTTGAATGCCTTCCTAGTTTTATGCAAAGATTGCATAGTGATCTGTCATAAAAATTAATTTTAATGATCTATTAGCTCAATCAAGTCCTCCCTTCAATTTTGTTGAAAACAAAGAATTAGAACCCACTTGACCTGCCAAAGAATTGTAATGTACTTATTAAAGTCATTCACTTTCTGTTTCTGGAAAGTATACCAAAAAGACTTTATTTACCAACACCTGTCAAGTAACTAAAACTGTTCTTTCAGCTAGATGTATTTCATAAGAATATGTATGCATAGTCCATGGACACAAACAATAGTGTGGTGAAAGCCCAGGGAGGGGGGGCTAGCTTGAGGTGGGCAAAATCTTAAATTTTCTCTTGCTTGGCACCCAGAAGTGTCTTGGCTATTCTAGAGTATCCTATATAATAAAAGCCTAGGTTGCATTGCACGATGTCATCACAAGATGGCTGCCACAAGTTGGCTGGCAAGGTAGATACCCAGTTGGGAGCGAACAGGCCAGCAGGGGAGGGCAGTGGTGGGTGATCAGGCCAAGAGGGGAGGGCAGTTGGGGGCTATCGGGCAGCAGGGGAGGTCAGTTGGGGGCAATTGGGCCTGCAGGTGAACAGTTAGGCATCAATCAGGCCAGCAGTGGAGCTGTTAGGGGGCAATGAGGCTGGCAGGCAGAAGCAGTTAGGGGTAATCACGCAGGCAGGCAGGCGATCGGTTAGAGCCAGCAGTCTCTGATTGTGAGAGGGATGTCCAACATCCCCCAAGGGGTCCTAGATTGGAGAGGGTGCAGTCTGGGCTGAGGGACACCCCCCCCCTCCCATGCATGAATTTCATGCACCGGGCCTCTAGTTTTCTGTATAAAGGACTTGCATATTTGTCTTGTTGTGAGATTTTTTGCATTTTTTGAGCTCTGAGCTTTGCATTTTTTGTCACTTTGTATTCCTATACTTTTAATTACATTTTCTCAGGGCTAATGTGGGAGTGAGAAGTAAAATGGGCTTTCATATACTGGTTTTTATCAAACATTCAGTTAGATATTTATTATTTCATTCTACAAATGTTTATTGGTTGTCCACTACATATCAGGAATTTTTGTCAAGCTCTGGGGATGAATTTGCAAGTAAAATGTCATTTCTAACCCAAGAAGCTGACCTGCTAGTGAAAGAGGAAAGGGACAAGTTGAGGAAGAGGAGGGAAAATGCACATATGGTTGTGACCTAAGTATAGAGATAATTGGTAACAAGACAAATCAAGTTGCTCATTACGATAAAAAAAAACCCATCTTATCCTTTATAAGGTCTTACAATTACTGAACTTTTAAAATCAATCTTCTGTACATACTCCTAATGGAATGATGGAATTCCAGATTTTTACATTCAATGGCTTATGTACCCTTAAGACCAGCCCAGCCCAATGTAGACCACCAATACTGTTCTATGGTTTAAGTGCTGAGTAGCGAGAGAATAATAAATGATCTTGAGATAGTTTTCAGCAGCTGATTTTATGAACTATAAAATACTTTCCCAGTTGTGCAGTCTACCAAGTGCATTAAATCTGCTTCTTCTAATGCCATGTGAAGTCAAAGGGCCTCATAATATTTGATCATTAACATTAATACTGAGCATTTTCCTTTTTATGGTTTTACTTAATTACTTCAAATTAAATCCATCTTGAGAAAACTGCCATTGTAAAAAAACCTACTCCATTTAATTAATTTTATTTTTCTCATGATGACTTTTTATTTTTACCTTGATTCCTAAAGGAATCCTTAAAATAAGGCATCTATAATTCTACTCGATAGTACTTTTAGCAAAGAGATTATATAAATAAAAAGACTAATAAATTCTCTTTTTTATTGTCTAAAATTTTAAGACTAACAAATTCTAATAAAAGTTATAGGCCAAGTGTTATTATTGATATAATTTTCAGCTTTGTGTGGTATACTGGTATAATGAAAATGTTTAAATAAGAAACAGCAGCAATCACATAATAACAGTGATAACCTGACATATGTTTGGTCCTAAATATTTTCACATGTACCTTCTGTCTTAATTCTCACAATCTGATATAACAAGTTTACTTACAACCATATTTACAGATGAAGGAATCAAGGAACAAGTGACTTTCTGAATGTTGTATGAGTGGCATTTTGTATGCTGAACTCAAGTCCTCAAACTCAAAATTTCTGTTTTTGTTCATACTTTTAAAAAGAGCATTTAGTTCATAAGCCAAATCCTTTTGGCAAGACACTCCCCTAAGGTTAAGTAAAATATATGTGGAGGAACACTAAACATTTTATTCACCTACAATGTCATCATGCTGAAACTGAGAAGGTCAGTGTACTTTCCAAATGGCCCAGTTAAATTTAAGGAATAGATTATTTACCCACTAGGGTCTGGACACTGTCAATCAAAATCTCTTGTTTACACAGGACTAAAGTGTGCTCCATTAGCATCTTTCCATTCCTCATACTCACATAAAAACTATTTTATTCTTCATTAGCCTTATTGTTTAAACGTTTCTTGTTTTTTTCTTCATTAAAAACACAAAAAGATAAAATAAAAATCAACACTAGTCCTAGGCCACTCTTAATATTTTGTGTGTTTCCTTAAAGTCTTTTTCTTAAAACAAAATATGTATATTTGACACTTGCATCATACTCTCCATTATACCTTCAGATACCACTATTTTCCCCCACATAATGGCGTGGCAATATTTACTTTTTAAAATATGATTTTCTATGGCTGAATAATATTTCATCATAAAGTGGTACCATTAATTTATTTTACTATTCTTCTAATTCACATGGTTTTTATTATAAAAATGTTAAAAAAGTAATATAACCATATTTTATAACACTTTAAAAACAGAAGAAATGAAATCAAAGCCCTAATTCTTGTCTAACAAGTCACTTTTCTGAGTTTTGCTCACTCTCTTATATTACTTTTTCATCTGCCTATCATTATATGTTATCATTAAAGTGCATATGATTTTGTATCTTGAACTTGTTTCCATTTAACATTGTATTATAAGCTTTTTCCATGACCACTGTGGCACAGTGGGTGGAAATTCCACATTAAACTGAACCATTATATTGTCAAAAAATAAGTCGGTCCCCTTTTTATCCTAAAATCATTTAAAATAAATCATTTTTGCAATAAATATGGCAAGCATGTGGTCTTTACATTCTGGCACTTAAAAATATTTCTTAATACTAGATTCCTGCAGGCAAAATTATTGAGAAAAAGACTGACCAGCTTTTACCACTATTTGGATATTAATGAAAATGATGTAAAAAATATTAAAGCTGATTATCTTATCTGAACTTCAAAGCATAAATGGCATTCTGATGTCAATTTTTCATCCACCAGTCCTTTTAGTGATTGAAAAATACAGAAACATACAGGGCACTGATCATATAAACTAATTACGTTTTCCTTAGCAAATCTTAGCATCATCATACTAAAGAGAGCAGTGGCCACTTAAATATGCACGTTTTTTTGTTTTTACTGATTTTTAAAAAATTTTAAAAGTCTTCATCCACATACCTTTCACGTATAGTTTAGCTTATTTCCCCCTTTGAGTCTTAGATGTAGTATTAGAAATGTTTTCTGGAGCTGCTTCCTTTGGGGAGTGCTCTGACATCCATGTCAGGACCCTGCAGGAATTCTGATAGAAGGAAAAAGAAAATGCCCCAACTTACCGTTTCTAACACATTTACACGGTCCTGCAAATAAAGCACAATATATCATTATAAACGCAAAGCTACTAAAATAATTTCAAGTTTACTTAATTTTCAGATGTTCTTTTTATTCTCTATTACTAATAATTTGTTTTTTTAAAATGTAAAAACTGAAAACTCAGGGTGACTCTACAATAGAATTAATCACAAAAGGATCACTGTGCTTCTCCTCATCTCTGCAGGAGTTAGGATTCCAGGGTTTAATTTAGCGGTAAATACCATACATTCACATATAATTGCTAAATGGAATAGATTTTACCTCTTCTGCATTGGTAAAATTATTTATCTACTTAAGGATATATAATATTAGATACTTTTGAATATATGAACCATGACTAGACAATAGTAGTGATATAAAAAAGGAATTTAGTAATATATCAGTTCTCAATTAGGTATATAGCACAAAGTTTGATCTTGCAGGAAGGTAAAGTTCAGACATAAGAATACTTTATCGAATGAAATTAATAAGTAAATTGTTCATTAAAACAAGGCAGGAAAAATAAATGAGAAATATGTGTCACATACAACCAATCCTGAACCCAGATGGGTCTTCATCACTTATGGTATCTTAGAAGGTTTCACAGAAATAGCAGTTTTAAAAAGGGTTATTGACAATAATACTTAAAATGTTAAAGTATCAGGAAAATGGCTGCATTCTCAATCCAATGGTTGTATTCTCAACCCTCTCAGAGCTGACGGCTATAGACAGGGAGTTTTTACTAAATACAGAAGCTGAATTTGACAAGGAAGAGAGTCTGAAGATTTAAGAAAGTAGAAAGCCATCCTTTCTAGGAGGGTCAAGGCCATTTTCCTTTCCTTTCTTTCATTTTAAGCAGTTGGAAGAGACAAGTGAAATCTGGATTTGTTTGTTTGTTTGGATAATCAAATTAATCCTTTAGTCCGAAGAGGGAAAGGGGTAGGTATGGTACAGAGAGCCACTCAGCTCAGGTCCCCTGTGACTCTGCTGGGACCACCATGGACCCACGACACCAGTAGCAGAAAAAAAACCAGCCCTCACCTCCTTTCTCCCAGCTTCCCCTAACACAACCCAGAGCCTTGTTCTAAAAGGGCTTCTGCAACCCAACCTCCAAACCTCAAACTGGGAGACTGAGCTGTACATTTCCACCCTTTAAACGTTTGGCTACGTGGGCAGGGGTTAAATGAATCAATTATGCAAAATCAGTCCAAAGCAGATGATTTTTAACAATATAACCTGTTCAACCACATTTTGCTGGCACACTTGAGAGAACTTCACCCTTGAACCCAAAGAGTCATGAAGGTAACTGCTATTCTGTTGGTGACTTATGCACTGTCACATTTGAGTGCTTCATAATAAATGCATACAATGCCTCAAGTGAGCTTTGATCTGTTGTTGCCAGGCATCTATTCAGTGTATCTGGACAAAACCATTGAGCAACGCTTTATCATCCTTTGCAAAAAGAACAGAACCTCATTAGATGCCTATAGAGACAGAAACAGACTTTGTACCGCAGCATATCTATATGAACCATCTCAGAAGGCTCAACATATTCACAGCCATTGTTTGGGCCTTAAGTTTTCCCCAGGCCATATATTTATGGGCACACATTATTTAGGATTATCATATTTTAAAAGCATACATACAGGTAGTTTGAAATCAGTAATTTCATATGATGTCAAAACAGTAGAATTGAATTAAATATGCCTATCTTAATTCATATCTTAGTGTTTGACAAAGATTAACTGATAAAATATATGTAATAGTCTTCATTTCACTTAAATATTTGTTACAGGATTTTAGAAGAAATATGTACTGTCATGGACCACATGTTCTTATCCTAGCAAAATTCATGTGCTGAAAACCCCAGTGTGATGGCATAGGGACAGGTGGAACTTTGGGAGGTAATTATGTTAAGAGGAAGGAGCCCTCATGATGGGATTAGTGCCCTTGTAAGAAGAGACAAGAATGCTTGCTTCTCTTTCTGCTCTTTGCTGTTTAAGGACATAATGAAAAGATGACCTTCTCCAAGAACCAAGTCTGCTAACACCTTCCCAGCCTCCAGAACTGTAAGAAGTAAATGCTTGTTGTTTAAGCCTCCCAGGCTACAGTAATCTGTTATAGCAATTCCAGCTGACGGGGAAGCATGTATCTAGTCTATAAGACTGTGATCACAAATGGTCAAGAAAACTCCATTTTGTTAAAGTATAAGAATCAATAAATGATCTATTTTGATGCAATTTACTTATGCCCATTTGTCTACTATAATCTACTTCATTCTAAATCAATAAATAATTATTTTGATGCAATTTACTTATGTCTATAACCTACTTCATCCCAACATGGTACTAAGACAGCTTTCCATGAAAAAATGTACATGTTCAGAAAAAGAAAATTCAATAGAAAATTTCAGCTTCTATGTAAAAGAATTAGGCTACTGCACATTCTTATTCTCAAACAAAAATACCTGCATACTTCCTCTCATGTTCTTCTTATTAAAATAGAGATAACTTAAGCCAATATTGTGGCATTAATACAATCTATACAAAAATGTTAATATATGTCCTAGAATGAACATGTAATTATACCAAAATAAATTATATTCTTCTTAACCTCTCCCACTCTTACTACAACCACCCTCACTTAAACTACTAGATTATAGTTTAAATCTCCATTTCAGCAAATTTTACCTTCAAGCTCAATTCAACCTTCAAGTTCAACACTCTCCCAACTCCCTGACAACAAATTCCCGCCAGCCCATGCTTGGACCCAGAAAAGTACTGTCAAGGCATTGAAAGGGGGTTAGGAGGTGGGAGGAGTAGACAGCCTCTGAAAGTAATGAAACACTCTCACTATAATCATGCCATTTCAGGTGGTTTCAGTAAGTCAATGGTTCTCATTTTTGAAGCTATGGACTTTCTGTGAGAGTCTGATGAAAGTTGATCTTCTCCCCTGGACTGTATGCTACCCACAACACACACATAATTCTCCATATACTTTTACGAGAATTGCAGACCCTCTGAAGCCAAGCTATGGTCCTCAAGTCCTTTTACTATAAATAAAAACATGTAAATAAATTATTTTATTAAGCCAAATCTATTTATTTCTCCTGTATAAAATATTTCTAGATAACACCAAAAACAAGGGGGGGGGGCAGGCAATTGGGAGTGAAAGGTCAAACAACAATCAAAGAAAAAATGTTCTTCAAATACTTTGGGGGGAAAAATAGTCTTAGGGAAAGTAAACTGTTTTGTTGCTGTTGTTTCTTTTTTGTGTGTTTTTGGATAATTTATTTTCCATTGTTCTTTAGTTCTAAGGAGGGAAAGTCTAAGAGACACCTAAAATGGCAACCATTATTTTAATGTTTACTTTTAAAGATTATACATGTAGTTACTGCACAGTTTTTGAGTTACAATGGACAGTGCTAGCTATTCTCATCATATTACATATACTTGAATTTTTAAGGAAAAATAATACTGCTAAACATAACATTTTATGTCTAGTTGACAGAGTTCTATTCTGGGGGAGGTATATAGCATATGTACTATAAAATATGTATTTTATTAAAAAATAGTCACAGGAATATAGACAGCACAGGGAATATAGTCAATTACATTGTAATATGTATACATGGTATCACATGGGGACTAGATTTATGGGGGTTCACCTTGTAAAGTATATAAATGTCTAAACACTATGCTGTACACTGAAGTTAATATAAGATTATATATAAATTGCAACAGGAAATTTTTTAAGTTTTAATAAATATGTATTTTAACTTTTCATGATAAAGTTAGTAACTTGCCTTGAGCTGTATATATTCCTTTGCTACTTTATAAATGAACCAAGACAAATTCATTAGCATCATTGGAGATGGGCAAAAATTTGGAAGCTAAGTTAGGAAATGAGCACTAAACAGTTTATTTGATTCCGCTGAGCCAATCAATTAGACACATTGATTTATAAATTCCATCTAAGCGATGAACTAGAGGCCTGATAGGCCTAAATAATCAGAGCTCTTCTGCCTTTGGTAAGTGGAGTTGAACAGGTCTAGTGACTTCATTTTATCACAATAATGCAGCATTTACAAGAATGTTTTACATATATACATTAGCATATTTAAAAAGCACAATAGTGGCATAAAAATATAACAAGAGTTTCTATTCCTTCCAAGTTGAAGAAACTTTAAAGTATAGAATAATTTTGGAAACTTCTCTGGGACTGCAGGTCAATGACAGACACATAATTTAAAAAAAAAAATCCACAAAGGTGACACCCTGCCAGCACTGCTGTAAAAGCACAAAGCCTCTCTTCTGGAAGAAAAACCCACCTGGCTTCACTCAGAACAACCACTGCTCGGCATTCTTTCTGTCAATGCTAACTGTCTCATCCACGCTCACACTTCACCTGCTACTTCCTCCACGTCCGCTATAAAATGAAATGCAAATATGTCCCTTTCTCCTCCACGCATTTCCACATGGCAATCCATTTCATTTGACAAACTGGCAATCATTTCAAATGTATTCATGATATTAAATGAAAGCAAAGGTTTTTATTCACCACCACCACACACACACACACACACACACACACACACACACACACGATCAGTGTTTGGTGATTTTAAATAAAAGAAAGCCAAATAAAGAGATAAAGATCACAAATAACCTCAAAACTTCAAACCAAAAAAGCTATAGAATATAGCAAAAGTTGGCTTTGAATATACCAAATGAATCATCAATCTACACATAAAATTACATGTTATCTGGTAAAAGTAAAAGTTACTCTAGACTTGTGAAAAGCTTTAGGATGCATGGCATTAAACAGCTTGAAGTGGTTTCCCCCTCACCCAGGGTTTGATTTAGCTATATATATATATATAGATATATATATATATATATATATATATATATATATATATATATATATATATATATATCTATATATATATCTAAGTGACCGGAATGACCAGAACGACTGGTTGCTATGATGCGCACTGAACACCAGGGGGCAGATGCTCAACACAGAAGCTGTTCTCTGGTGGTCAGTTTGATCCCACGCCAACCTCCCCAGACTGGCCAACCTCCCACAGTTCCTCCACCTGGCCAGCAGGCCCTGGCCTGGGATGGGGAACCAGGGTGGGTGGTGGATGCGGCCCCATTCCCAGGGGGGCTGAGGGCCGGCTCCCTCTTTGGGGCAGGCAGCCAACCTCCTGTGCCCCATTCCTTCCCCTGGCTGGCAGGCCCTGATCAGCCTGCCACCTGCCCGCCCAGGGGCGGTGTGGTGGCAAGAAAAGGAGGAGGAGGAGGGGAGGCGAGGAACCGCACAGTGGCAGAATGCTGACGATGGCGGCGTCAATGGCAGCATCAGCATCCGGCGTCCATTCCTTCTGTACCCGGCCCAGCGACCATCACCTCCTCTCTGGCCTGGACCTGAATGACCTGGCCCCGATCACCCTGATCACAGGCCAGGCCTATGGAACCCACCCATGCATGAATTTCATGCACTGGACCTCTAGTTATTAAATAATTGTGATCAATTCTTGTAAACTCATTTAACTAGCTGCTTATGAGGCCTTTAAATAAACTACTTCAAGGTCAAAAATGAGAAAACAAATATGAAAAGAAATCCACAGTAAAGCATCAAGATTTTGTCGAAATAATTGTCAATATGAACCCTTCAACATTCTGATTTATCAAAAAAAGCCAGTTTAAAAAGATGCATCATTTCCTTGCATGGAAGGAATACCTAGTAATGTTATTTATTATCTGCTTTTCACCAAGGAAGTAGAAAATCAGAAGCAGAAACTATCACCAGATTTAAGAACAGAGTCAAAGTGTGTGCTCCATGTCTCTGATCCGTTCTCTCATCCACTGCTATTGCCATGACAGAGACCAGAGGCACCCAGCTGTTGTCTAGCATCCTTCTGCCCTATTCCTAGGTCTACATTTTGGGTTTGTGATCTTGTTTGTTATGACGCCATTACTGACCATTTTACCTCAGTTTGACACCATTCGAGAAAGGCTGAGTTTGCACTTACACTGAAGTGGGATGTGTGTATGGGTTCCTGGTTGGAGGAGAAAGATGAAAAGAAAGATAAGCAAATGTGGCTCTGTGGGTTTGTTTCAACAGATTTCCTGCTGGGAAATGCAACCAGAAGTTAGGTATGGATTTTGCTTAAAGTCCCTGTAAACACTTCCAGTCAACTGTATGAAACTGTATAAAAATCTCAGATTTACCCTTTGTATTTCAGACCACAAAGCAATGCGATGAGGTTTGTGTTTTCCCTGGAAAATGAAGAATTGCTTTAAGATTCTTCTTTAAAGCACAAATGTAATGTGATGCATAGGCATGGATCTATGGGATAAGACTACAAACCAAATGAAGGGCAAAAGACAGGATTACCTTACTTTTGAAACTGCTCAATTCCACAATGAAACTGCAGGTACCAGATAACAGGAGTTCAGTGAGCGACATTTGGACTGGGGAACAACTAAACATTATTTGCAGGCAATATAAAGGCTATAATGGTGGTTAGGGGCAATTCAAATGACAACCAACATAATTTCAAAGATTAACTGTCCCCCAGGAGAGATGTAGGGACTGAAGTAGAGTAGTAGGGGGAGAATGCCAACAGCCCAGAAGCCAACACATCATATTATTTTTTTCAAGGCTTTACATTTTAAGAAATAGAGTGCACGTCTCCAGTTGTGAGGTGAGTCATATATTAGCTGAACATGCTCTGAACTCTTATGCAAATCACAGTGCAGCAGTGATTATGGCATAATTTATGAGTAGGTTTGTGTCAGGCACAACTTGGGGAAACAATAGGGTGTGCCATTTTTTCAGGGTGTGTATTTGACTGCCACCAAATATAGCTCAATATAGCTCGCTTAATAAGACTCCCTGAGGCTGACATCTCCTTTGTTTCCCTCAAGGGCAAATGCCTCCTGGGGTTCTAAGTGAAGAATGTTCACAAGGAAACCCACATAACCATAGAACCCTTTGTCCCAATCTCCTTCCTCCTGAATATTTGGATCACAGCACCTGATGATTGACTATCATGCAGGTCACACAGCTGAGTCATTAAATGGTGTAGGCAGTCAGTCCACCAGGAGAATTAAATGGCTTACCTTTGAGCAATTCCAATAATCCACATCCTAATTTACATGCAGAGTCATTTACTCGATTCTTTTCAGGAATTAAAGCACAAGGAAGATTGTATTATAGACTCTCTCTCTCACTCCTATTCCCATATTCCTTCTGTGGGATGCTGTGCATAGGTCCCCCTCACCTTTCTATTCCAGAGAGGCTATTGATAAGTATAATCACAACACAAGCAAATGGTTTTAAATAATATATTTGGCTGACATGAGTTAGGCTTTTCTTGCTTCCTAATTCAGTTTGACCATGATTAAACCTATTATCAATTTCCATTTCCTAATATACAAGCCCAGGTAGGAAGAAAAGGTGGTTAAGGGATTTAAAACTAACCTTAAATTATCTATACTCCAAATATCAATGGTGCATTATTCTTAGTATCTAAGGAAATTAAGAAAAATAACAATAAACTTAGTTTTTAGTGGCACTTCTAAAAAGCATACCTGAATGCTGACCTATCTTGTATATCCTAAAATACAGTAAATGTATTTGGACTATTTAGTTTTAAATATCCTAAATATTTCTACCTATGAAATACTTAACTGCTTTTTCTTCCAATTGAGCTTCCTTGTGATTTCTCATTGCAGTCTGACTAGCATCTTCCCAAGGTGGAATTTTAAACTGTAGCTTTGGCTGTTTGAGAGACGTGAGCAAAGAAAAAGAGTTGGAAAGCTCTACTGTCTTAAAATCATTGAAAGTACTATACATATTAACAGCTATAAAAATAATGCTAATAGGACCATAATAATTTCAAATAATTTTTTAATGTCTGCATTTGGAGTAAATATCATGATGTACTTTTCAACTGTTCCCCAAAATAATTCCTTACCCACCTTAAAGTCACACATTTTAAGAAAATCATTACTTGAAATTTAAAACATTTTACTCCTTAGGATAATAAATAAAGAGTAGTGATTGAGTTCAATTGCCTTGCTTTCAAAATCATTTCTGGAAGGAATTGATCCTTAATTCCAAAGTCTATGTCATGAAAGAGTAAATGAGATGAGAGTTTGTTAGACACACCCAGGCAGTTTTAGTGGGTAATGAGAACCACTTTCAACACTTACAACCTTACCTGTAGATAAGGAAACACTGATGCCTGGGATTTCAGGAGTTCAGAAAGGTCTGATTACTCAAAATTATCCTTTCCTTCCATTTGCAAAATTATTTAAAATTCTACCAATGGAACTTTATTCCTTCTTTTTTTGTTTTTGTTTTTTTAATCCTCACTGGAGGATATTTTTTCCCATTGAGAAAGAGTGGAAGGGAGGGAGGGGGAGAGAGAGAGAAAAAAAAACATCAATTTTAAACAAATGTGAGAGAGATACATCAATTGGTTGCCTCCAGCATGTACCTGAACCAGGGTGGGGAGTGAAGCTGCAACCTAGGTACCTGCTCTTGACCAGAAATGAAGTCTAAGACTCTTTGGTTCGAAGGCTGACACTCTACCACTGAGCAACACTTGCCAGGGCTGGAAATTTATTCTTTGAGGAAGAACTCAAAAATTTATTCTTTGCCCCCCACTCCCATTAACCTTCTAAAAAGCAAACATCCTTGAGACAGATAACCATTAAACTAGCTCATTCCAAGGCAGGTCACAGTGAGTCAAATCTAGCCCACTGAGAGTTTTCATAGGTCCAGAAGAGAAGAAGCGTTTTTACATTTTTATTTGGCTGAAAAAAAAATCAAGGAATGCTATTTCATGACATGTGAAAATTACATATAATTCAAATTTCATTTTCCATAAATAAAATTTATTGGAAAGTAGCCTATTCATCTCCCTCTAAATAGTCTATGGTTGCTTTCACTCTATAATGGCAGAGTTGAGTGGCTGTGAGATGGCACATAACCTGTAAAATGGAAAATATTTTGCCCTTTACAGGAAGTATGACGACCCTTTGTTCCAAGGTGTTGGTATCCCTTAGGAAATACGACCTGCCTCACAGAGGTCACCCTGTGGCAAAACTATACAATTCTGAAAGGAGAGGATAAGGTGAAACACACTGATCAAAGGTAAGAAAAGAGAAAGGAAGAAACATATCCCCAGAATATAAACCATTCCTTGGGCCGTATAAGTTTCTTCCTTTTCTCCATCATTTTTTCTTTCATTCCAATGTCCGTCCTTCCTTCCTTCCTTCCTTCCTTCCTTCCTTCCTTCCTTCCTTCCTTCCTTCCTTTCTTCCTTCCTTTCTGGCTCCCTTTCTCCCTCCCTCTCTTGTACTCATTTAAACATTTATATAATCCATCCCTTCATCCATGCACACAGACTACTTTGGAGATTGGGTGCATAGTTATTGACAAGGAAGATAACGGTCTCTGCCATCACAGAGCTTACACTGCCATCACAGAGCTTACACTGCAAAAGACAAGACGAAGACACAAATAAAGAAGATACTCAGCAACTATGATGGGAGTGGGGGCAGAAGTTCACCTTAGAGAGGTGGGTCAGGTTAGGGTCCCACAGAAAGATGGCATCTGAGCTGAAACAAAGGATGAGCCATATTTGAAAGACTTAAGAGAAAAGGATGAGAGAGAGGAGGAGTGGCACATGCAAAGTTTCTGGGACACAAAAGGGACCATTTAATTTCAGGAACAAAAGGGACATTGGTATGTGTATTGTGGCTGTAAATTACCAGCATCATAAAAAGCAATATTATTTATTAAAAGCTTATTATTTGCCAAATTTGTATTGGGTGCTTTCGCATATGTTCTCATTTAATCCTCACAAAAACTTTCATTAGGTAACATTATTAAATTTTATTCATTTAAAGTCAAAGAAGCAGACTTAAAGATATTAAATGTATTGCATTCCACTCTGTGATTTAAGGAAGGAGCTTAGACCATAAACCAGGTCCACCTGACTCAAAGGAGTCTATACTAACTCTCAAAAACAAATGAAAGGTCACATTTAAATATATATATATATATATATATATATATATATATATATATATATGAAAGCTCTGTGAAATGAAGCTAATGGAAATACCACATACTAACAGTGCAGTTTTATGAACAAACAGACAATAAATGCATTTTTATGACCATTGGGACTATGATGTGTGTGTGGAGGAGGTTAGGGGATACCCTGGGAAACTGGAGCCTCCTTCTCAAAATCGCACATGCCAGCACAGCATTCCAGAACCTTACTCTAAACAGATGTCGGGGGTCAGTGTAACAACACACCATAAAATTTAATGTTCAAATGAAAAGCATTATTGGTACACATTTTTATATTCATTTACTATACCGTAAAAGGGATTATATGCTTGCCATATGCCTTTCTTAAGGGAGCTGCAACTCCTTCTGCCTCTGGGTCTGCCGTTGGGCCAGCTGAAGCACACGGCCAATACTGCCAGGGAGCTATGAGAAGGACAAAGGCAGCAAAGGCCTGCCTCTAATTAGCTGTGCTGTTGTACAGGTTGATGGCAGCCCTATTGTTCTGCTCTCCCAGCTCTTTCAGGTGTGGGCTACAGGAGCTTAGATTCATCGCTGGACTCAGAAATGGCCTCTCCCCCCACACCTGTTTTATTCGTGACAAATGTGTTTGTGAACAGCGAAATGAAAACTTGGGATTTCAATTACAACCAGAATGTGGTAAAGACACGGAGTCTCTTGTAGGTAATATTTTTCTATTTCATTTCATGAACAAATCCAGAAATATTGTTAGCAGACATTAAATGTTATTTATTAGTGTGCTAATAAGCCTCTGCACTTCCAACAGCGAACATTAAACTTCGAACAAATTAAATTTCGAGTAGTGAGTGGAACGCGGATGCTCAGGGAAAGGAATGCACTTCAGAATCAATTTTTCAAAACCAAAATAATCACTGATTATGATTCAAAGACAAAGACACAACAGGAGATGCTTATTAGTCATTCTTTCAGTTCATTTTAGTTTTATCACTTTTTGCACAATTTAAGATTTATGCAAACATTTTCAGTGTTGCCTTTAATTTTTGCCAGAATATTTTGAACCTGGTTGGAAACTGAAATTGAAGAAGCCTGAGGAGGGCTTTAATAACAACTTTCTTCAGTCTGTTTATTTAAAACATGATGAATAAGCAAAAAGAAAAGGTGCAGAATGGAAAAAGAAAAATGATCCCTTCTCCTTCCTAGAAGTGCCTGAGATTACTGGATGGTTCCTCATCTTACACCAGGAATTAAAATCTTCCTCACATGCCAATGGCCAAAAATATGTATTTATATGACAGTGTTCCCAGTTGTCATGTGTATGTAAGCTTGGAGCCTAAAAGATTATAAGTAGTTTTAGAGTTACAGAAAGGCAGTGAGAAGTTTCACTAATTTTAAGTGCCATGTACTGGGACTTAAAATTAGTGAAATAAGGCACTTTCTTAAAATTAGTTTCTTATATCTCTTTTTTGAAAAGGTAGGGGGTCAGTTAGTAATTTGACACACTAGATGCATATGTTTGCTAACAAATTATTCTTGGGGGGTGGGGGAAGAGGAAGAAATTAAAAGAAAGGCCAGGAACCTAAACAAATTAAGTGCAGAAAATCAGTTCTCCATAAGCTCATGAGGCATTAAGCACAGTGGAATGGAAGCCAGGCAGATTCTATCTAATACAAATGTTAGCTGGGCCACTTACTGGCTATGCAGCTATCAGGCTCAGTAGCTTCTCTATCTGCACAATGAGAATAACAGTATCTACCTGATAGAATTGTCATAAGGAATAGATGACCTATATTTAGAACTTTGAACACAGTGCAAGACACAAAAGAATTGCTCATTAACTATTAATATTATGCATTAACAAGTCAGAGGGTGTTTATTTTCTTCTGCTTTGATGCACACACCATCACCCTTTGGGGCGGATTTAGCGTAACCTTGATAGGAATTAAGGAGTATTAAATAAGTGTTTGTTAATAGAGTAAAACATAATCTTAGTGAGTTTGAAGACTCCATCTTGGGGAAATCCTCTGAGCATTTCTTTATGTTCTGGAAAATCAGCCACAGATGGGGCTCGGTGATAGCCCTGGAATGAGAACTATAATTTCTTTCAACAATGCCCTATTAATGCTTCAAATGTCAAGATTTGTCTTAAGAGTCTATGGAAAATGTTTCAACCAGAAGTATATTGTTGATGAGCATTTGTTTCCAAATTTGTTGCACACTACTGTTTCATCACTTCAAAAATTGCTTTTCACAACTGTCAATGTTATCAGGAGATGGAAGAGGAAAGGGAGAACATGGTGTTATAATCAAATGTTTGTATACCCCCAAAATTCACAGGTTGAAATCCTAACTTCCGATGTGATGATATCAGGAGGTAGGAACTTTGGGGTGATTAGGTCTTGAGGATGGACCCCTCATAAAAGTGATTCAGAGTCCTCTTTGCTCTCTGCCATGTGAGGACAGGGCAACGTGATGGCTATCTATGAATCAGAAGAGTGGCCCTCACCACCTACTAAATCTACCTCTGTGAACACTGAATACAGACACTGCATCTGCCTTGACCTGGGACTTCTCAACCTCGGGAACTATGAGAAATAACTGTTTCTAGTTTAAGCTACCGGTCTAAGGTATTTTTTTGTTATAGAGGCCTGAAGGAACTCGGACTCACAGTTATCTGTACAAAGTTTAAGGTCTATCTGGGAAGGTGACATGAGAATAACAGGAAGAAACATATTATGAATAGTCTAGAAACAATCAGTTAATCTGCAACCCAACTGAAATTGCCCACAGTGGACTCTGGAGACATGGCCCAACTCTCAGACAAGCTCAACACTGCAAAACATCATAATGAGCTTAGATTATTGTCATTTGTCACAAAAACATGCAAGCTGTTCTTTCTATCAGCCCCAGTGCCCAGGGTGCCCAGAACTCGGGACTCCACAAAGGCACCGAGAGATGCTTTATGGAAATGTTGCTTTTCATGGAGCCAACTGCAAAGGGGATGTGTATGGAGACAGATAAAATAATTTCCCACCTTATGGGAACAATTTACAAAATCTGTAACACAAATTTGATTCATTTTTCACTACCAAGTTTTTTAAACTTTCTGTCATGGAGTAAAATTTGGGTTTTTGTGCTCAAATACTACACTTTGTATTTTTAAATGTTTCCAAATGGCATTTTTTAGAGACTTTTTAATAACCTTGACTCAAGGAGACTGCTGAATCCGGAAGACTTATGTTTTCCATCCCTCTGAATAAACAGAACCAGCCACGTTTTTATATTTTTTTATCCTGGAAAGAAAATTATCTAGTCAATCAATTTCAGTACATTCAGACAGAAGAGTTCTTCCCTCCCAGGGCTTTCTACTTTCCACTTTAATTCTGTCATAAATTTAGAATTAAAATTAGGTTGCAAATTTCAGGTAAAATAGGGTGATAAAATTTAATGACCACTAACATTTCAAATGGAATCTATTTTACTGAGCTTGGTTCTCCATTCTCCTGAGCACTCTTGACGTAGTAAATTGAAGTGTGCAGATCTAATCAGCTGAGACCCTGCTTGACCCTGATACAAACATCTAAAGTTTCATCTCTGTTGAGACCTCACACTGAATTTAAGTCTGGGTAAGCCTCCTCACCTTTTGACAAAATAGAGATTTTAATGAGCCATTAAGTCACCTCTCCCTGAAAGTGGCAAAGTATTGCCCAACCCTCCCATAGCCCATAATCACCCATTTTGTTTAATTTGTGACATTGTTTAGAACAGCTTTTATTGGAAAAAGAAATAGATACGTAGTGACTTGCCTATGTTCCAAGGAATGCATTTTGGGGAGAATAAGTAAGTCTGCATTACATTTTGGTTTCTAGGATTATATAAATTTACTATAACTCCTCTGAGTCATCTTAGGAATGAACAGGATACTGAATTTACCTTTTAGTTTAACAAGGCCTTAAACAGTCAATTTCAAATGATCAGTTTATTTAAATTGGGACTTCTGTACAAGTACTTTAGGATCTCCCAAGCAAATCAGAATTTCAGTTGAAATTTAAGAACTGCTTTAACCAATTCTTCCATTCTTCTGGAGGCCCGGTGTTAGAACACAGCACCACTTTTCACCCTCACTTTCCCTTCACTTTCACTCAGAGACTCTTAGTTGTCCTGTCCTTTGCATTTCTTCCCACAATCTCTATAATCTCCAAACCACTGTGTGGTTTGAAAGTACAGGTTATGGTCATTCCAGTCAGGCAGATATGATTGACAGCGAAACCACGGAAATTACCCATTTGGTCTGTCACTGGTCCAATTTATCACATGGTTGGTTACCAGGAGGATGTGCCATCCGCTGGGACTATTGAGATGTTAATGCCCTATGCTGTCAGGCTCTGCCAGGACAATTTCTTTGCCCATGTCAGTTTTTTGTCTTTGGTGGTTTTTCTTGCCCAGTTAATCTCTACAGATGTGTCTGCCAACTTTCCACTAGATTTCTTTTCCATATTATAATGCCCCTATATTAATATTTATTAGACTTGTTCCAAGAGAACTGAGAAATTCAAGTTCTATTTTTTTCTTAAAAACACCATGCTGCCATATGCTGGCAACTCCATAAGTAGCTGGTGTGACATGATGGCTGAGAAAAAGGTTATCTTCTCCCTCCTGTTCTCCCAAATACTTTTGCCTTAGCACTGCTTGGGCAACCAAAACAAAATTAAACTCCTGCCCCTCCACTCCCAAAACATTTGCCCAAAATAATGAAATCCTTCTAATGGAAGGTTCCAGACTATTTCTAAAGCTATCTGGGAGAGAAATTAAACAGAATTATAGGTCATCTAAAAAACAACATGTCTATAATGCCATTTAATATCCTACATGGGCATAGCTTCTGGAATGTCTTAGGGAAACATATATTACTTTTTTAAAAAACCACAACACTATTTTTTAATTAAACAAAGAATTTAATTCATTTCTAGTGAAAATACTGATACTGAATAAATATTTGTGACATTTAGATGATAGATCCTACAGCTAAAGTTTCCTTGTTACTCTTGAAATAAGTGATTGATACTCATATGTAGCCCATATAATCAATTTTATTATTGCCACATTGTGACTTTTTCACTACATTTGAAAAATATATAACAATTCCTTTAGCATAATCTGATCCAAATCTGAATTTAAAATCATGGCTGCTTTTAAAAACACTTTCTCTGCTACCCCATCCCCCCCTCACCATTTTACCCTCTTCCTTTTCTATTGACCTCCAGCACTCATGCGGGAGGGTAAGACAGAGGAAGAGGGTGAAAGAGAGAAAGGGACAGGGAAGGAGGGCAGACAGGGCCCCAAGAGGGCAGGGGCATTTACAGCACTCTCCCCAGTGGGTAGCACTATGTCTGGCACATGGTAGGTGCAAATAAATAGTCAGTGTGGGGAATCAGAATCTATGGAGGCCCTGCCAGGCACCAAGGTTTACCTACTTCTTATTTAAGCTAATCCTCTGCCTTGGAGTCGGTATCATTACTGTTATCAATATATAGGTTTGGACATTGCTTGTAGTAAAAGAGGAAAATAAATAAGAAAATGCATATCCATAATCATCCAGTTTTCTCTCATTTTAAATAAAATTAAGAGTGAGATGACTATAAGTGTATATGAGAGAAGTACCATGTGCATTTTCCAGGTATCTACTCCGTTTAGTAACTGTCTTAAGTAGCACTTTAAAGCTTTTCCTCACTAACCATGATATGCTTTTCATGTGATTTGCATTCTGAGAATCACAAGACAACACTGGGAAAAGCAGGAAATCAATGAGAGGTAGTTTGGTAATTTAAAAATGAAAACAAAAGCAACAGCAGCACCTACCACTAACAGCCATCTCTAGTAAAATGTCAGTCACTGAACACTTTTCAACTAAATTGAGGAAAAATGGGTTGCCATTTATGTCTATTTAAAATGTGTCAGCTGATCTCTAGGGGATTAAAGAAGGGCTTTGCTTGTTCAATTTACCTCAAACCCATATGCAAATGATACTCATACAGCACCACACATTTACAGTCAAAGACAATACTTTGTTTTTAGGAAGAGCAGCGCCCACAGTGTAACCAACTGCAAATGTCACACAGCACAGACACAAAAACCACAGCCAGACAATGCTAAGCTCCAACAAAGAATTTTGGGAATTACCAGCTGTATTGTAAAAATGACTGTCAAATATGTTTGATTCCATTGTTTGTCATTCTCTGAAGACTGAAAACACTTTCTCTGCTACCCCATCCCCCCTCACCATTTTACCCTCTTCCTTTTCTATTGACCTCCAGCACTCACTCCTTGACCTTTCTTTTCAATGTTACATTCAAAGAGGGAGGGAGAAGAGAGCAGGACAGAGAGAAGGAGGGAGTGAAATGTACCTGTGTGTGTGTGTGTGTGTGTGTGTGTGTGTGCGCGCGCGCGCGCGCGCGCGGTAGCAAGGGCATAGAATTTGAAATTTTTGTTCATTAAACAAAAATGAACCCCGGGGTAGAGATGGTTGTTTTCTAAGACATTGTTCTCTCTTCTTCAGGAGAGCCAGGAATAGGTGCCATATACATAAGACCCTGGCATGGTGGCATGTATTTATTTATTTATTTATTTACTCAACAAAAATTTACTGAGTACCTACTAAGGTGAGGCACTGAGCTAAGTATTGCACATTTGGGAAAATAAAAGACATGAGAGTTGCTTCATAGGCATGATAGGAAATTACAATTCATCATATGGTAAACTTTTATTTTAAAACCTAGACTTCTTAGCCCCGTGGTCGGCAAACTGCGGCTCGCGAGCCACATGCGGCTCTTTGGCCCCTTGAGTGTGGCTCTTCCTAAGCCTTAGGAGTACCCTAATTATGTTAATAACAATGTACCTACCTATATAGTTTAAGTTTAAAAAATTTGGCTCTCAAAAGAAATTTCAATCGTTGTACTGTTGATATTTGGTTCTGTTGACTAATGAGTTTACCGACCATAGCCAAATCAATTCAGGCATTTAACCGAAATTTATTCCATTTTATTGATTATTTTTCTCTTAAAATATTCTTGGCTAAGTTTCTAGGCACCATGCTTTCCTGAAATTATTTTCTTTACATTTTAGACTTCTCTGCAGGAGTTTCATCCTCAGCCTGTTATTTATGTGTTGGTGAACCTGAAAGTTTTGGCTTAAGTTTTCATCTCTATTCTGCATATTTCCCTGGGAGTCCTCATTGCTCCTAAACTTGTAGTATCATCTGTATGATATGAAAACCAGATATGATGACATCAAATTCTGCATGTCCAGTTCAAACTCTTCTGAGGTCATATGTGAAACCTTCTTGACATTGCCATCTGATGTTTCAAAGCACCCACACTCAAAATATCGTAAATTGAACTAATCAACTTCTCTTTATCTCATTGCATGACAACCATCCATAAAGTTCCCCAATCAAAACACCTGAGTTATTCTTAACTCCTTTCTTTTTACTTCCTAACAACCAATCTCAAAGTGTCATAGGTTTTTACATTATAAAATGCATTAAAACACACACCCTCATCTTCATGCTCTCTGCTACTACCCAATACAGGCAACCATTGTTCTTTGCCAACATTATCACAAATATATGCTTAATTGGTCTCCCTGATTTCAATCTTGCTTGCCCCCAATGCTTTTAAGCCAGTTATATAGATGCAAATTTGATAATATTGTTCTCTTTACTATTTTTCCATATACTAAAGATAAAATCCTAACTTATTTAGGAGATCCCTTAAACCTCTATTTACCTTACAGATTCCCATTTTGCCTCTGCTCTCTGTCACTACTTTCCACCATACACAACTTCTTTCAGTTCCTTAAATATGACACGAATGCTCTCTTTACCGCAGGCCTTCCCATGTCCTTCACATTTCCTAAAACTTTTCTTATCTTCACTCCAAACTTGCCAATGCTAACTCCTGGTTATCATTTAAATATTGACTTCCTTTGGGAAGCCAATTTGGATTGCCACTCCATCCCAGCTCATCCTTTTCAGCTTTGACCCCCTAAACTTACACCCAACCTACCATTATCTCCACCAAAGACAGATTTTCTTGCTATATGCTCCCACAGTGAGTTATCTCCCCTAGTAGCATTTTAAAATATTTTATTATAAATGCGTATTTAACATTCTTTTTCACTAATTACTGTGTAAAGGGCAAGAAGCTATCCAGTATAAGCAGCTTGCCTTTGTATCCCTAGATACTAGTATAGGGCCTTGCACAATAAAGATTTGTTCAATGAGTAGATGGAGTGCTTTTCAGTTACAGGGAACTGGGAAGAGCTTAGAGACAAACACCCACTACCCTTAAGGAGAATAATATTAAATGCAGAATGTCTGTTATACACAATTATATGATGATAATGAGTAAATAAAATTGACTCCAATTTGGACATGTGGGGATTTGCTAACACTGTAAATTGGAATTAAATATTTAGCTCTCCCTTCTGGGATAATCTAATCCACACTAAAGATTTCTGGAAGACAGTTTGATGATTTTACATTATAGAACAGAAAATAGTAATAGCAAAGTTAATTGAGTTACTCAAGGTTACCCAGTGAATCAGAAGCAGAGACAGGACTTAAAACTCAAAAACTGCCAACCTCCAGTCCTTGGTGCTATCATTTATTTAAAAATTCCTTTGTCTTTTTCTCCCCAAATTCTATTGTGTGATTGTAGGACTTCAACCTGCATACTTTAATAGATAGTCTTCTCAAACTATCACCCGTGATACTGACATTTGAAGACTCAGGCACCTTTGATAGGTCTTCCTCTAGTCTGGAACATGAAAGGCTTTCTGGGACATGTCTATGCACTCTGTGCTCTCTGCGAGTGCCAGTTCCTTCTTAGATCTTAACAGAGTATTAGTTAGACACTAGTTGCCTCTACAAAGTGCCAACAGTGAATTTTTCTGCTGTTGGATATCATACTGGATGATGCCCTACATTTAAAAATCCCATAGTTAGTTGGCTGGGACATTCTATTGCACTCAATAGACATTTTGGTAGAAAATGCTGCCAGCACTTAATAAATATTTGAGAAGCAGCATTGGCTATTAACTTTAACAGGATTACAGATTCCAACATTCATATTGTGAGAGAAATAAACTCAAAAGGGTCTGTGCTGCCATTTCAAAAGGCCAGATATGTATTACGTACTCAATAAATATGTTTATATGTGGTATTCTGGGGCCAATGGCAAATATGGTGCATAACCAAAATGCCTCAAAAAGCCTTTATATATATGTATATTTAATCTGTAAAAAAACTGTGGTTAACACAAGCCACTTTTATTAGATATATAGAGCTGTACTTTTCTTCATCATTTTCAGATCAATTATAAAACTTAACAGATGGAGCATCAGATAGAAGAGTCCCCAATTATAGAACATTCCTCTTGCTCTTTCGGCTTTGCTTAATCCATCCTTCACTGGCCCAAAGCAAACATCTTTACCCCTACAGCATTCAAGCCAGCTCATTGCATCACTCTCCAGTCCTACTTGCATCTCCAGGCCCAAGGAGAACTTTAAATGTCCAAAGTATTTACTGTTCTTAATCCACAATGTTGACATTAAATGAATTGGTTCTGTCATGCGAATATAACTGATTATATTTCCCCTAATAAAGATAGACATTTGAGTTACCCATTTGTAAGTTAGGCCAATGCAAAAGAAAGAGAACTTCTGTCAGATGCTGAGTTAACATCAATTGCTCGTTCCATGGAAATGTCAATTAACATTCTAGTGCAACCTTTCAAACACAATTTTCTAATTCAAGAAATGTGCATAAATCCATAGTGAACTGAGAGGCATACAAGGTAAGTCTTAAGGGCCATATATGTGTTTATATTCTTGGTTGGCCATTGGTAGATGACATTCATGGAGTCAGAATACTTTCAACTTTCACTTGAATATGTAGATTCCATGAATTCATCCTTACTCATCAGTCCTATTTGGAGGGAAATGATTTTGCAAAGATGTTGCTTTCATTTCCTAATGCTGCTAGTAAGCTAAACCAAGGAATAAAAGTTCCTTTCAAGAGCAGCATGAAGGCAGAGTTGGCTTATTTTTAATTGATTTTAGAGAGAAGAAGGGAGAGAGAGAGAGAGAGAGAGGGAGACAGAGAGAGAGAGAGAGACAGAGAGAGAGAGAGAGAGAGAGAGAGAGAGAGAGAGAGAGAGAGAGAGAGACATCTATGTGAGAGAGAAACATTCATCGGATGCCTCCCACACCACCCTGACCAGCAATCGAAACCGCTACCTTTTGGTATACAGGATGACACTCCAACCAGCTGCGCCACCCAGGCAAGCCTGAGTAAGCTTTATGCTTTAGGAGGTTATAAATGCTCTCAAACACTTCTAAAGGAAGCAAATTTCAACTTGGGCTTTAAAGTTCTGACTTTTTTTTTTTTTTACTCCATTTGTCATCATGGTCTGAATGGGACAATATTAACGGCTAACCGGGAAAACAACAACAACAAAAAATGCTTTTATCACCAGGATACCTGCCCTATTGGACAATTTACCTGTAGAGATTCCATTTCTTCATCTTTTCTGTGGGACTCCTCCAGCAGATCTACAACAAGAAAGTAAAATACCCATCAAAATGCAGTGCAAAAATTGTAGTCTCTTATTATCAAGCACAATTCAGTCAGGGGCTTGTATAAACTGTTGTCTGGAATAAAATTTGATGTCCTCATGCCCACGGATGAGATGAGCAGAGCTCTGGATCCTGCCAAACCTAAGCTGGCTGAGAACCCTGGGAGGTCCCAGAGCTGGTGGAGATACTGGAGAATGAGACCAACTCAATTAAAATCCAAAATCACATCAGCATTTTAGAAATTTGGTCCAGTTTACATAACTCAAAAGTAACACAAAATTTCCCTCAAACACACACACACACACACACACACACACACACACACACACACACACATTTTTTTCTTTTGAAAGAAAAATGAGAAGCAAACCATTTGCTCTTAAACTCCCAAGCCAACATCTCCAGAGAAAATTTTATAACCAAATTAAAATACCCTGGAATAATGGGTGTTATTAATGGAAGTAGAACACCAGTTTAACTGTACAGTCACATTAATTATCATTTCACACCGAAAGGGTGGGAAGCATTGAAGCTACATCTGACCAAGAGGTTGGCACCATCACAGAGAAATCAGTGGCTGGAAGGCGAGGTAGTCGCTGAAGAGAGTTCTGTCTAAATGCCTGCGCACAGCCACAGTGCCTCAGTGCCCGACATTAATTTATGAACCTGTTGTAAAAATATATATGCATATATTTGGCAAGTAGAATTTTCTGCCTGCAGCTATACCACCCTGTGCTGTGATGTTATTAGATCTCACAAACCTAGAGAGGGCTGGGCTGAGTCAGAACTTGGATGGAAACTGGCAATAAACACCTACAGCAGCGCACATTAATATTAGCATTTGCCCTACGCTGTGATTGATATAGCTTACCAAGAGGCTGTACTGCATAAAAGGAATATATAACCTCCAGAAATTCAATATATATCCCAGAAAGGCAAATGTTTTTAGCAAGTGCAATGCCAGATGCAGCAGGAAACAACAGTATCGTGGAAAGCCAAGCCACAATGGTATATGTCATAGCTGGGTGGGCAGTACACTGAAACTCCAGAAAACCTGGTAGATGGTATGATTGATAGTGATGGCCCTTTGAGATTGGATGATTACGAGAGAACTACAGGAGCGGCAAGCAACCCTCTCAAGACACAATGCACTTGGATTAAGGATAAGAGGTAGTTTTTGCTCTGTGTCCATAGTGGAGCTGGCTTTAGCTCCCAGACCTCTCATAGTCAGAGTTATACCAATAAATTATAGGAGCATGGGAATGTATTAAGGTGGATTTTTAAAGGGATTTTTAGTTGGCATATCATGTTCTTTAGCAGAAACCAACTTGAGGTGTGGTAGATTAAGTAGCCTCGGTCATTCCTCTTCTTGTGCCCTTACTCAGTTGCATTGTGACACTGTAGCTACTTCCATCAAGCAGTCACGAGCACCGCTCACCTCTTCTTGCATAGAGGCTGCCTCCTGACTTGATTTGGTGAATAGAATATAGCAAATGCAACTTTGTGCCAATCTGCTTTGAAGGTGCAAGAGGCCTCACACATTTTCACTTGGAACTCTGTCATTATCATCTGAACAAGCACAGTCTAGCTTATTGAGATGACGAGAGACACATGGTCCAGGACTCTTCCCACCCCTAACACCCTGCAGGTTGCCTCCGCTGGCAGTCAGGGAATGTCTAGAGCACAGCTGCCCAGCTGAACTGAAGATGACCACAGATGACATAGGTAGGAGCCCAGGTGAATCCAGTGCCAACTCCAACTCACAGAATTTTGACCTAAATAAATGGAATTTCAAGATGGTTTGGTGCCTAGTGCTTGCTAAGTGATAGCACTCAGTTGCTAACTGAACAACAATCACTTAGACTTTATTAGAAGGCTGTAGGAATAACTAATAGAGATGTGGGGGGAAAGGATCTAGGCTCTGGAGATAATAAGCACTGGTCTGGGTGGGATGCAGGGAGCATGAACCAATAGGCGTTTTATCCTGGGTGCCTCTATCTTTTTTAAAAATATATATTTTTTAAATTGATTTCAGAAAGGAAGGGAGGGGAGAAAGAGGTAGAAACATCAAGAATGAGAAAGAATCATTGATCGGCTCCTTCCTGCACACCCCCCAGTGGGGGTCGAGCCTGCAACCTGGTCATATGCCCTAACCCGGAATTGAAACATGACCTCCTGGTTCATAGGTTCAAGGTTGACGCTCAACCACTGAGCCACGCTAGCCAGGCTGGATGCCTCTAATCTTTGTGTCACTCCATCAAGATGAAGTTCCATAAAGAGAAGAGCTAAGTAGCCTAGCTTAGATCTCTTGCCTTCTTCTTGACGAGGGGAAAGCATGGAAAGAGTTCACTGATAATCCTAAAAGGATTGGACAAAGAACAGAAAGAACAGCTTCCTAATGCAAAGTCAGAGTACTGTTAACAGAAGAAGGCAGGTGGACAGGCCAAAACAACAGATGCCTACTCCAACTGGTTTTAGTAAATTATGTCTTCAGTGCAACTCTTCAATACCTGTGAGATGTGAGATCACTATTCTGTTCCCATGTGATGTAGCCATTTTGTTACACTACTTATGGTTATTAGGTGGTTCTCAGAGGTGGGCCCCTTGTAATGAATTGTGTTGGTTAATGGTAGTGTGGAATTGGTGTGGTGAATAGTGGGGTCCATCAACCATTAAAGGAAAATGATCTTGTTCCCCATAGCCAACTTAGTATAGCAAACATCACATACCTTACCTAAAATTTAGTGGGCAAATAAGGATATTGAGTCACTTATATAGCCAAACTCAACTCACACAGTTGATAAAATATAGACATAAGTTCAGTTTACCCTCAGAACTTCATAGTAGGATAATTGCAATTAAAAAATTATGTTCCTTTGCCCGGCCGGTGTGACTCAGTGGTTGAGCGTCAACCTATGAACCAGGAGGTCACGGTTCAATTCCTGGTTAGGGCATATACCTGGGTTTAGGGCTTGATCCCTAGTAGGAGGCATGCAGGAGGCAGCTGATCAATGATTCTCTCTCATCATTGATGTTTCTAACTCTCTCTCCTTCTCCCTTCCTCTCTGAAGTCAATAAAAATATGTTTTAAAAAAGTATGTTCCCAATTTTCTCCAAATACATAAAAGTTCATGTTGCTCTTCCAACAAAACTAACACCAATAGCAGTGCTTGATTTTGATGGTTGAACAAAAATGATTACAAAAGAATTTTTACAATTGGTATTTAAAATATAGAGCCCCCTCTGTTAACCCCCACCAACCATCATCCTAACTTATATCAAGAGTAGAGTGGACATCTGTTTTTATTTTTTCTCTATGCCACATCCCTTCCCTGTGAGAACCACCTGCCCCCCCCCCCTCGCCCCTCTGCCCCTCTGCCCGATAGCGTATAAACTTAGCCACACCAGCAGGAATCTTTTTTCAGGCACTAATATGGATAGTGAGAGAGAATCCCTCTCCTTTGGAAACTGCAAATATTATATTAGCTTGTATGTCCTACTATTGCAAAAGAAACCTGTACAAGAAACCTGTAAAACCTGGCAAAGAAGAAAGCAGAGACCAGAGACAGAGAGAGCTGGTTGAGGACAAGATCACTCCTGCCTGAAGCACACCTAACCCCTGGACTTTATTTCCTTTTACGTAAATTAGCGCTAGTTGGATTGCTGTCATTTTTAAAAGTGTCTGGGAATGAAGTATTATTGAACCTTTTTATCTCTATTCAGAAACTCGGAGAACTTAGAGTGGGCAAGAACTTTCTATTCTACAGTGAAACGTTTCATTCTACAATAAATCGATAAAGACGAGGCTCAAAGAAAGCAATTAGTTTGCCTGAGATTACCTAGTTAATGCCAGGCCACAGCTAGAACACTGCTCCTCTGCCTTCCTGCCCATCTAGCATACCATGCTCTCATTTGCACCACTCAGTACTTCATTGTACCCTTTTCCATACTGTTGTTCTACAAAGAATGCACACATGTGTACTCCTCTCCCTTCCTTTTGGAGTTCTCTGATGTCAACAACCAGAGCTTCTAGGTCTTTATATCCACACCCCCCTTAACTACGATTTCTCCACCTCTGCTTCTTAACTTACATTCCCCAAATTGCCCCGGCTGTCTATATCACTGTTCTGTGCAATTGCTCACTTGTCAGGTGCAGTGTTTAAGCACATGCATTTGAAATGATGAACAGTGTTGTTAACCTGTGCTGATGAAATATGGCTGCTAGGCATTGCTGAGAAGTGGCTGCTCTACCGCAAATACCAGATGAGAGAACATAGATGACACCCCTGGACAACTGAAGTGACAGAACGCCTCGACACCAGAGTGTGATCAGCACACCTAACTATAATGAACAATCTTGTTGCTTGTTCTTGACCAACTTTAGAACAAATGATCAGCAAGGAAAAGCTAAAGGGCCGCTCTGCTTCCTTGGTCACCACTGGCATGTTCGTGTTTTGCTTTATTATTCTCTGGTTTCCTGTTCAACACAAACAGCAATTCAACTGCCATACAGATTGCTGTGGCTAAATGTGCTTCCGTCAACATCAGTTAATGAAAGATTTTTTTGGTGAAAAGGCTGCAGTCCTGTGTATTTTCTTTGGACTGGTTCCAACTCTTTAAAGAGCTGATACTAACTATATGGTCTTTAAGAGATGGGGGTAAATCCATTGGAAAAAGACACAAAGCCCTGGCCAGTTTTCTCAGTGGTTAGGGTGTTGGCAAAAGACTGAAGGGTTACAGGCCTGAATCTGGTCAAGGGCATGTACTTGTTGCAGGTTCAATCCCCAGCAGGCCCTGATCATGGTGCTGTGCAGGAGGCAGCCAATCCATGTGTCTCCCTCACATCAATGTTTCTCTCTCTGTCTCTCCCTCTCCTGTGTACTCTCTCTAAAAATCAATGGAAAGATATCCTTCGGTGAGGATTTTTTTTTTTTTTAAAAAAAGGACACCATGAATGGGAACTGGAGAATCAATTTGTTTTAAAATCAATTTGTTTTTGTTTTTTTCCACTTTGTATTTCTCTGAAATACTGGGGGTAATAGATCATGACCATGTTTTTTGCTCAGTCTGTACCACTTGTTTGCATTCTTTCCAATCTTTACAACAGGTGGCATGGCTGTTCAAAGGAGGTTTGACACTTTTTTATGTTGATTCTGGTTCCTGGTAGCCAAGGAAGCAGATAGGTTGTTGTTTAGTTTATTTTCTTTTGAAATGAGAAGCATGCCCAGATGTGCATGAACAACATGCCCGTCTAGTAATCTGACCCTTTACAGTGAGGTCGGAGATCTCTGACCTTTATTATAAAGCATCTCATCCATACTGCAAGTCTGGTAACAAAGAAAAGTTATTGAAACAGGGCTTTAAACACAGCAACGCTCACCACAATGGCACTGGACAGAGTAGTGCTAGCAGCAGAATATGGCGAATTAGTGATTACAATTTAGAGAAAAACATTTAGTCTCTGGCTCCTGTACCTCACTCAAGAATTCAGTACTCCTGTTCAGTGTTACTTTGTGTGTCCTGACATTTACCTAAAACAATAGATAATGTAAATTCTCAGAAGAATTCAATACTTTAAAAAAAAGTAAATGTGAGCCATTCTTCTGTGGATGGCAGGCACAGTATAATGAGATTGACTAAATTAAACAGTGATCCATGACCCTTATGAGGTCATGAATGACAGACTCAGCCTCCCACAATTGTAGACTAGATACTCAAGACACTAGTCACATGGGGAATACAATGGGCAATTTCCCCGTTTCCTCCTTGGCTCCCCAGTTATTAGAAACTTTGACATTTTAGGAACAGAAGGTACCATTAAGACCAGGGGTTTTTTTTGTTTTTTAAAGTAGAATTTTGTCTTATGAATAAAATCATACACACTTTCAAGTGTATATTATAAACACATAATTTAGAAAGCAGAAAAGAAGCTGCTTTGGTGGAAGCAAAATTGGAGGACATTAGGCCCCACCCGATGGACTTCCCTCCTATACTGGGGTCAACCCTGTGGTGCCATGGTGCAACTGCGGGCTCCTAATTGTGCTGATCTAATCCAACCTCCTCACAGTTCATAGGTGAGGACTGAGTTCCGACAGATCCAAAGGCACTGTCAATGTCACACAGCCAGTCAACAGAAACTCATGACCCTGAGCCCAGGGCTTCTGAACCCGACAGGTGCCACACTTTTTTACAAAGCAGTGACCACCTTCCTTTCCCATTCAAGGTTTGTATTTAAATGCCATGGTATTCCAACCTCTACCATAAATGTCTATACATTTCTGATGCCTCCCCAAACCTAAAGGAAACCTTGCTGAATCACTTGTGCAACAACAAAAACCTGTGAGACCTTGTAATAAAATTCCTCAACTCTGAAAGATAACATTAAAAAAACAATGTAGCTTTGCCCTGGCCAGGTGGCTCAGTTGGCTGGAGTGCTATCCCACACACCCAAAGATTGCAAGTCCGATTCCTGGTCAGGGCACATACCTATGTTGTGGGTTTGACCCCCAGTCAGGCCATGTAATGGAGGCAACTGATTGGTGTTTCTCACATCAATGTTTCTCTCCCCCGTCCTACCCCCACTTCCTCACCCTTTAAAATCAATAAACATATCCTAGGGTGAGGATAAAAATAAAAAATAGGAAATGTGACTTTGATGAAAAGCAAATATCTAGACGCTTGAAAAGGCAGTAATTTTTGGCAAGGTGTATAAGCATTCAACATACAAAATATCTCACAAAATAAAAAAACATAAATTTTGTTTATGTTGAATGAGTGAATAGTTCCTCTCCTTAATATAACATTTGTCAGTAAATGTTCTTCCCATTCTATTACATTAGTAAAATAGGATAAATGAATAACAATATGATTCTACATTAACTAAAATACCTCAAAAGAAATCAAATATACTTGATTTAAGTTAATATATGTAAAACACTTAAAACAGTGTCTGGTACATAATAAGAATTATATATATTGGCTTATTACTATTTTTCAAAAATTACACTTCAGTACGATACTAAAATCAAGAACATGTGTGAAAAATAATCAGGTGCATTTTAAAACAAATAAAACATAAAAAGCCCTTACGTATACTTCCTTTAGGCTCCATGTGTGATTGGTAGCTACATTTTTAGAACTCTGCTATATCTACTGCCACCCACTGGTACATATATGGACATACCACAGTGAGTTAAGAGTTTTCCCATCAGGCCTGACCACAGAAAACACACAGGTTAAAATGAAGATCAACATTAAAAAAGTACGGCTATCCTCTGTGGTTTGTCTCAGACGCTGAAACAACATACTGGTCTGCAGATGGAGCCCAAATGGCCCAATAAATGAGAGGTTTGTAATCCACTGTCTGTCTCTTGGGTATGTGGTAAAGTATCCAAATACAGGTACTTGTATTTTATTTGAATTCAATTCATTTCTGGTGAAACTTTCCATCTTGACAACTAAAGAGATTTAAAACCTCATCTCTACAAAACTGATATACTACAGAAAACTACACAACAATCTATCCCACTCCACCTCATTTTTGGCTCTGTCACAGAGAAACACCTAGATGTAGAACAAAGGTTCTGACTCCGTCAACTATGAAGAGTTTTGTCATCTCTATTAGCGACAACAGCAGAGAGAGTCAGAAGAGATTCATTAGAAAACAGGACACTGTCCTAAATTGGCCTAAGGACTGTCTCAGTCAAACTATTACATGTAACAATTAACGAAATGAACAAGAGAAGTTTATAATCTATTGTAAACACCACGTCAAGAATAAATTTCAAATGCTCAAATGCAGGCATAAAATCATGTTCCTTCCTACGTACACGATCTCTAAATTGCACTCATTTAATAGGAAGTTTGGCTTTTACTTAAATTCCTTAGGTTGGAAGGCAGCTTATCATGAACTTTGTTTTGGGTCTAGAAGATTCATTAGGTGCAGTTTTTATTAAATCCAAAATGGATATTATGAGGAAAAGTTTACTAAAACTTTCATAAAAGCAATGACAGCTTAGAGTTCTATACATTTGATTATAAAAAGGTGTCCTAAATTTTTCACCTGTATTACTATAGTAGCATTCTGCCTGTGTTCCTTCCCGTCCCTCTTATCACTCAACCATCACCCTGCACAGCCCAGAGTTATGAATCTAAAATAGATAGGCTCATGCCAATCTTTGCTTTAAACTGCTTATAGACTTGATTTTATCCATGCTGCCATAGTGACTGCTGATGACAGCTTCCTGGAGTGTGAGTGGTCAGTATTCCAGGGATATGCCTGACATACGTGGAAAGTTCTTAAATTAATTTTTGATGTCCTCCATGAACATAGAGGCAGGAAAGAATAGTGATGTGTGTCTAGAACTTCCCATGCTGAGATAGATAATATTTAAACTCTTTGGTATGTCATTTATACCAAATCTGTCCATAGATTTACTTCTCACACCATTACTTCTAGCATCACTGCAATATCTCCTCACACTGTCTGTAACATCCTTCCTGGACTTCACTAAGTAGAAAATATCCAACCATACTTCAAATCCCAGCTTAAAACAAATATCCTCTGCTGATGTTCACAAATCATGCCATGCCCAGTACCACTCATTTCTGGAGATATTGCGTCTGCTTCTGATTCTCGCAGTTCTTTGTTTGTACTTTTATTACAGTTCTCATTCTATTACAGTTAATTGTTACATATTTGGATCTGTTACTAGATTCAAACTCTTCGAAATGTACCAATTTCAGGAGCTTTAGCTCAAAATATTGTACATGTTAAAGAAACATTTACTGAGTAAATATATTTTTAATAAAACAATAAAAGCTACAGATGTTACTAATGTGCATATAGCATATGGAGAAGTGAGAAGGGGAAGTGCTGACTCCCTCTGCTCTACTCTGGTGTCTACATCTATCCCTGCCTCGGAAAGGCCTGAGCTGATGTAGAAACATCACAGACGTTGAGATAACAACAGTAGACAACAAAACATATGATAAAAATAGGTAAACACTACAAGCATTTCAAAATGATTATTCTGAGTTATAACTACAGTTTATTTTATTATACTTCATAGTACTCCTTCTATATTGTATCCTTTCTAATCTTCCTGAAATGATTGGGACTTCCTATTCCAAAAGCAGTTGTCCTCTGGCTGAAGTCAGAATAATATGGTCAGATTTGAAAACTGATAATTAGAACAATAATGGGAAAACCTATAATACTACAGGCCAATTAGTAATGCTAAGGTCAATGGCCAATTTTCTACTAAAGCACATGTATTCAGAATGGTGGGAAAATATAAGAATGGGAGTCAGGAGACCTAGGTTCTAGTTCTTCCTCTGCTATTAGTTATCAAATTACATTTGTAAAAACAGTCACTTAATCATTCTTTTTTATTTTTTTGATTCTTAGAAAGAGAGAAGGGGAGAGAGAGAGAGAAACAATGATGTGAGAGAGAAGCATCGATTGGTTGCCTTCCGTATGCACTCAGACCAGGGATTGAACCTGCAACCTAGGTATATGGCCTGACCGGGCATACAACCTTTTGGTTTATGGATGATGCTCGAACCAACTGAGCCACCTGTCCAGGACACTTAATCATTCTTGACCCCAGTGATCCAATTAGTAAAATAATGGGAGTGAATAGATTACTGTGAAGATCCTTCCAGTACTGATATTTTAAGCACTGTTCAATGGTAGGTTGCTTGCTGCATGGCGTCTAAATGTTAGTTATAGTGTGTTAGTTGCCTGGCTCAATCTGTACTAGTAACATTATTCAGAATATGGATGACAATTATCCCCCCAAAACTCTTTAGAAATCCAAACAGATTCTCACTTAGTTTAAGTAATTATTCTTATTGTTAGGACTGTTTATAGATAATAAAGACATATGAGAAATTCATTCTAATTCACCTCTAATGTCTATCTGGTGTTTTTTTTTTATACCCAGAGTAAATACACTTCAGAGAATTATAGATCTTCCCTTTTTGTCTTTCAAATCCTCACAATTACAATAATTCTTCTATTTCTTCTTATCCAGAGTCCTTTTTAAACTCCAATAAACAAATCAACTGTTTCATCTGGATATAGAAAAACAATATTTTCACACAAATATTCTCATTTGTCAGATCACTTTCTTTTCTGGTCAGTGTCAAGGGAAAAAAAACACCCCAAAAAACAAGATCGGCTTCAAAAGACAGCTTTCCACAAAGCCAGTAATCAGATGGAAAGGACTCCTCATGAATAGGTAAGATTGGGATTTTAGTGGTTGTAGTCTCTTACTATTAATGAGAATTAAAAATGTGTCTCATTTAAACAGAAGGGATTCAAAAATTACCCAATTAACTGGTAATAGAAAAATAACCATAAACCAAACCCTATATAAGATTATAGCATGAAAAGAAAAAATTTAAATGAGTATTTTCTTTGGTGTTATATTCAGATGGCAAATGGTTTTCATGGATAATCTCACAGGTCATTGCTTCCTTTAATTAGTAACTTTTGCTAAACATAAAAAAGCCTCAAATAATTTTTAATAGTGATTACAACTGCTTAATCCATTAACAAATTGTCATATTAACACTGGCCACATTGCCTATCTTTAAAGGTTACTCGTTTCATTTTCATAGATTTTAATTAACTTTTCCCTTCCCACTAGACTGATCGTTAAACAGCAACAGAGCCTTTTTGCCTTTTATTGTGTCTAGATCTACAGAATTTCTCGATTGAAAAGGGGTCCAGAAAAATGCAACAACAACAAAAAAATGTGGATCACAAATTAGATGGTGGTGGTGACTTGTAGATATATTATTTTAAAAACGCCAGCCTGACTCCACTGGCACACTGATTGAATCAATTTCATGTTGTCACAATACTCCTGGAAGTTCCTAAAATTCCTCTTTCTATCAGCAGCTTCTCTTATTAGCATTAGCTGAAAAAAGTATATCTATATATATAAAAAGCCAGCGACTGGAACGCCATAGCGACTGGAATGACTGGTCGCTATGATGCCTACTGTAGCCAGCAAACTGGCCAACCTCCCATGGCCCTTCCCCCCAGCCAGCCCCACCTCCGATGGACCCTCACACCCGGATGGGCCTGCGGCCACTCCCCCCAGTTAGCTATGCCCCCAATTGGCCCCCCTCACCAATTGGGTGTGGGACTGGCTGGTCAACCTCCCATGGCCCCTCCCCCGGCCCTGATGCCTGATTAACCCCGCCAACCCCATTTGGGGGTGGGCTGGCTGGCCCACAGCCCCTCCCCATGGCCAGCCCTGCCCCCAATCAGCCCCCCCACACCAATCGGGGCAGGACTCACTGGTCAATCACCTGCGGCCCCTCCCCCCAACCAGATGGGCCGGCAGGCCAACCTCCTGCCATCTCCTCCTCCCAATAGGCCCAGCTCCGATAGACAGATCAGAGCTGGGCTGGCCGGACCCCACCCATGCATGAATTCATACACTAGGCCTCTAGTATAATCATAACTGACAGGCTAGTGGGAGTTTAGGCTTAGAAAACAAGGGAAGAAAGGAAAATGCTCATAGTTTAGATTCCCTAAGTAGAAAGTTCAGTCTTTGTTTGGGAAACAGAATGCACTATATTTGCAGTCTAATCCCTAAGGTTTAGGCAGGTCTGTAAGTTTATAATAGACCTCAAGGGTTATAATTTTAAAAAATGACCTCTATCCCAGCACTTTCATATACAGTTGACCCTGCAATAACACTGGGGTTAGGGACACTGACACCCAGGGCAGTCAAAATTCTCATGTAACTTTTGACTCCCTAAAAATTTTACTATTAATAGGCAACTATTGACCAGAAGCCTTACTGATAACATGAACAGTTGACTAACATATCTTGTATATTTTATGTATTATATACTGTATTCTCACAATAAAGAGAAATAAGCTAGAGGAAAAAAAAATGTTAAGAAAATCCTAAGAGAAAATACATTTACGGTAATTATTGAAAAAAATCCATATCAGAGAGGACTTCCCTGATCTACAAAACCTAAACAGAACACATGCTCTTCCCTGCCATCATTATCTCTGTGTTCTTACCCTACTTTGATATTGCTGTATATATTATATATACAATACATACATTTTATATAGATAATTGTGTCCCGGTGCATGGATTCGTGCACATTGAAAGGAAATTAATTAGTCCCTCCAGTGCAGGGACTAATGCAGGTGGTCCCAGGTGGTGGACTGCAAGGCGAGACAGAGCGAGACAGGCTGGACACAAGCTGGAGCCAACCTCACATGGTCCCTACCCAGCTGGCCACACCTGGAGTGGCACCATAGCTCGAAGGGCATCTGCAGAGTGAGCGGGGTCCCTCCGGCAGGGGGGGTCCATAGCCTGGCCTGCGGGGATTGGACCGAAACCAGCTCTCCAATATCCCCCGAGGGGTCCCAGAGTGTGAGAGGAATCTATAATAATAAAAGCATAATATGCTAATAAGACCAGACAGTTGAATGACCTTCCAGACGCGGTGACTTGGCAGCTGCAGTTCTCGGGCGATGCACTCATAATAGAGAGGAGGGAGTCCAATTCTGGGGTGCATCACCCAGGAATCACCCTCTCACAATCCAGGACCCCTCGGGGGATGTTGGAGAGCCAGTTTCAGCCCGATCCCGATCCCGATCCCCACAGGCCAGGCTGAAGGACCCCACTGGTGCATGAATCCGTGCACCAGGCCTCTAGTATATATAGATTTATCAATAATATTAAAGACTATATCTGAAGGTGAACACATGTAGTTCATTTTCAAAATAAATAAGTATTCTAAATAAAATAAGTATATACTAAAAAAAGATTAAAGATGCATAATAAATATGACCAATTACAGGGTAACCAAAATAACACATAATTAGCAAAAGAGGAACCTGAGGTAGAGTGCAAAACCCACAAGGGGTAGACTACTATTCCAATAGATTTCCCTCTTCTCCTGTTTATAAGTTTTATGCTCTTATCCTTTCAACACCCCCATAGGTTATCTCTGCTCTTATCTGTGACAACTTGCCTCCTAGTTGGCCTCCTACAGGCTCCCCTGCTCCTGCAGGAATCTGCCATTAGCATGGCCTCAGGGGCTCTGCCATAACTGAGTCTACTGACTAGAACAAACATTCCATTCATCCCTTCACTTCATTTAGATTTCTGCTCAAATGGCACCATAGCAGAAAGAACCATCCTGACCCAAGATTTAAAACTGTATATACCTCTGTCCATTTGAACTTACCCTGCTTTGATATTTTTCATAGAACTTTTTGACATATGAAACATTACCTGTACATTTGTTTTAGTTTATTGTCTTCTCCACTCCACCAGAATGCAAGCAGCATGAAAACACTGATTCTGTTTGTTCAGCTCTCTCAGTATCTCAGGCAACTAGAGCAGTGGCCAGGCACATAGCAGGTGCTAAGTAAATACTTGTTGAATAAATGAATCTAATTCTAGCCTTCCTACTAATGTAGCATTGAACATTATACAACAAAAATTAAATCGCATTTCACATCTTCATTTTCTTGAATATGGACCTCGCTTAAAATACCTTAATCACTTCCCACTGCTTTTAGAATATAATTCACATTCCCTTTATAGTTTGGACTCTGCTTAACTTCCCAGCCTTATCTTTCATCATCCCTTTCATATTCTAAATTTTGCATATTCTATTCTGTTTGCAGTTCTTAAATGTAGCATGCTCCCTCACCTCTAAAGTCTATTTCTTTTGCCTGGGGTGCCCCATCAACCCAGGTTAACTCTTACCTGTCCTTCAGGAACCAGCAAAGCTTTCAGTTGGATTAAATACCTTTAATAATTGCTCTCACAGTCACTACCCCTTATTTTGCTTTAACACAGGACTTTCACATTATTTTTTAAAAGTACTAAATGTTTAAAAATGTATCCTTATTTATCTGTGCCGCCTTCCTCATTATATGAGAGTTCCTTGGAGACTACAAAGAGTCTCTTTACATTTATTCAACACAATACCTGGAATCCAGTAAACACTCGACTAAATGACTCTACATTACAAAGTTACATTAAAAACAGATGTATTCTGGTTTTTGAGATTTGAGAGATTTCTGAACCATGATGAAGAATACTATAGACATAACTATGATACTGCAAAGACTAAATCACACATTTCTACATGAAAGCCTTCATGTACTAGGCTTCAAATATTTGTTATATGTAATTTCAAATATAAGACTGAGATATTTTAAAATTGGTAAAGGATTTGGATAAATAAATATTATGTAATTGGGAAGGGCTAGGCATGACTCATTTTTTTAAAGTAACCTTGGTTAATATTTTAAGATCTGCCTATAAAATGAACCTTCTTGCCTGTAACGAACTTTGAACTATTTAAAACCAAAACATTAAGTCACATATATTGAACTTTGCAGCATAAATAATATAAAATTTGTTCAAGATATGAATTTAGAGATTGCATTATGATAGTCCCCTTGCCCCCTGTCAGCTGGGTGGGCATTTGGGTGTCCATTTTTCCACAAGTTGATGGATTTGCACTTTGCTTCATCAGGTCTCCCTTGGGCCAAAAACACATTTGAGACGTAATTATGGGAGCAGCCTGTGGCAGTGGAAAACCAAGTTAACTGAACCACATGGAAATAAAACCCATGTCTTTGGTGTCATTACCAGCACACTCTAACCAACAGAGCTAACCCCAATGTCAATAGTAGGCAAAAATAGCACAACACTCTGCCTTTTGGAGAAATCAGTCCTTTTGGAAAGAATGCAATAAGAAGAAAACACCTGGGCTCATATTTTTCTGGACCAAAAGAGAACACAAGTATTAATTTTTAAAAATTATACATGTAGGTGGGCTAAAAAAAAGTAAAAGATGTTTGTTGAAAATAAGTTTACAGTGAAAAGTAAGCTTCATGAGTCTACAAAAAATAAAAGGAAAAGTGTCAAGAAAGAAGTGAAGGTAAAATAAACACTTTTATTTTTCTTATTCTTAAATGACCTAACAAATGTTAGGTCATAATAATGGCAATGATTATTTTGATTGTATATGTTTTTATGTACATATCTTGTGTGTGTGTGTGTGTGTGAGTGTATGCTTATATGTAAGTGAAGAGAATTATAATAATGATATAAGGGACAAGAGGGAGGAAAATTAGGTATTTTTGTTATTATGAGGTACTCACACTAACACTGAAGTGGTACATTGTTATTTAAATGTGAACTTGTATTAGTTGTAAAGGTATATTGCAACTTCTAGGGTAAGCATTAAAAATAAAGTTTATAAAAAGTATAACTGATATTCTATGAAAGAGAGAAAATAGAATCATGTAAAACACTAAATCAGAATCACAAAAGGCAGAAAACGAGTGAAAGACAAAGCAGGAACAAAGAACAGGAGGAACTAACAGAGAACAGTAACAAAAATGGTAGATATTAATCCAACTATATCAATAGTCATTTTAAATGTCAATGATCCAAATGCATGTAGAGATAATCAAAAGTGGATTAAGACCCAGCTATATGTCTATAAGATATCCTCTTTAAATATAAAGACATATATAGATTATAAGTAAATGGATAGAGAAAAATAAAACATGCTAACACTAATCAGGAGAAACGTGGACTAGGTATTATTTCAGATAGGGCAGATTCAAAGCAAGAAAAGTTATTGGGGATAAAGAGGGCATTACATAATGATGAAAGGTCAATTCTCCAGGAAGGTATTACAATCCTTAAAATGTAAGCACCAAATAAGAGAGCATCAAACTATATGAGGCAAAAATGAAGAAACTACAAAGGTAAATAGATGCACCCACTATCACAGTTGCAGACTCCAACAACCCTCTATTACAAAATGGATGGATCAACAGGCAGAAAATCTGTAAGAACTCAATGGAATGCAACACCACCAATCAACTGGATATAATTAACATCTATAGACTCCTTCATCCCACATAGTAGAATGCATAATCTTCTCGAGCCCACATAGAACAGAACATTCACCAACATAGACTACATTCTGTGCCATAATACATACCTTAACAAATATAAAAAGCACACGCAATGTCTGTTTTCAGACAACAATGCAATTAAAGTAAAAAATCAAAAACAAAAAGAACTCTTAAAAATCCCTAATGTGAGATATACTTCTAAATACCACATGAGCCAAAGAAGAAATATCAAGAGAAATTAAGAAATATCTTGAGCCGTGGTCGAGTAGTTCAGTTGGTTAGAGCATTGAACCTATATGCCAAGGCTGGATATAGGTATACAGATTGGAAAGAAAATAATAAAACTGCCTTTTATTTCAGGATGACATGATTTTTTATGTAGAAAATCTGACTTGACTTCAACAAAACAAAATCTCCTGAAACTAATAAGTGACTATAGTGAGATTGCAGATTACAAAGTTAATATATAAGTCAACTGCTTTCCTGTATATCAGCAATGAATAAGTACCTTTTACAGTAGGATTTCCAAAATTAAATAGTTAGGTATAAATCTAGTAATATGTGTATATGACTTATTTGAGGAAAAGTACAAATTCTGATTAATAAAATCAAAGAAAAACTAAATAAAAGGAGAGAGAGTCCATGTTCAAGGGTAGGAAGACTCAATACTGTAAAGACATCAGTTTGATCTATTGTGTCAATGCAATCCCAATCAAAATCCCGGCAAATTATTTTGGTAGACTGACAAACTGATTCTAAAGTTTATGTGAGGAGGCAAGAGACCCAGGATATCCAACACAATATTGAAGGAGAAGAACAAAGTGAGAGAACTGACACTACCTGACTTCAGAACTTATAAAGCTACAGTGTTCAAGACAGTGTGGTACTGGTACAAGAATAGATCAATGGAACACAACACTGAGCCCAGAAATAGACCCACAGAAATATAGTCAACTGATCTTTGACAAAGGAGAAATGGCAATACAATGAAGTACATATAGACTCTACAACAAATGATGCTGGAACAATTGAACATCCACAGCAAAAAAGAAAAAGGAAGGAAGGAAGGAAGGAAGGAAGGAAGGAAGGAAGGAAGGAAGGAAGGAAGGAAGGAAGGAAGGAAGGAAGGAAGGAAGGAAGGGAGGAAAGAAGGAAGGGAGGAAGGGAGAGAAAGGAAGAAAGAGAATCTAAACAGACATTATACCTTTGACAAAAATTAACTCAAACCTGATCACAGTTCTATATGTAAAATGCGAAACTATAAGACTCCTAGAAAATAACATAGAAGACCTGGATAAACTTGGGTATGGTTTTATCATTTTAGATATAACACCAAAGATACATTCATGAAAGAAATACTTGATAAGATGGGCTTTATTAAAAGTAAAAACTTCTGTCTTGTGATAGACAATATCAAGAAAATTAGATAACCAGCCACAGACTAGGAGAAAATATTTGTAAAAGACACATTTGAAAAAGGACTGTTGTCCAAAATATACAAAGGACTCTTAAAGCTCAACAATAAGAAAATAGGAGTGTGCAAATGTGTTGTAAAGGAATAGGACTGTGATCGATATTTTTCAATAAATCCTCTAATGTATCATTTTAGTTTTAAAACTTGGAATCAGTGGCAAAGATAAAGTATTTATTGAGAACCTATTATATTCTAAGAACCATAAGATAAGAAGTTTTCACTTTTGTTATTAAATTATTCAATTCAGCTTTATTAAGCATCAAAAAACCAAAAATATTAAGAACCTCACATTGTCATATATTACTGGGGATGGGGGCAGGAAGAGGAAGCGAGCTAGATACTAACATCAAGTAACCAAAAAAAAGGGGGGGGGGAGCTTAACTTTTATATAAAGTAAATTTTAGTTTAGAATGAGAAAGAATTAATTATACACTATAAATTAGGCCAGGAAGATTGGCAGTGAAATCTAGTGAAAAGAACCCCAATGAGATACATACATAATTCAATTCAGCACTAATGTCAAAGCATTCGATTATGGTTCTTTTAAAGTATAAAGATCTTGATAAAACTACAGCTTAATTTCAAGTATTCCTCAAAGTTAAATGATAAAAGAATGTTAAACATTTTAAGTATAACAGAAATCAGTACATATTGTTCTTAAAAACTTAGATGTAAAAGCAACTGTAAGATAATAATGGCTGTGATCTTGATGTTTTATGTGGTACAAGTCACAAAAGCTTAGTCTGCCCTGGTACTATTTTAAAACAATAGTAAACATTTTTTGTCCAATATTCTTCATAGATTTCAGAGTTCTTTTATTTTATCTGATGAAATTATGCTAAAATTATGCTAAAATCATTTTGGAAAACTCAAAATGACTTGTTGAAATATGTGAAAAGGTAAAAGAAAAAATATAGAGAGTTATGTATACATATAAAATGAAAGAATAAAAAAGAAATTTAAATTCTAAGATTAGGAACAGCATTAACAAAGAATGAGCATATAATTTGACAGTATACTTGTTATGTATTGTACCCTTGGTGATTACCACATTAAATCTCACTAGATCAGAAATTACAATTCTTATTCACTTAAAAAAGAGCCATAACATTTCATTTGAAAATCAATCAGAATTTCAATTTCAAAAATAACAAAGGACAATCTTATTGAGAGTGTATCAATTACTTAATGATACCACATCTTGGAAACTAAAAACAAATTGGTATATCAAAACACTAGCAATCTAAACTAATCTGAAGAGAAAAATGGACCCAGTATAATTTAGATATCTTTATAATATTAGTGAAAATTAAAATAACATATCCAAAATTACTGCTGAAATTTGAATTTTACTAAATCCAGGAATGCTCCAATAGATCTCATTACATTTTTTTTAATTAAATCTTTATTGTTCAGATTATTACATTTGTTCCTCTCTCCCCCCCCCCATAACTCCCCTCCTCCCAGTTCCCGCCCCACCCTCCCCCCTCACTCCCCACCCACTGTCCTCATCCATAGGTGCATGATTTTTGTCCAGTCTCTTCCCGCATCTCCCACACCCCTTTCCCCCCCAAGAATAGTCAGTCCATTCCCTTTCTATGTCCCTGATTCTATTATAATCACCAGTTCATTCTGTTCATCAGATTATTTATTCACTTGATTCTTAGATTCACTTGTTGATTTTGAAAGCAAATTCTAAGATCTTTAAAGATCAGAGAAACAGAAATACTGTGTTCAAAGGCTTAGGAATAAAAATATCTGGTAGGTAGTGATGGCTGAGATTTTACAGTTTTGTGTAGCACAACAATTGTAGTCTGCCTCAAAACTACTCTGAAACAACAGAAAGCATTTTAAAAAAAAGCATTTTCCAAATCATTACCCAAAAGATCTTTATGAGAGACTAGAGGCCCGGTGCATGAAATTTGTGCAATCGGAGGAGAGGGGAGTCCCTCAGCCCAGCCTGCACACTCTCGCAGTCAGGAGTGGGCCTAAGCCGTCAGTCAGACATCTTTAGCGCTGCTGTGGAGGCGGGAGAGGCTTCCGCCACTACTGCTGCACTCACCAGCTGTGAGCCCAGCTTCTGGCTAAGCTATGCTCCCCCTGTGGGTGCGCACAGACCACTAGGGGGCAGCTCCTGCATTGAGCATCTGCACCCTGCTGGTCAGTGCACGTCATAGCGGCCAGATGTTCCGCTGTTTGGTCGATTTGCATGAGACTTTTACACCTGTGGGATCAGGCCGAAACTGGCTGCCTGATATCCCCCAAGGGGTCCTGGATTTCGAGAGGGTGCAGGCCAGGCCGAGGTACCCCACCAGTGCACAATTGGGGCTGGGGAAGGACAAGGGAGATTGGCCAGCAAGGGAGGGACCATGGGAGGGCTCCAAGGCATATCCAGCCTGTTTCGATCAGTCCCAATCGGCCAGACCCCAGAAGCAAGCTAACCTACCAGTCAGAGAGCCTGCCCCCTGGTGATCAGTGCACAACATGGGGACTGGTTGACTGGTTGAATATCTGCCCCCTGGTGGTCAGTGCACATCATAGCAAGTGTTTGAACAACCTTAGCATATCATTAGCATATTATGCTTTGATTGGTTGAATGGATGACTGGATGACCGGACACTTAGCATATTAGGCTTTTATTATATAAAACTAGAGGCCAAGTGCATAAAAATTTGTGCATTCGGAGGGGAAGGGGGGTCCCTCAGCCTGGCCTGTGCCCTCTTGAAGTCTGGGACCCCTCAGGGGATGACCACCTGCTGGCTTAGGCCCACTCCCCAGGGGGACTGGGCCTAAGATGGCAGTCAGACATCCCTCTGGCAGCCCAGCAGCCCTCAGGGGATGTCCACTTGCCAGGGGGGAGCAGGCCTAAACTGCAGTCAGACATCCTTAGCGCTGCTGAGGAAGCAGGAGAGGCTCCCACTACCACCACTGTACTGGCAGCCATCAGCCTGGCTTGTGGCTGAGCAGAGCTCCTCCCATGTGAGAGCGTCCTGACCACCAGAGGGCAGCTCCTGCATTGAGCGTCTGCCCCCTGGTGGTCAGTGTGTGTCATAGTGACCAGTCATTCCCAGTCCTTCTGCTGTTAGGGTCTGTTTTCATATTACCCTTTTACTATATAGGATAGAGGCCTGGTGCATGGGTGGGGGCCAGCTGGTTTGCCCTGCAGGGTGTCCTGGATCAGGGTGGTGGTCCCATTCGGGTGCTTGGGCAGCCTGGATGAGGGGATGATGGCTGTTTGCAGCTGGTCACACCCCCTTCAGGGTGGGGGTCCCTACTGGGGTGCCGTTTTCAGGCTGGCGGGTGACTGAAGCTCCCAACCTCTCCTTTTTTTCTTTTTTTTTTATTCTGGGATTTATTTACCTTCTATGGCTGTCACTGGAACTGAGAGCCAGCTTTAGTTCTGAGGCTCAGCTCCAGCTCTGAGACCTTGGCTGCTGAAAGCAGGTATCTGGGTTTGTTTGGCTTCTATAATTGAAACACTGTTGCAGCTCCAGTTCTGAGGCCCGGCTGGCTGAAAGCAGGTTTCTGGGGTTTGTTTAGCTTCTATAATTGCAACATTGTTTCTTAGAGTGCAGCTCAGAGCCCGGCAGTGGCAGGCGGGGAACCTTGGCTTCCTCCATCGCCGGGGCAACCAAGCCTCCTGTTCACTTCAGCTGCCTGACTGCGGGCCACCATCTTGGTTGGCAGTTAATTTGCATATCGCCCTGATTAGCCAATGGGAAGCGTGTTGGAGGTATGGTTAATTACCATGTTTGTCTATTATTAGATAGGATGGTCTCTGTGTTCACACTCCTCTCTCTCTCTCTATCTCTCTTTCTTCCTCCAGGGTAGGGCAAAAATAGGTTTACAGTTGTTCATATGGAAAATAATACAATAATTAATAAATAATAATACAAGAATAAACTGTTTTGTGTACTCATAACTGTAAACCTACTTTTTGCCCCACCATGAATATATCCTATATAATAAAGAGGTAATATGCAAATTGACCATCACGCCCTTGCACAAGATGGCCATGCCCATATGTAGTCACAAGATGGCCGCCCCCATATGGTCACAAGATGGCCACACTCATGTGACCACAAGATGGCCACACTCATGTCATCACAAGATGGCAACCACCAGATGGCCAGTAGGGAAGTGGTTAGGGGGTGATCAGGCTGGCAGGCAGAAGTGGCTAGAGGCAATCAGGCAGGCAGGCAGGCAAGCAGTTGGGAACCAGTAGTCTTAGACTGTGTGAGGGATGCCCAACTGCCGGTTTAGGCCTGAACCTTGTGGGATCGGGCCTAAACCGGCAGTCAGACATCCCCTGAGGGGTTCCAGATTGGAGAGGGTGCAGGCTGGGCTGAGGGACACCCTCCCCCCAGTGCACGAATTTTGAGCACTGGACCTCTAGTACATAGATATTTACATATGTAATACATAACATAAACATGTAACAGCCTATATAATAAAATGGTAATATGCAAATTTGACCATCACACCCTCACAAGATGGCTGCCTACAACCAGCCCAGCAAGGGCGTTAGTGAGAGATGACCAAACAACTGAACAAGTTGGCTGCATGGGGCGAACAGGCCGGCAGGGAAGTTAGTGAGGGATGACCAAATGACTGAACAGCAGGCTGCGTGGGGCGACCAGGCCAGTGGGCAGTCTGAGAGGGGTAACCAAGCAGGCAGGGGGGGCAGTTGGGGGCAACCAAGCCAGCAGGGGGGCCAGTTGGGGGCAACCAGGCTGGCAAGGAGGGCAGTTAGGAGCGATCAGGCCAGCAGAGGGGGTCAGTTGGGGGCAACCAGGCTGGCAGGCAGGTGAGCGATTAGGAGCCAGTGGTCCAGGATTGTGAGAGGAATGTCCAACTTCTGGTTTAGGCCCGATCCTGTACATCCCCCAAGTGGTCCTGGATTGGAGAAGATGCCAGGATGCTGAGGGGATCCCCCCCTCTATGCATGAATTTCATGCACCGGGCCTCTAGTATAACTTATATTTCTAAATATAAATTCTACTGGCTTCATTATATCTGACTATACATCATTATGAACTGAGATAGCAAGCTACCAGAAGAGAACTAGAGTGGAACACTGGGCAGACGGCAGCAGCAAGACCATTCAGGAAACAGAGCTCCTTATAATGGGGAGGTGGAGTTGTGTGCAAATACAAATATGTCTCTTTACCATCATAAGGAAAGTACAAAGAAAACCAAGTAACTGTTTACATAACAAACCAATCTCATTTAATCAAGAAAAGGTAATTACAGAAAACATTTTACACATTGTTTTATAAAATAAAATCATGTCTTTCATATTTGACAAGGTTTTAAAATAATCTCCTGGCTGGAGTGACTCAGTGATTGAAGCCAATCTCTGAGCCAGGAAACCCAGGTTTGATTCCTGGTCAGGGCACATGCCCAGGTTGTGGGTTTGATCCCCAGTGAGGGGTGTGCAAGGCAGCTGAACCATGATTGTCTCTCATTGGTCTTTCTTTCTTTCTTTCTTTCTTTCTTTCTTTCTTTCTTTCTTTCTCTCTCTCTCTCTCTCTCTCTCTCTCTCTCTCTCTCTCTCTCTCTCTCTCTCTCCCTTCCTCTCTGAAATCAATAAAAATATATTTTTAAAAAATAAAGACAGGCCCTGGCTGGTGTGCTCAATGGTTAGAGTATTGGCCTCAGGCACCAAAGGATTGAGGGTTCAATTCTGGTCAATGGCAAGCAATTGGGTTGCAGTAGGAGGCAACCAATCAATGTCTCTCTCTCTCTCTCTCTCTCTCTCTCTCTCTCTCTCTCTCTATATATATATATATATATATATATATATATATATATTTCTTTCTCTCGCTCTCTCTCTTTCTCTCCTTCTTTCCCTCCTTTCCACTCTCTAAAAATGAATGGAAAAAATATCCTTGAGTGAGGATTAAAATAATAATAATAATAATAATAATAATAATAACAACAACAACAACAGACAGGAAAGAGAGATAAGAAATAATGAGTAAGGTATACGAAATATAAATAAGATGGGAAGAAAAAATGAAGGTGGTTAAACATGAAAAAATAAGTGAAGAATGATTTCCAAATGACAAAATTATTTACTCAGAATAATACAGTTTTGTTTTACAGAATTATATTATTATTGTTACATAACCTCCATATCACTGAAACCAGTGGAGATGTTTTTATTCATCTTGTATTTGGGACCTCTGCAGCCTGTGGCACTGCTGATCACATTCCTCTACCAGAGACCCCTCTCTCCTTGGTTCTGGCCCCACTGCTTTCCAGGGGCCCCTCCTATCCTTTGGTCACTCCTCAGTGTCTTTTGAGAATCCCCCTTTCCATGGATAAATATTACCACCTAATGAGTTCTGTTCGCAAACAATTCCAAGTAACACCAGGATCTCTGCAGATCAGTCCAGAACATAACTGGTCTAATTTCAGCCTCCAGGACCCACCTCTGAGCACACAGGACCCTGTCGTATCTGGGGAGGCTGCTTCATGAGTCTTGTTCTCCCAATGTTGTTCTTTCTTTTCTGAATGCCATTCTTTGCCTGTTTAGCTTCACCTTAACCTTTAAAACTCAGGTACTGTGTCTTCTCCTCTAAGAATTTTCTCATAAATTCCTAGTATAACATGACTTTTATTTATGCTTCTGAAGAAATCTTCTCCTGTAATAGGTGTTAATCACTGCTTAAAAATGATTCACCTGTCTGCTTTCCTACTACACAATACCACATGTTTTTTAAACTTTTGCACTAAGAAGTATCAAATGCACATTTAAAAAAAGGGTATCAAATGTACAGTTCTGTGAATTATCACCAAGCGTATACCTGTGTAACAACTCTCATAAGGAATCATATATTTTTTGAATTTGCATCCTCAGTGATTAGTCTATACCAGTGGTCGGCAAACTGCGGCTCGCGAGCCACATGTGGCTCTTCGGCCCCTTGAGTGTGGCTCTTCAAAAAATACTGACTTCTGCGCATGGGCCACGAAGTTTCAATCGCACTGTACATGCGCGCCCGCACATGGTATTTTGTGGAAGAGCCACACTCAAGGGGCCAAAGAGAGGCATGTGGCTCGTGAGCTGCAGTTTGCCAACCACTGGTCTATACTAAATAGTAACAGTAACATTAGTCAGGGTTGGAGTATATTAACCACTGCAAGAAAATATCCCAGGGTTATAATCCAACAATGAGATTTTAGATACAAAGGTCAATTATCCTATCTAATAAAAGAGAAACATGGTAATTAGCGTACAACCGCTACCCTTCCCATTGGCTAATCAGGGCGATATGCAAATTAACTGCCAGCCAAGATGGCGGCCGGTAGCCAGGCAGCTTAAACTGAACATGAAGCTTGCTTGCTTCAGTGACGGAGGACTCCAACGTTCCCCGCCTGCCTAGCCGGCCTCTGAGCCTGCAGTTTGAAACATTGTAACAAATATAGAAGCTAAACAAAACCCCAGAAACCAGCTTTCAGCCGGCTGGGATCTCAGAGCTGGAGTTGATACAGAGTTTCGATTATAGAACCTAAATAAACCAGATACCTCCTTTCAGCAGCTGAGGCCTCAGAGCTGGAGCCAAGCCTCAGAGCTAAAGCTGGCCCAGAATAGAAAAAAGAAAAAAAGGAGCGGTTGGGAGCTTCAGTCCCAGCCTGAAAACAGCCCTCAGCCCCTCACCCAGACTGGCCAGGCACCCCAGTGGGGACACCCACCCTGAAGGGTGTGTGACCAGCTGCAAACAGATCATCCCCTCATCCAGGTTGGCCAGGCACCCCAGTGGGGACCCCCACCCTGATCCAGGACACCCTTCAGGGCAAACCAGCCAGCCCCAACCCATGAACCAGGCCTCTATTCTATATAGTAAAAGGGTAATATGCCTCCCAGCACCAGGATCAGCGGAGCTGCGAGGCCTCCAGGCAATGGGATCAGAGTGACAGGGGGCAGCGCCCAAACCCCCTGATCTCCCTGTGGCTCTGTGTGTGACAGGGGGCGGGGCCACAACCTCCCTATCTGCCCTGCTCTGTTCCTGAGAGGGGAAGGCGCCCCAACCCCCTGATCGGCCCTGCTCTGTGCCTGATAGGGGGGAACTCCCCAATCCCCTGATCGCCCTGCGGCTCTGTGTGTGACAGGGTGCGGCGCCCCAACACCCCTACCCCCACGGGCCCCGCTCTGTGTGTGACAGGGTAGAGCCATAACCACCCCATCGGCCCTGCCCTGAGTGTGACAGTGGCGGCACCCCAACCCCCTGATCGGCCCTGCTCTGTGGGTGACAGGGGGTGGTGCCCTAGCTCCCCTATCGGCCCTACTCTGTGAGTGACAGGGGGGAGCTCCTCAACCCCCTGATGGGCTCTGCTCTGTGAGTGACAGGGGGAAGCTCCCCAACCCCCTGATGGGCCCTGCTCTGTGCGTGACAGGGGGTGGCGCCGCAACCTCCCCATCGACCCTGCCTTGAGTGTGACAGGGGGCAGTGCCCCAACCCCCCAATAGGCCCTACCCTGAGCGTGACTGAGGGTGGCATCGCAACCTCCCTATCCGCCCTGCTCTGTGCATGACAGGGGGCGGCGCCCCAACTCCCCAATCGGCCCTGCTCTGAGCCCGACCAGGGGCTGCACCTAGGGATTAGGCCTGCCCTCTGCCACCAGGGAGCAGGCCTAAGCCAGCAGGTCATTTTCTCCCGAGGGGTCCCAGACTGCGAGAGGGCACAGGCCGGGCTGAGGGACCCCCACCCTCCCTCCCAAGTGCACAAATTTTTGTGCACCGGGCCTCTAGTCTACACTAATAAAAGACAAAGATGCTAATTGACCATACCTTTGCTATGCCCAAGCCATGCCCACCAGACAATCAAAGCGACTATATGCAAATTAACCCAACCAAGATGGCGGCTGGCAGCCATGGAGCTGGAGCAAGCTAGAGGCTTGTTTGCCCCAGTGATGGAGGAAGCCAAGCTTCCCGCCTGCTTTGGCCGGCTGTGGCCTCTGCAAAAGGCAACAAAGTTTCAATTATAGAAGCTAAATAAATCCCAGATACCTGCTTCCAGCCAGCCTCCAGTGGGAGCTTGGGTGGCTGGGGGCTGTGGCCAGCCTGCAAACAGCCATCAGCCACTCACCCAGGCTAGCCACACCCTCATGGTGTGAGGGCCCCTGCTGGGGAGCTTGGCCAGCCTGCAAACAGCCATCAGTCCCTCACCCAGGCTGGTCAGGCACACCAGCAGGGACCCCTACCCTGAAGGGGCTGTGGTCAGCCTGCAAACAGCCATCAACCCCTCACCCAGGATGGCCACACCCTCATGGGGTAAGGGTCCCTGCTGGGGGGCTTGGCAAGCCTGCAAACAGCCATCAGCCCTCCACCCAGGCTGGTCAGGCACCCCAGCAGTGACCCCCACCCTGAAGGAACTGTGGCCAGCCTGCAAACAGCCATCAGTCCCTCACCAGGCTGGCCACTCACCCCAGTGGGGACCCCCACCCTGAAGGGGGTGTGGCCAGTCTGAAAATGGCCCTCAGCCCCTCACCCAGGCTGGCCAGGCACCCCAGCAGGACCCCCACCCTGATCCGGGACACCCTTCAGGGCAAACCAGCTGGCCCCTACCCGTGCCCCAGGCCTCTATCCTATATAATAAAAGGGTAATATGCAAATTGACCCTAACAGCAGAGTGACTGGGAATCACTTGTCACTATGACACACATTGACCACCAGGGGGCAGACGCTCAATGCAGGAGCTGCCCCCTGGTGGTCAGTGCGCTCCCACAGGGGGCACTCTGCTCAGCCACAAGACAGGCTGACGGTTGCCAGTACAGCGGTGGTGGTGGAAGCCTCTCCCGCCTCCTCAGCAGCGCTAAGGATGTCCACCTGCAGCTAGGCAAGTGGACATCCCTCGAGGGCTCCCCGTCTTCCAGAGGGATGTCTGACTGCCAGCTTAGGCCCAATCCTCTGGGGAGCTGACCTAAGCCAGCAGGTGGTCATCCCCCGAGGGGTCCCAGACTGCAAGAGGGCACAGGCCAGGCTGAGGGACCTTCCAGAGAGCACAAATTTTTGTGCACTGGGTCTCTAGTCATTTATAATGGAGAACCTCTATAATCATATAAACTAGTGACAGCACAGAAGTGAAATTCAACAATATGATGTTAAACAACTTTGCCAGGAAACCAAAAGTATAAAGAGTTTGGCATCAAAACCCAGGGAAAAAATCAAGGTCCATCAAATATTACTTTTGTCAGCACATGATCTGTGCTGCCAGTCCCATGGGATAGCCATAGAAAATCTCTAAGAGTAAAATCCAGAGATGGGCAATTTACCAGCAGCAAAGCAACTTGGCTTCAGATGTCAAAAGGATTGATGAGAAGGGAACAGCTATCCAACTGCCCCGTGGCGAATGGATAGTTGATCTACAAGCAAGGTGGCCAGGAAAAATGCTACAGGGATGGGGAGGGCACTACTCTGAGAGTCAACTGCTTAGAAGTGACAGCAGCAGACAGGCCCACTGGGGTACAGAATTGAGAGATAGATTGTAGCAAGTTATGTAAAAACAGTTTGCAGTTTGGGAGTCTAACCAGCAGAAGCTTAAACACAGAAAGGCTAGAGAAGCAATAGCGGCAGCTGCTAACCAACAGGACCAACTAGAGATGCCCTTCACTTAGAAAAGGCTGAAGGTCTCCTGGGGCCTGTTCAGTTTCATTCCTGAGGATGGGAACAGCATCCCTACCAGACTCAAATAATTATTTAACAGACTTAAAAATTTGCATTCAATTTCAGTATTATATTTTTACTTCCCTGATGGTTCATTCAAGTGAGAGCTATAATATTAGCAAAGATGCTTAATAGGAATCATCATGGTGACAATGACAACAATAATAGCTAAAGTTTGTGAGTGCTCACTGTGCGGCAGCCAGTATGCTGAAAGTGTTCATGCGTTTTCTCATTTACTCCTGTAGGGTCTATCATCTCCCCCAGTTTACAGAGGAGGAACAGGCTGAGAGAGAAACTTACCTCAGTGACTAGGAATTAGCAAAGCTGGGCAACTATCCAGGATGGATTTAAAACCTGTGTTTTTCTCTGTCATGCTATATTACCCAAATTCAAATGATTTCTTTCTGTGATATAAGTATTTTAAAAATCAAGTGTTCACATTGCTCGTCATGATGACAGATGCTAATGGGATCCTTAAGAAGCAAATAGCTGGAGGGTCATGTAAGATGTCTAAATTTACTTTAGTTCATCCAACATAAATTATGAATATTTCAAATTCACATTGCTATACATCACAAAGTATCATATGGAGTCCCGCTGAGGAAAAAATGGTTGAATTATGAAGACCTGTCTGTAGTTCTTAAAACTAAATCATTATTGTCCTAGCCAGTTTTGCTCAGTAGATAGAGCATCAGCCCTCAGACTGATGGGTCCCAGATTCGATTCTGGTCAAGGGCACGTGCCTTGGTTGCAGGCTAGATCTATGGCCCTGATCAGAGCACTTGTGGGAGGCAACCAATCGATGTGCCTCTCTCACATCAATGTCTCTCTCTCTCTCTCTCTCTCTCTCTCTCTCTCTCTCTCTCTCTCTCTCTCTCTCCCATTCTCCCTTCCACTTTCTCTAAAAATCAATGGAAAAATATCCTTGGGTGAGGATTAACAAGAATAAAAAAAGAGCAGGAAACTAAATTATTATGACTACTGATGTTGAGTTAGAATATCAGAGCTATAAGAACATTCAGTGATGATGTAGTTTAAAAACAAAAAAGAGAAAATAGAAACCCAAGCAGAATCAGTAACATAAGGAATGACCCGACTTATTCTCTGGTCAGTTACAGAACAAAGACTATAGGTTTCTTAGACCACAGTCCAATGATTCTTTCTACTAATCACAGAGTCCCAGAGGAAATTAGTCCCCTAAACCTCCAATAGTTGGGCTGACAATTTGCAAATAATTAACTATATTATAACCACAGAGGAACAGATTTCAAAGGAAGTAAACCAGCCTAGTTATCATATGAAAGATGGTTTGGCAGCAAACAGACTTGAGTTTAAATTCAACTCTGATTCACTGGGGCAAAATACTTACTAGTAACCCATGTGAGCATCATCTCTTACAAAACATAAAAGTCAGAAGATTGGTAGTAGCTACTCAGATGATTGTTGTAAACATTAAGCAGGAAATGGGTGAAAGCACCTAGCATGACACACACACACAACACTTTCTATTTCTTTTTCTACATTGGCTTCAGAGGATCTCTAACCTCAGTATTTTTCACTGGTAACTCAATTTCTCTGGTATATGTAAGGGGTTTCTTTTTTCATTCAACATCATATGAAAATCATGCTTCATTTTTGTAAATGACTCATACCTTACAGTATGCTGTTTACTATTCCTGTTAGTGACTGTGATGATATCCCCAGCAGAATGGAGGCTAAAATCAGACCTTTTGGCTTCCATTTCGTTCATGGGCAGGTATGTTCATGCTCATTTCTTATAAGGCAGTACCATAAGGACAGAAGGCAGAGAAATGAAACTGCCCCCCCTAGCTTTGTGAAATGAAAGGTGACAGGTACAATGGGGTAAAAGAAAAACACGTGCACACTGATGTTGTGATGGACTTTGAGGAGCTGTTTATGGCATTATTTATGCAGCTAAAAATAGGTAAAAAATGGAGTGTGTGTGTTTATAAAAGTCATTTGAATGACTTAAAAATGGGTCACTTTTACACAGTACTGTGATGCTGTGACAGTGGATCTTATATAGAGACTAGTGGCCCAGTGCACGAATTTGTGCACCTTGAAAGGAACTGTGGGCCATGAGGCTGAGGTGGGCACAGGAACGGGTCTCAGTCCATCCTCTGAGCCCCCACCTGGCCCCTCCTGTTACACCCCCTGTTCCCTGTCTGCTGGCAGTCCCGTTCCCGCCACCGCCACATCTACACACTGACGGCACCGGCACTGTTTGCAGCCACTGATGGCACAGAGCGACTGGGGCCATCGCCAGCAGTGCATGTGAGCAGAGCTGGCACAGTCAGCGGGTACGAGCAGTGGCTGCTGTCCCAATCACCTCTCAGGAGCAGGGGGAGGTGGAGAAGCCCTCATGAGCAATCGGTGCCAGCAGCCACCACTTGCACCCACTGATGGCGCCCAGTGATTGGGACTGGCGCCCAGTGCTGGCAGTGGATGCAAGTGGCAGCTCCAGCACCGGCTGCGGGTGCAAGCAGTGGCTCCGGCACCAGCTGCAGGTGTGAGTGCCAGGTGGGACCACGGCACACAGGAGAAAAGAATTTTCAGTAACCACCAGAGGCTCACCCCGATGACAGCGACCAGCACCCTGCCTTGGTCTGGTGCCCCCCACTCACATGCTCCACCATCCCACTGTGGCCGATGCCTGCCATGTTCCACACTCACCCCTGGTGGTCTGTGCATGTCATAGCGACCAGTTGTTCAGTTGTTCTGCTGTTTGGTCTATTTGCATAATAGGGTTTTATATAGAGAGATGGCTAGTGAGTGACTGGCAGGGAGGGAGTGTATACAGCATGGATATGTTAGACAAATGGATGATTCAAGTCCCAGGCAGGGCAGAGCAGAGCATGATGGTGCAAGATTTCATCACATTATTCAAAACAGTACAACTTAAAACTTATGAATTGTTATTTCTGGAATTTTCCACATAATATTTTCAGACCACATTTGACCATGGGTACCTAAAATGTAGGAAGTAAAACTGCAGATAAGAGAGGGACTACTGTATCAGGTTAGCTCTCTCATTTATAATAAAACTAGAGGCCCGGTGCACAAAAATTTGTGCAATCGGTGGGGATGAGGGGTCTCTCAGCCCAGCCTGTGCCCTTTCACAGTCTGGGACCCCTCAGAGGATGACCACTTGCTGGCTTAGGCCTGCTCCCTGGGGGGATTGGGCCTAAGATGGCAGTCAGACATCCCTCTGGCAGCCCGGCAGCCCTCGGGGGATGTCCACTTGCCAGGGGGGAGCAGGCCTAAACTGTAGTCGGAAATCCTTAGCACTGCTGAGGAAGCAGGAGAGGCTCCCACCACCACTGCTATACTGGCAGCTATCAGCCTGGTTTGTGGCTGAGCAGAGCTCCTCCCATGTGAGAGTGCCCTGACCACCAGAGGGCAGCTCCTGCATTGAGCGTCTGCCCCCTGGTGGTCAGTGTGTGTCATAGTGACCAGTCATTCCCAGTCCTTCTGCTGTTAGGGTCAGTTTGCATATTACCCTTTTATTATATAGGATAGAGGCCTGGTGCACGGGTGGGGGCTGGCTGGTTTGCTCTGAAGGGTGTCCAGGATCAGAGTGGGGGTCCTTCTTGGGTGCCTGGCCAGTCTTGATGAGGGGCTGATGGCTGTTTGCAGCTGGTCACAACCCCTTCAGGGTGGGGGTCCTCACTAGTGTGCCTGGCCAGCCTGGGTGACGGGCTGATGGCTGTTTGCAACTGGTCACACCCACTTCAGGGTGGGGGTCCCCACTGGTGTGCCTGGCCAGCCTGGATGGTGGGCTGATGGCTGTTGGCAGCTGGCCACACCCCCTTCAGGGTGGGGGTCCCCACTGGGGTGCCTGGCCAGTCTGGGTGAGGGGCTGAGGGCCATTTTCAGGCTGGCGGGTGACTGAAGCTCCCAGCCTCTTTTTTTTCTTCTTTTTTTTTCTGGGATTTATTTACCTTCTATAGCTGTCACTGGAGCTGAGAGCCGCCTCCAGCTCTGAGGCTGCGGCTGGCTGAAAGCAGGTATCTGAGTTTGTTTAGCTTCTATAATTGAAACTCTGTTACCATCACTGGCGCTCTAAGCTCTGAACCCGCTGCCGGCTGAAAGCAGGTATCTGGAGTTTGTTTAGCTTCTATAATTGCAACATTGTTGCATCCAGAGCTCAGAGCTGTGCTGAGGCAGGCGGGGAACCTTGGCTTCCTCCATCACTGCAGCAAGCAGGCCTCCTGCTCGCTTTAGCTGCGTGGCTGCCAGCTGCCATCTTTGTTGGCAGTTAATTTGCATATCCTGCTGATTAGCCAATGGAAAGGGTAGTGAAGTTATGGTTAATTACCATGTTTCTCTATTATTAGATAAGACTAGGGGCCTAGTGCACAAATCCGTGCACCTCGAAAGGAAATGTGGGCCGCCAGGCTGTGGTGGGCCCAGGGGTGGGTCTTGGCCCATCCTCCATGCCCCTGCCTGATCCCTCCCACCGCAGACCTCAGTCCCCTGTCTGCTGGCAGCCATGCTCCCACCGCCACCACTCCTATGTGCTGATGGCGCCGGCTCCACTTGTACCCGCTGATGGTGCAGAATGATGGGGCCAGTGCCAGCAGCAGGTGTGAGTGGGGCTGGCGCAATCAGTGGGTGTGAGTGGCAACTGCTGCCCTGATTGCTCCTCAGGAGCAGGGGGAGGTGGAGAAGCCCACAGGGGTGGTCGGGGCTGGCAGCCCCAACTCGCACTTGCTGATGGTGCAGAGTAATTGGGGCTAGGGCCTGGCACGCACGGGCAGCAGATGCAAGTGGCAGCTCTGGCGCCAGCAGCTGGTGCGAGAGGGGTTGGCATCAGCAGCAGGTGCGAGCACCAGGCGGGACCACGGCCCATGGGAGCAAAGAATTTTCAGTAACCACCAGGGGCCCCTGCCCCCATGACAGCAACTGGTGCCCCGTCTTGGCCTGGGGCCCCTGCTCACCAGCTCCACCATCCCACCGTGGCCAACGCCCGCCATGTTCCATGCTCTGCCGCCTGCTGCCGACGCACACCATGTTCTGCGCATGCCCCCCGGTGGTCAGCACATGCCATAGTGACCAGTTGTTCAGGTGTTCAGTTGCTATGCTGCTCAGTCTATTTGCATATTAGCCTTTTATTATATAGGATCAAGTGGAGCTGTATTACTCTTAAAAGCCACAAAATACTGTACTAAATAGGAACTATGGTAGGCTGAATAATGATCCTCAAAAATAACCAGGTCCTACTTCCTAGTATCTGTGACTATGTAACTTTATATGGTAAAAAGATTTTTAAGGATTTTTAGATGAAGATATTATCTGGATTATCCAGTTAGACTAGAAATATAATCACAATCGTCCTTGTTAAGGAGACAGAGGGAGACTTGACTACAGGAAAGGGAAAGGCTAAGTGATGATGGAAGCAGAGATTAGAATGATGCACTTTGAAGATGGAGGAAGGACTATAAGCCAAGAAGCAAGGACAACCACTAGAAGCTGAAAAAAGCAAAGATGGATTCTCCCTCAGAGCTTCCAAAAGGAACCAGCCCCATGGATACCTTAACTTTAACCCAGCAAACTGATTTTGGGCTTTGACATCTAAATCCATAACAGAATAAATTTGTAGTGTTTTAAGCTACCAAACTTGTGGTCACTTGTTATAGCTGCAATAAGAAACTAATACAGGAACTATTTATTTATTCCTGCTTCTTCAGTAGGTATGAGTCTGGCATCGTTTGCTTTAAATTTTATTGAGTTTAATCTCTAGCTTCTGGGAAATAAAGATCTGGACAATATGCATTTATGGTTATGTGTTTCACAACTTGAGAAAAACACGAACAAAAATAAACAACAGGTTGTAAGTGTATAAATCCAGCCAATTATTCTCTCCCTAACACCAGTCCTATAGATGTATTTGCTGAATCACTATTGAGAAGTTTCATATAAGTTATGTCTCTGATTTTTATACTGAAAATATCCATCTAAAAATGAAATATTTTTAGAAATTATCACAATACCATGTGCCTTGCCTAAGTATCTAGTGGTCTCAACTCCTAGAGTGCAGTCATGAAAAGAAAGCAATACCCTCTCTCCAAAGACATCCCATTTTACCTTTTCCCCACCCTACATATGTGCATGTGTTTGAGGGACAGGGGGAATGATATGTGTAGTCAAAATAGATGCCCCAAAATCTATGCATAAAAAAATCATACATTTCAATCACAGGTAAATAAATTCATGATTGAATAGAAAGTACCTAAATGAATATCATTTGTTATAGATATCTGATGTAAGTGCAATAAATGATGTTTATTTCGATTATATTTAAGTGAAATATATTTAGGAAGTATCTAGATCCAGAGCAGTTTTGGAAAAAGAAGAAAATTAGAGGAATAAAAATACTTAGAAAAATAATTTGAAGTCCATTTCAATAAAGCTTTATAAAGTCAACAGTGGTGCCTGCTCACTCAGGTTTTTGGTGTTGGATATAATAGAGCTAGAGCAATAACTGCACCAGGCTATACAATGAAAGTCTCATATCAGAGATTGCCTTCTATTTCCCTGAAGAGTTTTTCACGTAACCTAACACATTTACCTCGCTCCGGCTGTGTGTGTGGTTAAGCCATGTTCAAAATCTCCTCAGCAAAGTGCGAATAAGGGCAATTTGGTTCTCAGGAGTAAGCAGACTAGTGAAAAAGCTTAGGTTGCAATGGCAGAAAAATCAGAGAACGCTATACTGTTTTAGACCCAGATGGTGGCTTGACAGATCAAACTAACCTCCACAGGGAACTTTCCATTTGAATAGTAAGTAGACAATATGGACATATGCTTCAGGTTTTATTTAGGAACATAGATTAATGAATCTGTTACTCTAAATACTGAGTGCTCACAATAAAGGTTTCTTTTTCAACACAATGTACATTTTCTTTAGCTTGACTGCATGTCTTTAGATATAGCATCAAATATCAAATTAGGAAAAGCACTTGGCAGAAATTATTACATGCAGTAGAAGCTAAGGAGAAGAGAATGTCTTTCAACATACTTAAACCAATTTCAAAATATGAACTGGCATGGCATTATGTAACAGGCCCAAGTACCAACATAAAATATGGAAGTCTATTATTTTTGCCGTCCAGCATCTATTTCCTCTTTCCCTAAAGAAAACGCCCAAATTTTGCTTTGGCAACCACCCTACCCAAACTCATCCTATGAAGTTCTAGTAGGGTTCACCCCCGTGTGGTTTTAGCTTTGGACAAGTGATTGAAACCTGGTCAGTGACAGTACCACAACTGGGAATGGTTTAGGGAAAGTGCACCTCATTAGATAAATGAAGGCCAAGGAGCATCAGAATTTTACTAAAGTTACTGTGAAGAAAGCCTTATGAGCCTGATGCTACAGAGGCCATGTTGTCACTACTTAGGGATTGGATGAGAATTAAGTTAACATAAAGAGAAACTTTAAATATAAAAGGGATGATAGGTCAATGAAGTAAGATTGTTTTGGATGCCACAAATAAATTTTCTTGTGCTAAACGACATTTGAAATTTTAGTTCCTAACTTAACATATAACACCCCAGTCCCCCACTTTTTTTTTTTAACCAGGTTTAATGTCACTTCAACCAAGATTCCTGGGTAATACAATTCACTAGTTTCTTTCCAAATTACTTTGGCTTTTTTTTTAAATTTAGCAACAACAGAAAGAACTGGGCTTTGACTTCTCAGTGAAGCCTAAGTCCTAAACAACATTGCCTAAAGAACCTAATTTCCACCAATAAATTCATTATCACTTCCTTTGAGAATCTGAAGAACACTAAGGATTCTTCACTCTAAAAGTATACATTTGCTTTACTACTCTTACACACATGCACGTGCGCACACACACACGCACACACACACACACTGAACATGATATAAACCGCATTGCCATATAGCTTTGAAAACTATTAAATTTTATAATGTATAGAATAACATTTAGGATTATGGAAAGAATATAATTCAAAGTTCAGTACACTTACTTCCAAAATTAAAATGGTCCAAAGACTTAGAAAAATAGCAAATCAAATTAAAAAATAAAGACTATTAAAATGCTTATATACTATTAACAATGTTTATATCTATTCTTCATATTCAAACTCAACTCTATTAACATCAGTTTCTATATCTAATTCAGTGACTGCTAATATCAATGAATGAAGCATTAGAAGACAAGTCTTTGATTCAAGGTTGTAATTGTGATTGAAAGAGCCTGGAGCAATTTGTATTTCTCTTGTTCCAAAGAAGTACAAAGTACAATGTTCATTTATTAATGCAATTCAATGCAATTACATAAACCTCATCAATTCTACTTCATACACATACCTACCATGTGCCAGACTTATATGCCAGATGTATATTTTAAAAAAAAAAAAAAGACTAAAACACAGAACCTGTTTTCCAGGGAGCTCACCATGTTAAGAGGAATTTGTAAAAATTTACATCCATCAGATAGAATGTAATCTGAATGAGAACAAGAATTTTATCTATTTTACTTAGTGATATATCCCCAGTCCCTACAACAATCTCACGATTATTAAAAGAAAGAGGCAAAACTTGAACTAAGATTTCTCTGATTCCACAGTCCACATTTTTAGCTAATATGTTATTCCGCTCTCCTCACCAATCATCTTCAGATTAAAAATTGGCTTCTTCTATAATGTATAGTTACACATCTGAAACACAACGGCACGCACATTACATAATAATGAACCCAGAAAAGTCAGAGAAATAACCAGAATAGACACTATGATCACTATTATTCAGAATTGTTCTTTATAGTTTTCCATGTAGTACAGAACTCTAAATAATATAGTTTCAATCTTGTCTTTAACATTACACAAATATAATTATACTGTATGTGTTCTTATGTAACTTGCTATTCTTACTCAACTTCATACTTTTGAGACTACTATGTTGGTGAGCTAATATGTATAATGCATTCATTTCAACTGTTTTTTAGTCTCAGATTATATGAATATAACAGTTTTTCTATTCTTTTATGGGTAAGCATGCCAGTTTCCAATTTTTTGTGTGATTACAAATGGTGAATATCTATGTGTATAATCTCATGGTTAGGTGCACTACAGTTTCTCTTGGGTGTATGCCTAGGAATGGAACTGCTGAGTCATGTGACAAGCATAGATTCAACTTTATAAAATAATGTTGAATTATTTTCCAATGTTCTTATACCAGTTTATAAATATGCCCTAAGAATAAAAGTTCCATTGTGCTAGTCCTCACTACATTTGTTATTACACATTAAAAACTTTGTAAAAAATGTTTCCTAATCGAAACAAACAAACAAAAAAATTGGCTTCCTTTATGAGTTCCCTCCAGAGGGATAATCTATATTGGCATGAGAGGTTTGCTTTGTTAATAGTAATACTTTTCATTGTAAAACTTTTATTGTAAAGTCTTATGTCAGTATTAAGATACAAATCTACTCATATCACTTTAAGTGTAAAAGGTGTCCCAAGTGGGGCTATGGTCAGGTCTAGACTCCTGGCTCAGCTCACAAGCTCTCCAGGCTGTTACTAGAACCCTGCCTGGCATCTCCAGCCTCTCCTGTCACCACTTTCTCTCTCTCCCTCTCACAAATGCTGGTGACAGACTGAACTTCTTCCAGTTCCTCCAATGAAACTCCCAAGGTTAACAAGCAGCCACGTTTCTCTGCCTCCTGCATCCCATCCCTCACCTGGGAACAAGCAGAGCTTCCCACTATATGCGCCCATCCACCAGCTCAACTGTAGGTTCTCCGAAGTTGGGGATCAGCTGTACCTCATTCACCCTGTATCTTCTTTGCCCAGCTCACCATCTGATTCAAATTAAGTCCTCAATAAATACTTAAATGGATGATTATGTGTTCATGGTTAAAATAAATCTACTCCTTATGAGAGGCATCCATTCTTGGTGTGAAAAAATAATCTGGTTCTATAAGTCTGAGTATCAGACCCTAGATGAGGGAGATTTATTAAGGTCAAAGGCTACTGATGGAGTCATCTTGGGTCAAGGAGTCTTTCCTGGGCATACATGTCTAGAGTAGGATGTGTTTGCAACACATGTCTTCTTTCACATTTAAAATGTTAATAATTTCCTGTGGCTGGAGAGCTGCATATGAAGGGGGCAGGTGGGAGGGCTAAAAATATGGGTCACTAAGGGTCCTGTAGGATGCATGATCAAGTTCAGATTCCGTCCTACAGGAAACGGCAACCACTGCAAAATGCAAGCAGATATAACTTAGTGTTTCAGACAAACTTCTTAGGATGTTTTATGGGGAAAAAATCTATTGAGAAACAAGGTTTCTTGCTGGAAACCCATGATGCCAACTTTTACTTCATATTGATTACATTCTTATAGATGAGGGACTCTTTAATGGTTTCCTCCTGAGAACACCTTTTGGACTTTGACACCAGAGATTCCTGAAAGACCTTTCTGGGTAGGAATTTCTAAAGCAATGAAAATGTTCTCCAAGGACATTTATGACTATTTTAAAAGATTTGCAATTGGCGTTAACATCAACACAGAAGTTCCATGGAGACACAAATAGAAAAGGAAAGCAAACAAGATTTTTCTCAGTTGGCGAGTTGAGCTTGGTAGGTACTTTTCCCAGACTGTATAGATTAGAAAATAGAATTTAACTTGTTATTCTCCCTTTATCCTGGCCATCATTTCTTCCTAATGTCTAGTTCAGAGAAACCAACCTCATAATCTTAGTTACCTTTATTCCTCTCTTTTATCATTACCTTTCCATCTTCTCCTACAAAGTCACTCACATTTTTTTTTCTTCCATTTCACAGCTTCAACCTTAGTCCATCTCCCAATTCTTGGATTTTAACAAAAGCTTTCAAACAGCTTCTTTATCTCCATTTTCTCTCTACTCTAGCATATCTCCAACACAGTCAACATAATCTCCCTTATAAACTTTCACAAGGTTTCCCTCTTAGATAAGACCCACCAGTGGTTTTCCACAGCTTGGTTTATCAGTTTGGGCACACTTTAATATTCTTGGTGTGCCATTAATGTATGATTCTGTTTCCAAGCCTCAGCCCTTTAAATTTATAACTTCATATTTTCTAAATCGCCTCTTTTTCTAGAAGCTGATTCCCTCTGATCAGTCTCTTTATTGGGCTGCTCATCTGGCTGCTATAATACCTACCCCTCAAGAATCTCAGAGGGAAGGTGGGGGTGGGTGGGGAGAGATTAATTGGGGAACTTATATGAATATATGCATAGACCATGGACACAGACAACAGTGAGGACCTGGGGGGGTGGAAGGGGTCAATGGGAAAAAAAGGAAGAGATCTCTAATACTTTCAAAAATAAGGATAAATTTAAAAGAGAAAGAAAGAAAGAAAGAAAGAAAGAAAGAAAGAAAGAGAGAAAGGAATGTTCCTGGCCTTACTTTATATAACTCTGATCACTCAGTCTATCAGTGAAAACTCATTACAATGTTCTCCTTGGAGCCCATACTCTATTGTAGATGTGACACGTACTAATCGAATTTCCCCTTGATTTGGATCTAGAATAGATATGATATGTGGAATCCAATGCCTAGTACAGTGGTTCTCAACCTTCCTAATGCCGCGACCCTTTAATACAGTTCCTCATGTTGTGATGACCCCCAACCATAAAATTATTTTCATTGCTACTTTATAACCGTAATTTTGCTACTGTTATGAATCATAATGTAAATATCTGATATGCAGGATGTATTTTTATTGTTACAAATTGAACATAATTAAAGCATAGTGATTAATCACAAAAACAGTATGTAATTATATATGGGTTTTCCGATGGTCTTAGGCAACCCCTGTAAAAAGGTCGTTTGACCCCCAAAGGGGTCATGACCCACAGGTTGAGAATCGCTGGGCTAGTGCATTACAGGAAGATTTGACATCATCAAATCTTTTGTGCATCCCCTCTTCCCACTCACCTCCCCCCTACCAGATTTCAACTCTAACAGGAAAAGAAAATTTAGGCCCCTTCCACTATCACCCACAACATCCAAACATGACTGTTATTATACATATATTTTTAACTGTTAGTCCCTGAGTTGGAAGCAAGACCAGCGTCTTATCATTGTATTCAGATAATACAATGCTATACAACAATAATGCCTGATACTAGTATTTTCAATAAATTAATCAACTTACCCATTTATTGAGTTCTTGTTATATGTCAGGCAGTTTTATGTAATGCAGATTTATCAGTTAGCAAAAGAACTTAATTCCAGGATCTCCAGAATAAATAAAAATTCACCTTCATGTTCCTGCTACTTATGGCTACTTTCCTCTTATTTCCTGAAATATTCTATGGCTGTGACTATGTCTTCCACCTTTATCATGTTACACCCACAGAAGGGGGCTGTGTGCATGTGTGGTAGTCAGTGACTGCTTTCGAGATGAGTGTATGGAACATTAGAAGATTACTGACTTACTAATACTCAGATAATTATGAATGCTACCTCCCAGCTTAACACCCATTCCACCCTTGCCCCCCAACATCATGGCTCTCCAGGAACAGGGTTCTCCAGGTTATGTTTTAAAGCATAAAGATACAGTCCTTCCCTCCTATTTCTCAGATGCAGTTGTCAACCTGTGCCAATTCTTACTCCAAAATGACTCTTATTTACAAGCTTTTTTTCCCTTCTACTATTGTTGCCTCCAGGCATTACAGAAACACATGTTATTCTTTCCCCCAAATCTGTTCTTCTTCTAGTGTTTCCTCTGCCAGTGAACAGCCCTACACACAGTTTTTTTGGTTCTGCTTGCCAAACACGCACCCCTTATCTCTAATCTATCATAAGGTGCCTCTGATTTAAACTCTCTCTCAATTCCAGCTGTACCTCACCATTTCCATTACCACCACTCCAAGCTAATATTATATTTTCGTTGGGACTGGAATAGCCTCTTAAGTAGCCTCTCTACTTCCATTTTTGTCCCAAGCTCTTCTCCAAATTTAGACAGAATTATCCTTTCAAAACACAAATCTCACTATATAGCTCCAGCATTATTAAAACCCAGCAATAGAATATCAGTGCTGTTATAATAAAACTAAAACACTTAACATGGTCTATCCTACCTGTGCTAGGCAGAGCAGGTAACTCTCTGAGTATGCCCACATCCTAATCTGAGGAACCTATGAGAATGTTATGTTATATCATATGACAAGGGGGAATTAAGGTTACAGATGGAATTAAGGTTGTCAATCAGCTGACCTTAAAATAAGGAGATTATGCTAGATTACCCATATGGACCCATTATAATCAGAAAAGTCCTTAAAATAAAAGAGGGAGGCAGGAAAGTGAGAGGAGGAGATGTGAGGATGGAAACCAGGTTGTCACTGTGACGTGATGTGAGGAAGACACAACTCTCTCTTGTGGCCAGGAAGAGAGGAATGTGGGAAGCAACCAGAAACAGAAAAAGCAAACACATCCTCCCCTAGAGCCACCAGAAAACAAGGAAGCCCTGCCAACATTCTTGATTTTAGCCCACTTTGAACTTCTGGCCTATAGTATTGATATTTACAGAAATGCATTAGTGCTGTTTAAGCAACCACATTTATGCTAATTCGGGATAGCATCAAGAGCAAACTAATACCCCACCTAACACTACTCTTCTACCCCCTCTCCTTTCTTAGACGTGCCATGCTTTCTGCCACCACAAGCCTGAGAGTATTAGCTATACCTATTTGTGTATCTTTGGATTAATAATACCATGCCCCTAAATAGATGGTATTCCATGCAGCTAGAGACAGCATCTCCTTTTTGTTCATCATTCCGTCACGAGTTCCCAACCCAGAGCCTGGCAGAGAATATGCCAAATAAATATTTGTTAAATGAATATAGCCAAGCATTTATATTCCCACCAAACCCTGGACTGTGCCCTCTATTGGACTACTTGGCCCAGTGTTTCTCTTCTCAACACATCTTGTACACCAATCTTAGACAGTCTCCTCATCTACCAAACACATGATTCTCAATTTACAAGTGCACCATGTCCTGTAACAGTTCATGGATCAAGGTCAATTACAGAGATGTACATTAGTGAAGCACACTGAGATGCCCCTTTATGCCACTAAATGGCTATAGACAATTTAGTTAACCCCTATGGGCTTCAGGTCCTTCACTCTTAAATCACAGTAATCTCATGGAGGTTAGGGACTTGGACAAGGTATACATGATTCTACAATCTCCAATCATATTACAAGCTCTTTGCTTTTTTGTCTGTACTTTATCCTCACTTTCACCTCATGTATAAATTCTATGAAGTCAAGGCTTGTGTTTGCCTTTGTGTCTACCTTTGTGTGCTACACAGTGTCCAATTCAGAAATTCAGTAAAATTTTCTAAATGCATGAAAACAATCAATAAATATTTGCTAAACAAAAAATAAAATATTCCTGATAGGAACTTTCATATTTTTATCAAATCGGTCTCTATGTTGTTTAATATGCTTATCTTCTCTATAGTGGGCTGAATGGTGCCTCCCCCCCCCCAAAAAAAAAAGATATCAAAATCTGATTTCTGGAACCTGTGAATATTATCTTATATGGTAACATTTCTACAGATATGATAAAGGTTAAGAATTTTGAGATGAGGAAGTTATCCTGGATTATCCAGGTGAGCCCTAAATGTCATCATAGTGTCTTTATAAAAAGAAAGGCAGAGGGAGATGAGACATATAGGCATACCTCAAGAGATTTTATGGGTTCAGTTTTGGACAACCTCAATAAAGTGAACATTGTAATGAAGCGAGTCACATGAATTTTTTAGTTTAACAGTCCATGTACAAGTTATGTTTATAGTACACTGTAGTCTATTAAGTGTAGAATAGAATTATGTTGAAAATGTATATATCTTAATTTAAAAAATACTTTATTATTGAAAATGCTAACCATCATCTGAGCCTTCTGCAAGTCGTAATCCTTTTGCTGATGGAGGGTCTTACCTCGATGTTGATGGCTGCTGACTAATTAGGGCGGGTGCTGGAAGTTGGGGTGGCTGTGAAAATTTCTTCAAATAAGACAACAATGAAGTTTGCTATATCAACTGACTCTTCCTTTCATAATTGATTTCTCCATAGCATCTGATGCTGTTTGATCGCATTTTTCCCATAGCAGAACATCTTTTAAAATTGAAGTCAGTCTTCTCAAACTCTGCTCTGTTTTATGAACTATATTTGTGATATTTTAATCCCTTGTTGTCATTTCAACAATCTTCATAGCATCTTCACCAGAAATAGATTCCATCTCAAGAAACCACTTTCCTTGCTCATCCACAACAAGCAATTCTTCATTAAAGTTTTACATTGAGATTGTAGCAATTCAATTCCATCTTCAGGCTTCATGAACCAATCTTTGCTTCAAATATTTCCTCTGCAACTTCCGCCCCCTCTCAGCCTTCACAGAACTGAAGATAGTTAGGGCCTTGCTCTGGATAAGGCTTTGGCTTAAAGCAATGATTTTTAACATTATTCATCTCATGGCACACATAAACTAATTACTAAAATTCTGTGCACACCCAAAAATGTTATATTTTTGCCAATCTGACAAAAAAAAATTAGGTATCATTTCGGTTGACTTACAAAACAATAATAATATTAGTAATTACCTATCCTTTTTGCTCCAAAGTGACTTTTTAAAATAAATCAATTGCCAATACTTATATATAAGGATTTCTGGTACCAAGAATTAATCAGACACAACCTTATTATGTGACATGACCAATATGATGTGACCAACTCTACTATATGACCTATGTACTTATGGTTCAAGATGGGGCATTCACACCTGATGGCTATTGTGTTGGCTGTTGTCATTTTTTTTTATATGACAATCTGAGGGAAAAGAGGTCAGTGTTCCTGACTAAATAGTCAGGTACTACATGTTTTAAAAATTCTTATGGCACACCATGGAAAATCACTACTATAAAGGAATGCGGTGGCTAGTTTGATCTTCTATCCAGACCATGAAAATTTTCTCTATATCAGTCATAAGGCTGTTTCTCTTTTTTATTATTCATGTGTTTACTGGAGTAGCACTTTTAATTTCCTTCAAGAACTTTTCTTTTGCATTCACAACTTAGCTCACTAGTGGCAAGAGGCCTAGTTTCCCCCCTAATTTGGCTTTCAACATGCCTTCCTCACTAAACTTAAATCACTTCTAGCTTTTGATATAAAGTTAGAGATGTGTGACTCTTGCTTTCACTTGAACACTTTTAGGCCACTGTAGGGTTATTAATTGGCCTAGTTTTAATATTGTTGTATCAGGGAATAGGGAAGCCCGAGGAGTGGGACGACAAGGGAGAATGGCTGGTCGGTTGAGCAATCAGAACACATACACTTATTAAGTGCACCATCTGAGATGAGTGTAGTTTGTGGAGCCCTAAAACTATATAAAAATAATTTAAACAATCTTCATTCTAGAAAATACATACAAGATATGGTTCAGAAGCTGAGTTCAGACAAAACAATTTTATGAAAAAGCTAACAAACATATGCGATATGTTACCAAAAGAGAATTGCTGAAGCAAAAAACACCAATATGTTTCATTGAGACAAGAAGGGTATTTACATAAAATTCAAATGAAAAATGAGAGGAAGAGCAAAACACAAGTTTAAGAGAACTGGAATTCTCTCCAGCAATGTGTGCCTGAAATAGACTCATTGTTTTCATTATAACAAATACAATAAAGCGTTCTATGCCCTTCTTAAATATGTTTATTGTTGATATGTTAGATCCCTTATAATGAAAATCTGAGGACCACCCAAATCTTTTGATTCTAATACAATTTGTCAAAAATTAACACATTACTAGAAATAATATTCTTAGTCTATATATCTTAGACTATAGGCCCGGTGCATGAAATTCATGCATGGGGGGGGGGGCGGGTCCCCTCAGCCCTGCCTGCACCCTCTCCAATCCAGGACCCCTCAGGGGATGTCCCACTGTCAGTTTAAACCGGTAGTCAGACATCCCTCTCACAATCCTGGACTTCTGGCTCCTACTCGCCCACCTGCCAGCCTGCCTAGTTGCCCCTAACTGCCCCCCCTGCTGGCCTGATCGCCCCTCACAGCCTCTGCGTGCCGGCCTGATTGCCCCTTACTGCCTCCCCTGCCAGCCTGGTTGCCCCCAACTGCCCCCCTTTGCTGGCCTGGTCACCCCCAACTGTTCCCCCCTGCCAGCCTGGTCACCTCACGTAGCCTGCTGTTCAGTCGTTTGTTTGTCCCTCACTAACCCCCCTGCCAGCCTGGTTGTAGGCAGCCATATTGTAAGGGCATGAGGATTAATTTGCATATTACCTCTTTATTACATAGGATTACTATTTTTCAATAGTAATTAGTCTTTATCTTGTGGGATAAAAGAAGAGACTTTGAGGTGATAATGCAAATGTCCCACCCCTTTGAGTAGAACTGTAATGTTATATGGAGCCACAGTCTGTTTTGAAGGAGGGTTGTGCCCTCGGACTAAAACAGGTAAGAAGCTGACAGTAATTATCACATGCTGTCAGAACCAAACAACAACAAAATTTAACTCAGTCTATCCGACTACAAAAGGAAATAACACATAATGAAATTCTTTCTTCTAGAAAGTCACTTTCCATGGACAGAGACCAATGAAAGCCCTCGCTTACTGAAATTTATAGTAACCTCAATAGCAAAGCATTGTTTCTAACTATTGTCCTTTGGAATATAGAAACATCTTTCTTATTTAACTTTGGAAGGGTATTTACAGTAACAGATTTTTATTTCAAATGTGATAGACCTCTCAGTGCTTAGCCAGTTCAACTAGCTAGATCACAGTTCAAATAAGTCCAAGTATATAATTCAGGTGTATAGGAGGCACCTCATCTTTCTGTTCTAGATTATAAAGTATGTCATCAGTGATAGGAGGGATCAAACCAGAGATGGAAGATACTTTGTTTTATTCCACCATATTACTGGTAAAAATAGAATTTCATGACCTATTAGTAATTAGTGAAGACCACTATATTCACATATGGAGAACAGGTATTCGTATTATTTTTACTATCTCATCACCTCAAGCTACTATAATAGGGCTTCCAACCCTTCTTAAAACCACTACCAATTCTCTGCCAATGTTGAGTTCAGTGGACATGTTAAATGACTTAACTATCTTGACCAATCTGTTGCACTGGATACTATGAATAATTTCCTTATTGTTTTTTCTAAGTCTCCCTTCCCCCAATATTCTCTCTTTACTTTCTCTGAATCTTCACTTCTCTGTATGCTTCCCTGGTTCTGCTTCTTTTACCATCCTGTCAAATGTTGATACTCTCCAGGGTTCCATCCAAAGCTTTCTTCTTTTCTCACTCTACACTGGGCTTCTAGATGATAACAAATATAAACATGGCTTTCACAACTGCCCATGTGGAAACAACTCCCAAGTTGGAGAGTGCTTTCTGGGTGGTCTAATGTGAATGATTGTTAAAAGGTAAAGATATATATATATATATATATATATATATATATATATATATATATATTAAAGGCCCAGTGCACAAAAATTTGTGCACTCAGGGGGGAGGGGGGGGAGTCCCTCAGACTGGACTATGCCCTCTTGCAGTCTGGGACCCCTCGGAGGATGTCCACCTGCTGGCTTAGGCCCGCTCCCTGGTGGATTGGGCCCAAGCTGGCTGTCAGACATCCCTCTGGCAGCTTGGCAGCCCTTGGGGGATGTCCACTTACCAGCAGGGAGCAGACCTAAGCTGCAGTCAGACATCCTTAGAGCTGCTGAGGAGGCGGGAGAGGCTCCCGCCACCACCGCTGTGCTGGCAGCCATAGCCTGGCTTGTGGCTGAGCAGAGCTCCCTCTGTGGGAGTGCACTGACCATCAGGGGGCAGTTCCTGCATTGAGCATCTTCCCCCTGGTGATCAGTGTGTGTCATAGTGATCAGTCATTCCCAGTTGTTCTGCTGTTAGGGTCAGTTTGCATATTACCCTTTTATTATATAGGATAGAGGCTTGGTGCATGGGTGGGGGCTGGCTGGTTTGCCCTGAAGGGTGTCCCGGATCAGGATGGGGGTCCTGCTGGGGTGCCTGGCCAGCCTGGGTGAGGGGCTGATGGGTGTTTGCAACTGGTCACACCCACTTCAGGGTGGGGGTCCCCACTGGTGTTCCTGGCCAGCCTGGTGAGGGGCTGATGGCTGTTTTCAGGCTGGGGGTCCCCACTGGGGTGCCTGGCCAGCCTAGGTGAGGGGCTGATGGCTGTTTGCAGGCTGGTCAAGCCCCCCCACCCAGTGGGGACCCTCACCCCATGGAGGTTTGGCCAGCCTGGGTGAGGGGCTGATGGCTATTTTCAGGCTGGCCACACCCCTTTAGGGTGGGGGGATCCCCACTGGGGTGCCTGGCCAGTCTGGGTGAGGGGCTGAGGGCCGTTTTCAGGCTGGCCAAGCCCTCCCAGCGACGGAAGCTCCCAGCCTCTCCGTTTTTTTTTTATTCTGGGATTTATTTACCTCCTATAGTTGAAACTTTGTAGCCTCGAGAGGAGCTCAGAGCCAGCCAGGGCGGGTGGGAGGGAAGCTTGGCTTCCTCCACCGCCAGGGGCAACCCAAGCCTCCTGCTCGCTCCAGCTCCGTGGCCACGACCGACTGAAAGCAGGTATCTGGGGTTTATTTACCTTCTATAATTGAAACTTTGTTGCTTTGAGTGGAGCTTGGCTTCCTCCATCATTGGGGCAACCAAGCCTCCTGCTTGCTCCAGCTCCGTGGCTGCCTGCCGCCATCTTGGTTGGGTTAATTTGCATATAGTCACTCTGATTGGCTGGTGGCGTGGCTTAAGGCGTAGTGAAGGTATGCTCAATTTGCATGTTTGTCTTTTATTAGTGTAGATATATTATCTCTCTCTCTACTCAACAGTAAAAAAAAAAAAAGCTCTACTGTAAATAATGAAAATAGCCATGTCAAAACAACTTAGCAATATAATTCAATTCAATTTAGTTCTACAAGTATGGGATAGGGGAAATACAGAGAAATAGGTAGCTATCCCTACTTTGAACTCTAACTGCAAACTACTGGTATTCATAACAACCCAGAGATATTTGAACAGTAGGTAGAAGGGACCTTCCAGGAAACAGTTTGCTTGAAAAAACAAGTCTCCTGGAAAGACCCAACCTAAAAAAAGAGGGGTCAAGTTTGTCCTGTAATAAAGTTATAGCACTAATGAAAACAAGTTAATTCTTATACAACATGGGATGTGTAACTAGGGGTTATTGCTTTATGAACCTACTTTTACTGTATAAATTCAAAATAATGCTGCTGGGTTCCACCAGTTTCCCGTGAATCAGTGGTATGCTGTGGGGGAGTACAGGTCCCAGTGGGAGAGAGAAGTCATGCCCATCAGTAATGGAGGCTGGCAGGCAACAGAGCAATTAGCAGGGAGACTTCACCAAATCGGTGCACACTGTAGCTTAGGCAATGAGACTTAATGATAGCAGTATATGAAATATACAGCAATATGCAGTCAAAGGACCCATGGTATCTAATAGAGTCAGCAAAGTCTGGTTGGAGCAGAGCATGTGGCAGCAATAAATATACTCCTAGAAAAGGGTCAGGAAGGAAGCTTGGCTCACATCAAGTATGGAGGCTTAAATAGTGATGCCCTCCCCCCAAAAAATTTCATGTCCACCTAGAACTCCAGAATGTGATCTTATTTCAAAATAAGGTTAATTAAGAATCTCAGGGAAAAATTAGCCTAGATTTAGAGTGGGTCCTAAATCCAATGACTAGTATCCAATATAATAAAGAGGTAATATGCGAATTAACCCTCACACCCTCACAAGATGGCTGCCTATGACCAGGCTGGCAGTGGGGTTAGTGAGGGACAAACAAACAACTGAACAGCAGGCTGCATGGGGCAACCAGGCCAGCATGGGGGTTAGTGAGGGATGACCAAATGACTGAACAGTAGGCTGCGTGGGGTGACAGGCCGGTGGGGGTGCTGTGAGGGGCAAACAGGCTGGCGGGGGGGGGGCAGTTGGGGCGACTAGGACAGCAGGGGGAGCAGTTGGGGCCAATTAGGCTGGCGGGGGGGGGGTAGTGAGGGGTTACCAGGCTGGCTGGGGGGGGGGGGGGCAGTTAGGAGCGACCAGGCCAGCAGGGAGGAGACAGTTGGGGGAAACCTGGCCAGCAGCGGGGTCAGGGCAGTTAGGGGCAACCAGGCTGGCAGGGGCGGGGGCAGTTAGGGATGATCAGGCAAGCACATAGAGGCAGTGAGGGGTGATCAGGCCAGCGGGATGGGGGGCAGTTAGGGGAGACCAGGCAGGCAGGCAGGTGAGTGATTAGGAGCCAGCAGTCCAGGATTGTGAGAGGGAGTCCCAAGGGGTTCTGGATTGGAGAGGGTGCAAGCTGGGCTGAGGGGACTTCCCCGCCCCCCCACAAGAATTTTGTGCACCGGGCCTCTAGTTTTTATAAAAACAACGAAAAGGAGGTTTGGACACAAAAACACAGACAGACAGGGAAGAAAGTCAAGAGATGATAGAGGAAGAAATGGGAGTGATGGAGCTGTAAGCCAAGACATGTCAGAGACTGCCAGTCACCACCCAAAGCTGCAAGAGGCAAGGAATGATTCTGCCCTAGAGCCTTCAGAGGGAGCAGCGAAACACCTTGATTTCTTTTCTAGCCTCCAGAACTATAAGAGACTAAAGGCCCGGTGCACGGATTCATGCACCGGTGGGGTCCCTCAGCCTGGCCTGCGCCCTCTCACAATCCGGGACCCCTCGCGGGCCTGGCCTGTGGGAATCGGGCTGAAACTGGTAGTCCAACATTCCCTGAGAGATGTAGTAGTGCGCAAAGTGGCAGGCGGCCAAGGAAGAGCCCAATCCTGGGCTGGGCGCTGCGCCGATCCCACTCATCCCGGCCCCGCTGCACTTGCCACCGCTGTCACTCAGTAGCGCTACTACGGAGGCAAGAGAGGCTCATGCCGCTGCAACTGTACTTGCCAGCCATGAGGCAAGCGTCTGGCGCTCATCGGTCAACTGAGCTGCACTCTCACTGTGGGAGCACACTGACCACCAGGGGGCAGCTCCTGCATTGAGTATCTGCCCCCTGGTGGTCAGTATACATCATAGCAACCAGTCGACCCGTCATTCATTCGTTTGGTCGCTTAAGCTTTTATATATATATATATATATATATATATATATATATATATATATATATATATATACACACACACACACACACACACACACACACACTAGAGGCCCAGTACACGAATTCGTGCACAGGTGGGGTCCTTTGGCATGGCCTGCAGGGATTGGGCTGAAACCAGCAATCCAATGCCGCCTGCCACTCTTTCATTGATTGGCTTATTTCACTTATTTCACTTAGCATAATGCTCTCCAGTTCCATCCATGCTGTTGCAAATGGTAAGAATTCCTTCTTTTTTACAGCAGTGTAGTATTCCATTGTGTAGATGTACCACTGTTTTCTAATCCACTCATCTACTGATGAGCACTTAGGCTTTTACCAAATCTTAGCTATGGTAAATTGTGCTGCTATGAACATAGGGATGCATATATCCTTTCTGATTGGTGTTTCTGGTTTCTTGGAATATATTCCTAGAAGTGGGATCACTGGGTCAAATGTGAGTTCCATTTTTAGTTTTTTGAGGAAACTCCATACTGTCTTCCATAGTGGCTGCACCAGTCTGCATTCCCACCAGCAGTGCACGAGTGTTCCCTTTTCTCCGCATCCTCTCCAGCACTTGTTGTTTGTTGATTTGTTGATGATAGCCATTCTGACAGGTGTGAGATGGTACCTCATTGTTGTTTTGATTTGCATTTCTCGGATGATTAGTGACTTTGAGCATGTTTTCATATGTCTCTTGGCTTTCTGAATGTCCTCTTTTTAAAAGTGTCTATTTAGGTCCTTTGCCCATTTATTGACTGGATTGTTTATCTTCCTTTTATTAAGTTGTATGGGTTCCCTATAAATGTTGGAGATTAAACCCTTATTGGTGATAACACTGGCAAATATATTCTCCCATGCAATGGGCTTTCTTGTGTGTGTGTGTGTGTGTGTGTGTGTGTGTGTATTTTATTTTTCTAAGAGCAATGCTGGATCAAAAAGTACTTTATTAGTACACATATATACATGGTGGGGAAAAAGTGGGTTTACAGTTGTTCATATAGAAAATAATACAATAATTAATAAATAATATAAGAATAAACTCTGTTTCATGTACTCTCAACTGTAAACCTACTTTTGCCTTACCATGTAGGTATGTATGTGTATATACACAACACATACACAGCATTCTGGAAAGACTGTATAAAAAGTTTAAAGATGTTATATCACTATCTCTTACCAACACTATGTACGGTTAGCTTTTAAAAAAAATCTTCCAAACTTTCCGTGCAATTTGCTTATCTCCTTCTGATATCATTTCACTCCATTTTGCTATTTTTTTCTCTCAGAATGTCTTACTTTTCCCACTTTCCAACCCCCTTCATTTGAGGGCCTTGAATAGTCTAAGACTTCTTTTTTTTTTTTTTTTTCCTGAACTTGAAGTACATCCCTTTCGAAGCTGTGCTTTTCCTCTGAGCCTTTAGGTAATATTTTCTTTCCCTTGAACTATAGTATTTTTAAAATAGATTCTATATTGATTTCTTCTCCTTTACTGATCCTTAAATGAGGCAGTAGCTATCAGGATTCAATCATCCATTCCCCTTCTTAGATCTACTATTGCAATTTTGCCCACAGGGGACACTTGAAATGTCTGAAGATATTTTTGATTGTTGCAATGGGGAGAGGAGCTGCACTACTGGCTTCTACGGCTAAATGCACAGCCAAAAATGCACAGCACAGCCCCAAACAAAGAATGTTTACACAGTCCAAAGCGTAATGGTGCGGAGATTGAGAAATCTTGCGTTAAAAGCCCAGCTGATAGTTACTTCCTCATGTCTAATTCACAGTATGTTACAGCCATTCATTAACATAATGTAGTTGTGCTGAGGTGCCTATTGCTCCTAATCCTATTGTTTGGTTATCAGACTCTCTAAACTAGCACAGCATATGATAAATTATATTTCCCTATTTCCTTACTTTAGCACCACTATTATTCCAGGCTATACTATCTCTTATATATATAAAAGGCTAATATGCAAAGTGTTCCCTCTTTTGACTGGGAGACCTGGAGTTCAATTGGTCACTACTATGATGTGTGCTGACCACCAGGGGGCGGTGCAGAATGAAGGAAGGTCCCAGCTGGCAGCCAGTAGCTGGGGAAGGGAGGCCCCAGCCAGCAGCCGGCAGCCGCTAGGTAACCTACCCGAATTTCATGCACTGGGCCTCTAGTCCTATATAATAAAAGCCCAGCAATCGAATGGCGGAACAACCAGAACAACCGCTTGACCAGTCGCTATGATGCACACTTACCACCAGGGGACAGATGCTCAATGCTGGAGCTGACCCCTGGTGGTCAGTGTGCTCCCACAGTGGGAACGCCGCTCGACTGACCGTGATGAGAGGTGCTCCCACAGCAGGCTGATCCCTGCAGGCCGCACCCCCCACCAGTGCACAAATCCCATGCACCGGGCCTCTAGTAGAGAATATAAATAAAAATATGCCTGTTGTCTCAAGCAGTCCAGTCCTTCTGTCTTGTTGAAATTTTTTCTGGAAGTTTTGCTTCTAAATATTTAGAGAAATATGTCTACCTCAAAAATCAGCAGCAACTTTTTAGAGAGAGTTGGCTGGTTTAATGGTTGCTATAGAACCTGGGTCTCTGAGTCAAGGAAACACAGGGAAAAAGCAAAAATGTCTTCCTGCCTCTGCCTGATTCAATTTTCCTCAATTCAGTTTTCCTGCCTTGTTTATGAGGTTCAATTCTAGGTTTTGGCATTAGGTTACACATTATTCTTGGTTCTTAGCATTACTGCTATTTTTGGCATTGGTAAGCTGCATGATAGATATTTTAGTGGGATTTTGGAAGACTCATTAATAGAGGCTACAATAAATACATGATTATAAATTAAAGCCTAAACTATGCTTTTCAGTTATCAACAATAATGGATGAACTGAAGTAAGAGAATATTATTAATCTTTCTTTGCTATTCTTCACTTACTTTATTAAACTAACTTCTACTTCAACTTTTCCCTAAGAGATCACAAGATGGGTATATAGAAGTATGTTAATGAAAATACTCAGTAATAAAGTTTGTAGAAGAATATCTACATATGTGTAAACTTTTATAAAAGTGAGTGACATCAGAGTTGTAGGAGTTCATCTGCTTACTCATTTTTCAGCCAGCAATATATTTATTATTAGTTTAACTATAAAACTGTATTAAACACTAATTAATCTAAGGAAAATAGACAACATACTACTTGTCTCTAGGACCTTATGATTTTTGCAAGGAGAAATGTAAGCTCTAATTCAGCTACTAGGGAACAATGATTAAATAAAATGAGCTGGTCACAGTAAAGTACAGATAGTTTCAAGTGGGTTTCCATCAGTGGGTAGAATATCTATGAAAGAATTTCAAAGTGTGTTTGGATCAACGGAACCTACACGAATCTAGCTGATGTAAGAAAGTATAAAATATTGACATAAAGCACATCAGCAGCAGCAAATAAAAAGTAGGAGAGCTTAATTATAAGGTTAATATGAGCTTGTGGAAGAATGGTCCTAGCAAGAAGGTAAGAGGCTACAGTTGTTTCCAGAAAATATACAGGGGTGGGGAGATGAATATGGGCTGGGTGGATGAGGAGGGTGGGTTCCAAAGAAAACATAAAAGATTGGGGTTCAGACTGCAATTCCCAATTTGCTCTCCCAGCCCCTTCCCCTGCAACCAATACTCAAGAAAGTGGCAGGTGCTACTTCTGAAGTCACCCTATATCTTACTTGTTCTACTTGGTACTAATCTCTCCGGTAGAGGTAAAAAGTAAAAGGAGGAAAAAAAGCTAAAAGAGCATGTTTCCAATTTCTCGCTCAAGACAAAGGATGTCATATCTAAAATTTACACAATTAAACTCAAAAGAAATAAAGATGCTAATGCAGTAGAGAAAATAGCCCAGTTAAAAGAATGAAGCACAGATGAATGACAGGAAGAGATGAAGGCCTTATAAGCAGGACCTGTGTCTCTGCAATGACAGAGGGGAGGAGGGTGGGGTGCTGGGTGAACAAAAGGTGACAGGATTAAGGAAAAAAAATGTATTTTAATACATATATCTAAATACACACACACACACACACACACACACACACACACACACAACAGTATGGTGGTAGCCAGAGGGAAAGGGGGTGGGGGAAGGTGGAGGGGCAAAGGGGGAGTAAATAGGGACAGAAAAAGACTTTACTATGGGTCATGGGCACACGATGCAGTGTGAAGATGATATTTTGTTTAGTTGTACACTTGAAATCCATGTGGTTTTGTTAACTAATGTCACCCCAATAAACTCAATTAAAGAAAAAAGAAAGATGCAGATCTTTCCAAATTGTTGTCTCCAGGCCACTTATATGGGGTTTACTTGGCGAATTGTTAAACAGACCATTCTAGGGTCCCACCTTCCCAGTACAAAATCAGAATCTTTGGGGGACAGGGCTCAACAATCTGCATTGTAAAAATACCCCCAAATATTTATGTATATTAACTTTAGAAACCACTGGAATAGAGGGTGAATCTGGACCTTATGACTTAAAACCAATCTTCCAAATCTCATCTAATGCTTTTCAAATTGTGAGATTGCCTCATTAGTCAATCAGTGGGTTTGATCAGTTTCTTCACTTTGTAATGACACAGAAGACATAGGACAGTATAGACAATGTCACGTCCTGGCATAAGGGAAGTATTGTTTCGTGAAACTTTTGTTTCAGTCATAAATACGCGTGCAATACATTCTGTGTCATAAACAGCTGTGGACATCCACATATCATTATGGGGACTATGGATGATAGTCATATAAAGGTAACAGCTGAGTAGATGGAGATAATAGAATGCTGTATGTTTCATCAATAAGTTCACTTGCTTAACAGATATCACTAAGTCTCTTCTCTTATTTAGAGAAGAAATAGGCTTCACCCTGAAGGAAGTTCTACTTTAGGAAAAGAGTTACCTAACATAAAATTATGTTAATAGAGTAAGATTGACATTAAAAAAAAAGCTAAATTGCAGAAGGAGTTTAGAGGCAAGAGAAAATACTTGGTAGAGAAATTAGGGAAAGCTTTCTATAAGGGTCAGCTTCTTTTGAAATAAGTGTTACAAGAGGAGTTAGGCTCAAAAAGCTTATCTGGCATGGGATATGAAATGGTGATATAAACTGTGTTAGAAACTTAATCCAATGAAGCGATCAGGGACTAGCAATATCTTCAAATACATTTATATACTTATTTGTATATTTCATATATGTATATTTATCTATCATAAATGTGTGTACAAATATATGAATAAAAATTAGGGAGTGTAATGATCAGATTTTTCATGAATAAAGGAAAGAGGAACATATTGATATGTCTGAGGAGAATACTATATTCTACCTTGTTAAACAGATAACAATAAAGATGCCTTCTCAAAACTATTGTCAACCCAGAACACGTAGCAAGATCTAGTAGTGCAGGAAGAACACAAGTATTTTTATGTTATTTTTTAAGATATGTTTTCATTGCTTTTTAGAGAGAAAGGAAGGGAGATGGATAGAGAGATTAAAACATTAATCATGAGAGAGAAACATATATTGGCTGCCTCCTGCACTCCCCCTACCAGGGATCAAGCCCGAAACCCAGGCAGGTACCCTGACCAGGAATCCAACCAGTGACCTCTTGGTTCATGGGCTGGTGCTCAACACTGAGCTATACAGGCCAGGCAAGAATACAAGTATTAAAATAAGGTCTCACCTTCTCAGCAACTGTCAAATTTTATCTTTGCATTTCATGTATACACCAGCCATCCATTTATTCCCTTCTCCTCACCCTGAATTGTGTACAGTAAAAATTTAAGTATGTGCTGAGTAAGTAACGAAAAGAATTAAAAGATAAATGAGTGAAAGTTTCTAAAATGAGAGTACTTGATATATTGTCTTCTAGCTGAACTGGGAGAACAGAAGACATGACCAGGAAACAGCATGAATTATAATTTGGCTGGAATGCTGGGAGCCTGTAGAAGAACACAGTGTTCACCCAGGGGACTGGTGAGAAATTAACATTTGACAGTTAGGTTGGCTCTGGTTGATGACTTAAATCCAGGCTTCCCCACTTAAATCCAGACTTTGTATATTTACTAATGGGAGCCACTGAGGATTCCCCAGAAAGGGATGTGATCTAAAAGAACTGTAAGGAAATTAATGTGGTGATAGGGAATAGGTTGGATTTGGAGAAATCCAGGTTAGTGTGAAGGATTTGAAAAATCACCATGGCAGTTGAAATCTCAAGGTTCCCTGGGAGAAGTAAATGGCAGAGCTTTGGAGGTTTCCTCTCATCAGAAAACTTCCAAGAGTAAACAACACTTGAAGTCTCCACTTTCTTAGCACCTATTCAATTGTACTTTGGCTTGAAATGCTCTCTTGAATCAATAGTTACCTAACAGCCAAATGCAATGTCCTTTCCTTTTCCTTATTCTTCATCCTCTCCTTCTTGAAATACTTTCTTTGGATTTTGTTTCTCTCCTGGTTCACCTATGTCTCTGATCAATCTCTTCCTATCTCTTTTGGCTTCTTTTCACTTCCCACCCCTGCACGTTGGTACTTTTCTAGGTCTCATTCTTAATTCTTTACTCTTTGTAAGCTTTTTCCCCCCTTTCATCCATTCTTACGCTGTGAACTAAATCTCTACATGCATGATCTAAATCTCCAAGGGCTTTAACACATCCACTCTAAGCCGCAACTGCTCCTCTGAACTTTACATTACTTCTAATTGTTCTGAGAATGTACTCTGTGTAAATATAATCATTTTCTTCTCTAAATGTCAACACAATTCTGTCACAAGGACTAAATAAATGTTCCTTTCCTCATTCACCCTCTTAAATGAGTTGGCAATTCCTGTTGATTCTTTGTTCACATTCACTCACATCCAATTCTTTAACCAATCTGTATTGTTTCTACCCATTCAAGCCCTTGTTGTTTCATATTTCATATCTAGACCCTGATTGTCAAATCCAGGCAAAGGGGCGGGGGATACACAAAATTATATTTTAGATTCAGAAATAAAATATTATAACTTCCATCTATTTATCCAGCCTCTTCATATTGCTACAAGAGTGACCTTAAAGTGACTAATATCATACCCCTTGTACTTCTTTCAATTAAAGCTTTTAAAATAATGTGCAAAATGCACCAGCTAACATGAAAGACTGTTCATGATGTGGCTACTGTTCCACTCCTAGGCTAGTCACTCACCACATACCCTTCACTACAATCATGGGTAGCCTTTGTAATTCTCCTATTCTCTCTTTCCCCACCCCCCTTATTTATCTGCCTGGTGTACGCCTAGTGGCTCCAGGTAAATACATGACCCAGGCCTGGCCATTCAAAGAACAACTTGCTCCTGACCACAGTGATTAGCTTCTAGGAAGACACTGATGAAAACTGTGATAAGGAGGATCTCCAGGGAGCTTTGGTTATGATGTTCAGGAATGAGGGAGACAGACAGATGGCGGGGGGGGGAGGGGGGGGCAGGGGGGGGATGGTTATATCTACCATCACTTGGAAGAAATCTAGCTGAGAAACACTGAAGAAAGTGGAAAAGAGACAAAGGGAGATGCCTGACAACAGACCTATGATGGACTTTTGGGCAAAATGAATCAATGGACATCCTTCTTTTGTTTAAGCCGGTATGAGTCTATCTTCTTTTGTTTCAACTGAAAGTTAGTAGGAACTCCTTTAAGGACTCTCTGCCGCCCTCTGGTTGGTTTTCCTCATCCCTTTGTGTTGCACACTACTGTTTCTGTGCTCCAAGTGTCACCCATCTGGTAGTAGAGTTAGATCAACATTGGAGCCTTTCAAAAAACTAAGGATAAATTTTATAGCTTTGGCAAAATCCAAAATTAATTTTTTTAAATATATTTTATTGATTTTTTTACAGAGAGAAAGGGAGAGGGATAGAGAGTTAGAAACATCGATGAGAGAGAAACATCGATCAGGTGCCTCCTGCACACCTCCTACTGGGGATGTGCCTGCAACCAAGGTACATGCCCTTGACCAGAATCGAACCTGGGACCCTTCAGTCCACAGGCCGATGCTCTATCCACTGAGCCAAACTGGTTAGGGCCCAAAATTAATTTTTTATAATAAAGGCCTCCATTGAGATTTAAGGGGGGGCGGTGGTCAATATAAATGTGAAGGATCCTCAAGTATTTCTTGAAAAATTCAAGTTTATAAAAGGAAACTCAGCACAACCGCTGCCCTGCCTTCAACATTCTTCTTCCTATAGCTGAGTTTCAGGGGGCACTTAGTCAACTTCACAGAAAGCGAGGGAATGCCACCAGGAAAGAATGCTAGAGCAAGGAGTGAAAGCAAACAGGACTGAAAAGATGGGACTCCATTTTTCCCCTCCCACGCTAAAAAGTGGTGACCCTTCCTAGTCATGGAATTATTCAGAAAACAAATGTGTCTCTGGAAAATATTTAGTTCTCTTCTAGCTAAATCTTATGGGAAGCTTGTAATAAGCAATTTTTAAAACAAAAATCAAAAGAAATCCAAATCCAAATTTGACTTTCGGTAACTAAAAAAAAGACTCGAGTTAACATTTATAGTGGGTCACTAAAGTCCCCTCCTCTGGTCCTCGCCTAATACCCAGGTTCCCATTTCTTTTTACTGGCCCTGGATCCTCCTCAACTTGCTCAGACAGCTCTCTCCTATTATGAGCTGTCCTGGCCTAACCCTAATGTGGTGCAAATAGAACTGAACCATATATATGAATAGAACACCCAGCCAGGTTTGACTAGTCAGAAATCCATTCATTCTCTAAAAATAAATTGAATTTTTTTTTTAATGGTGGCATCTCGTTTTACTCAAAAGGTAAAAATCTACTTTGGCTTTATATCTGGTGACCACTAAATGGAGATTAAGACTCTTTCAGGGAAATGACATAAAGATGTAGCTATACTTAATATGTGAAATATACATGTAATTCTCATTAACATTATAAAACAAACATATAAAAGCTTTATGGAAGGAAGGGAGGGAAACAGGGAAGTCTGAAACTATTTTTAGTAAGGCAGCCAAGGGTCAGTTCTGAGCAAGAACAAGAAATCTTTTGTAACCAAAAAGACTAACAGGTGACATGTACTGATGTTAGGCGGGACGACAGAATGTACCTTTAAAAACCCTTTTTGAAGACAAGGACTCTTGAGTAAACCAAGTTTAAGTTGAAAATCTTGTCTCTTATTATATACTTTCAGTTTTCAAAAGCTATCACCAAGCGGAGTACTTCAGATTGATAATTTAGATCTTCCCAGAACACAGAGAAAAAAATTAAAAGTTAATTGGTTTTTAATTCACCTAGTACAAGTTTAAGAAAGGTCATTTGTCATTTTTGATTTGACGTTGCTTTTGGGCATGGCAACTATAGAAGAATTATGGCAAGAAATACAGAAAATGATAGAGATAGAGAGAGGAAATTGGTTTTGAGTCTTCTTAGATTTTTGCATCAACATTCTTTTGTTATTGTTGTTTGCAAGCTTTATTGCCCTATTCACATTTATGCTTGTCAGCAAATTTCCCTTGGCTACATTCAAAAGGCAGCTGTTCATCCACAGTCCCCAATGAATAATGAATATATCAAAGCCAATTCTTGGCACAAGGACATGATCTGATTTCTAGAAGAGGTGCCAGCTTCCTCCTTTTAAGAGACTCACATTGTGTCACTTGGATCCAGTCAGCTTACATATTTATTTAATTTTTCAATTAACTATTACTGTATTCCAAAGGCAATACTGCAAAAGTAGGATAATCATTGTAGAGAACTGAAGGCTCAAAACAACTAGCCATGCAATTGTTTACACATCTCTATAGATATAGATTATCCATAACACCTTAAAACCAGCATGATGCAGATTCTTCCCTGGAAGCATATACCATGTACAACAGATGTGGTATCCTTGTGAGCAAAAGCGGCAGAGTGATCAAGAATTTAAAACAGGCACAAGCAACTGACAGAACCTGGTCATATCAAAAGCTATTTCGATACGGGAACACCATGGGTAAAATCATATTAGCTATAAAGATGTTCTACCACCCAAGATGCGGATTCAGCTCCCAAAGTAATGCTTGAAGTTACATACTGAGACAGTTGACAGAGGGCAGGGAGCAACCAGACTGCACAACAAGACTTATGTTTCCATGCTAACTGACCCATGTGAACATCAAGTGTAAACGTGGCCTGTGAATATCCAAGGAAATGAATTTAGAGACATTTTTAGAAAGACAGTAAACACAGTATTGCAACAAGTGTTAAAATGATTTCAAAGGAACAACATTATTGAAGAATACTGTTCCCTTCAAGGAAAAGGCAGATTTTTACACTGAAAATAAGCTTTGCTAATTAAAACAAAAGTCATAAAGTACAAATAAGTCACATTTTGTTGGAGAAGACTCTCTAGAGAGAAAAGTGTCAAGATTTGGTAATAATTTAGCCCCACGTCAAAAGAGTTAAGAAAAATATACTGATTCCAAAATGCACCTCTCTGCATCAAAGTAATTTCTTAACATGCATTATAATTTATTCTTAGTACCTGCTTAAGGGTCTGTCTTCTCTTTTGCACTGTATACTTCCTGAGGACATGGGACTTGACACATAACAAGTGCACCCTAAATATTTGTTAAATAAATATGCATTCATGGGTATGCAAGTGGAAAATCACAGTATAAATGCCACCACTTGATGGCTCTCCTTCATTCAAAATGCTTAGTGGAGTCGACAATTCCCCAGTTTACCCAGTTGAGAGTTCTACCAGTTTAAATTTTTGAAAAGCACTTGCTGTTCTAAATAATTATGGTATTACTACTGGGATAATATGGTGACATTTGTATTTTTGCTACTAGAACAGGTCAATACCCATCGGTTACACAGAAATACTGAAATCAGGTATGTATTTCATTAGCAACATTTGCTTTTTTAAAAGTTCCTGTAAAACTATTCTGAATAATGATGACACCCATTTTCCAAGGCAGATTATACAACGATTATACGACAAATCAACAGTGTGTATGATTCCTCAATTATTCTGATGGGTTCCGACTACCCAGGTCCCTTATGAGAGGCCTTCATTGAAGTACACTCCTAAACTTTCCTGGAATCTAGGCTCTTTTAGCTTCAATGTTCCCAGAGCCAGACAATGTACACTAAAGACTATGTTTATCAAAAATCACAGATTTGAGATATGTGGCAAACACTTACAAATGGATGGGTAAGTCTCTTATGCGCACTAAAGATACCATGAATTATCAAGATTATAACATCTTTAATCTCTCAGTAGATTATTTTCCCCTCTTCCAACTTTGCCCATACACTCTAAATCCCTCAGTGATAGAACAGAATCTGGCTTTGAGATATGAAGAAGTTTAAATAACAGCACTTCAAACACTTCATCAATAGTTTGTCTTTGTAAAATTAAAAGTCTTCAGTTTGTACATATTTCCTGAATGAACGTGTCAACTTATCATCTGTTAAAAGGTCTCTGCTTATTGTATCACATCAATTGGTTGTGAGATACAAATGCAATAACTAACACCCGTATAATAATGGTTAATCTTGAATGAGTTACGTGCAATTTTCTACATTAGACATACCTGCCAATTACAGAGAACATAAAATTAGTTCTATCAGATCCTATGATTGCAGTGATAAATCTGGACCAGTCCATCGCTAACATAAATGTGGCCTACATCAGATGGAGGCACAGATAGACACGCTAAATAGTAGTTAAAGAGCATTAACAGAGCATTGCCAAGTTAAACTAGAGTCCTTCAATAATAGCATTTGCTGAATTTGGTTTTGAGGTACTATATTAAATACAGTTAATTTTCCTTAAGACAATCTTATAAAGTACACAGTATTATTTTTATCAGGTTTTATGTATAAGAGGAAACTGGGGGTCAGAAATGGTATATAGCATTCTTGCAGTGACACTGGGAATAGTGAAGTTAGGACCATTCTTTATTAGTCATTTGGCTATTCTGTGTCCCTAGTACATGTTCCTTATTCATACACCCTAAAACATACAGAGAAGTTTTATCTAAATTATCCATTCTACCAGGAAAAAAAATTCTATCCAACATATGTAGCTGAGTGGTTGTTGTTTTTTGTTTTTGTTTGTGTGTGTGTGTGTGTGTGTGTGTGTGTGTGTGTGTGTGTATGTGTTTTCTTGGAAAAAAATAAAATCCAAATTCTTATCCACTACACCCATGTCTCTCTAAAGAAAACATGAGCACCAGGAATCCCATCAATCCCTCCACCACCTCCCCACATTAAAAAGAGTAGCAGGGCTTCCTAAGCCACTAGCATTCCCAGTGGTCTCTGGAATCCCTTTGTGTAAGGATCTTGATTTGAGAGGATTCATTTCTCTGGGCTGCCCTTTAGGAACCCTGAGCCCAGGAATGTCTCTTGGATAGCTTCATAGTGTCAAGTGGCACGTGGCTAACACAATATGGTTATCTCATCATTAATCATTTGTAGCCTGCCATTGGCTGTCTAATAAACCTCTCGGACCCATCTTATAAAAAAATAGTGCTGTTGAAAATAGAGCAGAAGAGGAAGAAAGACTAATGTTATTGCTTTGTCTGATGAGAGAACACTTAAAATGTGTGTGTGTGTGTGTGTGTGTGTGTGTGTGTGTGTGTGTGTTTGATTTCAGAGAGAGGGAGAGAGGGAGGGAGGGATGGAAGCATCAATTATGAGAGAGAATCATTGACCAGATGCCTCCTGCATGCGCCCCACTGGAGTGATTGATGCTCAATCACTGAGCCACACTGGCTAGGCTAGAACACTTTTTATTTAACACTTACTAGTTCCATTTGGGGACTATGGGAAATGACTGTTATCATTATTCAGTTTCTTTAAGAAACAATTAAAAAATGGACTCCAGTAAAAATGATTTAGCCTGGTGTCAAACTGATGACAAATTGAGAATTAGGTAGTAGAGAAACTATTTACCAAGTTTTGAATTTTGCATATCACACCTGAGAGATATGATATTCATTTGAAATATGAAGCTCTGGAGGGAGAGTCACATATTTAAACCATTTTTATATGGAAATGGCCAGGAATCCCATAAGAGCCAGGACAGTGTTAAACATTAAACAAGGTTCAATGGAGGCTTAATTGCTGAATGAAAACCCATTTGCCTGAACTCAGGCTCAGTCACCCAGTGAAATAAAAATATGGGGTTACCCTAGCAGGTTTGGCTCGGTGGATAGAGAGTCAGCCTGTGGACTGAAGGGTCCTGGGTTCGATTCTGGTCAAGGGCACATGCCCTGGTTTAGGGCTGGATCCCTAGTGGGGGGCATGCAGGAGGCAGCCAATCCATGATTCTCTCATCATTGATGTTTCCATGTCCCTCTCCCTTCCTTTCGGAAATCAATAGTGCGTGTGTGTGCGTGTGTGTGCGTGCGTGTGTGTGTGTGTGTGTGTGTGTGTGTGTGTGTATCTATATATAGAGATATATATATATATATATAGATAGATAGATAGATAGATAGATAGATATTGAGAACTAGTACTATTTTTTTTCAAAAAATATTGAGTAAAAAGTGCTTCCATGTCAAATATTGCAATAGCATCCATCTTTCCTCTTCTGCTCCATTTTCAACAGTGATAATGCATTATTTCCATCTGTTTAAAACTCAGGAGTCTTCTGGTTTGTGGCGCTAATATGTGTTATTGGCAGGACTGCTCTGAGTTCTCAGAGCCACCTTAAATTACTTCAAAGATATGAGACGTTTGGACAACCACGGAGAGAGTAGGAAGCTGGTCTGCCTAAATGTCCAGGGTCTTCAATCTTTTCTTAATTGGAGATATATTTCTGCTTGTAATAAGAGCTAAATAAAAATCTAACTCTTAAGAATAACAACAACAAAATAGTTCAAATGCTTCCCAAGGGAATATTTACATAATTGAAAGACCAAACTGTTTGCAAGAATTTCAGATGTACCTGTTACCTAGAGACACATATATAAACTAAATACAGGCCAATATTGTTCCTTAAAAAGCTACTGTGAAGTTATAATTCTTATCTTTTTGTTAAAGAAATTTTTGCCTGAGCAGTTTGACTTCAAATAACTACATGTATTAAGCAGTATAAGTACGTTTCTCCAGAATGCTCACTGCTCTATTATTCAAAATTTTCACTAATGTTGCCTCTCAATTCCAATTACTGAGATTTTTAAAATGATCAGAATAACCAACAAAACATGAATTCAGAGTAGGGTTGGGGAGGGTGCATGAAATTGCTTAATGGACTGAAGAACATCAATTGCTTAATTATACCGAATACATTGAGCTGAAACAATATCACTCAGTCTCTACCAAATCTCCTATCAGCAGAAATAGAGGCCTTCTGGCTGCTTAGAAAAAGGCTTTTTTTCCAAATTTGGTAGAACTACAAGATGTTTGGATATGAGCAACTTGTCTGAGCTGAATGCATGACAAATAGCAGTGACGACATTTCGAATGACCCCAATATCAAAGGATAACATTTGTTGAAACATTCAATAACTAATTAATGAAAAATGAGTATGCACATGATTCATGGGCACTAAAATATTTAGTCTGAATAGTTTATTCCATGGAAGGTAGCTGATTTATATGTTTTACAGTGGTAACTCTGTTTACGTTTAAATTAAAATATATTAAGCATACTTTCAAACATTCAATTTTAAAATCTAAAATTAAATTTATATCTAAACAATAAGTAACACTGCAGTCTATAGATATGGTTATTTTACTACCTTTTAACTAATGACCTATTATAACAAAAAATATCTTTAAAGAGTTATTATTCATTGTGACTTAGTCTTTACAAGATCAAGATGGACTATCAAGGTCGTTCTCTACCTTGTCCACGCAACAATATAAACCCATGTGTCCAGTCTTTAATTTGATAGCACACTGTTAGTAGAGGATTTGCAACACTGCAAAGAACAAAAAAAAATGGGGAAAAAAGGATAGCCTATGTAATATATTCTATTATTTTCCCATATATAATAATTAGATGACAGGTGATGAGATAATATTTTTGAAAACATTAAGAGAGGAAAAATAAAACATTAGACATGTCCCTCTAGCTAATCTCAGATGGGTCTTAGGGACTGCACCAATATTTATAACACCACTGTCCAATAAACTTTCTGTGGTAATAGAAATGTTTTAGAACTACAGAAATCTGAAAATTTGGCCAGTACCACTGAAAAACTGAACATTTAATTGTATTTAATTTTATATAGCCACATGTGTCTAGATGCTTTTAATTGAACACTATAGTTCTATACTTTCTTTGCCATACTTTATTGAATATCTGAAATACACAGTATGGGAATTCTGTCACTATGTTAAGTTTTACTAAATAAATAATCCCCAACACCACAAGTGACCATGGATGACTTTTTCATCATGTGCTATGCTGTCTTCATCATATGCTCCAGGCTGAGGGGCAGCCTCTCCCTAGGACACTGGCAGCCTCATGACAGAAAGGAAGAAAAGAGAAACTGTTGACTGTAATCTGGTTTTTAAAATTTCTATTTCAAAATAATTCATGTCCCTTCACCCAAATTTATTGGGCGAAACTAGTGTGGCCTCCCTTGATTTCAAAAGAATGTCACATGGCCAAGCTGATGTCTATGGGATGAGGCAATATTCCTCCTCCAGGGAGTAGTGGAAAACATTTTCAACAATACTGTATTAAAATCTAGCACAAGAATAAAATTTTGCGTTATAAAGTCAGTGAACTATACAGGTTGTAGGACATTTTGCTTTACACTATTCACCAGATAGTCAGGATATAAAATGTCTTAAATCTTGTAAAGATCTTTTTCCCAGCTACCTTCCCATAATATTGTAATAACAAAAATCATTTTAAAAAATAATAAAACCCAGCAGCAGCAGAAATAAGAGCAGCACTAACACCAGCACCAACTGAGCCCCTCCTCTGTGCCAGGCACTGCCTAGGCACTTTATGCACATGACTTATCTCAATTCTCCCACCAGCTCCAGGAGGCTGGTGTCATTTCCCTGAGCCCCCAAACAAGAGATAACTTGAAGGCTCAGGCCTGCAGCCAGAAGTCTAGGAAACTTCATCACTCAATCACATTGCAGATGGCTTGGACAGGATTGACCTCAAATCTCATTCTGGTTCTACATTCTGCGTTACCCCTGTGCCTGGCATCAAGGCTGCTCTTTATTAACTGTAAAGTCAGCATTTAGAGGTAGCTCCAGGGCAAAATTTCCCCGGTCACCCCTACTCTGCACTCCTCATCCCCTACCTTTCTACACTCCCAACATTCTAAACAGCTCCAATGTAACCATTATGTAACCATATCTGTCCCTGGGAGGAAGACACTAAAGCAATCTTCTCATCACCTTAGAAAATGTGCTCCTCTAGGGCCTATTAACTACCTTTCATTAGCTGTTCAGCCTGACTTCAAATATGGACTGTGATCTATATTTGTAGTACCTACAACTGGAAACTGGAGATGCCCTCCATCTAGATGCTCTCCAGTCTAGATGTCCTGGAAGGATGGCGAGGGGATGGCCCCAAAGAAATAACAGTATCAGAGAGCTTAGCAAGGTAAGTAATTAAACAATGAGCAAGCTAGAAACAGCTTTCAGAGAGTGTAGCCAGCTAGATGATGCTCTGGCTAAATGAAGAGTTATAAGCAGAAAGAAAATGAGGGCAATGAAAATAATACTGCATTAATTACTGACCACCCTGGACAATGTACTAAACTACTGTTTACATCAGCTTAAGGATGAAGGCGTTACTTATTTTCAATATAGATGAGGAAACTGAGGCCAGGAGAGGATAAATTCGTTGCCCTAGGTCAGATTTAATTGACTCTCTTGGCTTCAGCTCTTTATTATCAGGTACTATGGCTTATGATATGGGTAAAATCAAACTTAGGCTACCATATACATTTTAAACCTTATGTAGCAAGTGGCAAAAGCAAAAATCTCAAACGCCATAAAAACAAAAAGGAGGTAACTCACAAGTTAAGCATGAAAAAAAAATGTGACAGGATATAAGCAATTCCCATCTTCCAAATGACCAGAATTACTTTCTAAATGACTGCTCTTTGTTCCCTAATCTCTCTTCAGAGAAAAGTAACAGACACAAGCACCTAATATTATGTAGATAGAGAAAGATTCTCTTCTTAAACAAAAGGGGGGTGGGGGGAGTAGAAGATTTAAATAAAGCTGGTGACTGGGAAAGTACACCTCTCCAGTCCAGGCCTCAAATCAAGAAATGACAGATATGAAACAAAATAAATTTCAAAGCATCAGCTATACCAGAGCTAGAAACTGAGAAAGTAATGCATAGACTGACTACAATATAAAAATAAAAAATTGCAACATTTAAAGTCGATGGAACTGGAAAAATGAAGATGAGAGCAAATATCATCTAAAAGAGGATCAGGAGAAAATCACCTTTCATGGCCTGAGCAATTCCAGGACCTCCAACAGCAGAGTAAAAACAATTATTAAAAACTCAGAAGGGGACAGTCATGAGGGTGATTAACTTTACAGCTCCATTAAGCTGGTGTAACCACATTGGCTTATAATGAGCAGCAGAGGAGAATGATATGTGCCTCCAGGATAAAGCCCCAAGTAGTTATTTTAAATAAAACAATAGTAAGACAAGGAAGAAGAAGGGCAAGCACAGATTAAATTTCCAAGTTCTGCTGATACTGAAGAAGAAACAAAAGAAGAGTACCTGTGGGCCAAGCACAAGGCACCGAGTTGCCTTGTTGGAGTGGAGTGCTGACACCTGAGGCTCACATGTTTGATTCCGAGGCAGGATAAGTAAGGCAGGTCTAGGTAATTTACCTCCCCCACGAAATCAGTAATACTCACAGGCCTCTGATCACATGGCCTGTCTCTCCTTCAATCAGAACTATTCTCCAAGAATTCAACAGAGAGTCACAAATACACATTAAACAGAAATCCAAAAATGATGAAACATTTTAGGACAAAAACACGCCACCATTCATTCATTGATTTTTACAAATTATTATCTAGTACCTATTGCATAAGTAATAGAAACGTTTTAGAATATTAGAAATATAGTAGGAACAAAACAAAGTACTCTCCTCAGAGAACATATTCTAGTGGGAAGGGAAGAGACAAAAAAGTATTTGAATAAACATATAAATACCATATGTCATGAGTCCCGGGAAGAAACTAAAGTAGGGTTGAGTGATAGGGAATAATAAGTCACTAAGGACAAAGTTAACTTCCCAAAAGGTAGAAGAAATACTATAAATTAAAAGTGGGCACTAACACATTTCCAACAAGGATGGCACAGTAACTTCAGTCTCTGTCTGACATCCTTTGTTCCAAAAACACACCAGTGATAACTAATATATAAAAACAAGAAACCAGAAAGCCATTTTTGGGACTCAAAACAAGGCAACCATCTCCATGAAAATGAAGTCTCACAACCCTCAATGATAAGCATGGCTGAAGCCACACACCTGCTTGGCTCCAGATCATAAACTGGATGGTAGACAGAGAGCTCAGCTTCCACAGGCATTAGAAAGAAGGCTCCCCAGGGCAAGAACCCAGAATCAATAATCAGGCAGGATATGAGACAGAGGTAACTAAAAACTTAGGCAGGGAATGGGAAATCTAGAGGGAGAAAGAGAAAATAAAAGCAATAATCAACCAATCAAACTGAGTTTTCAATTCCAAACTCTAAAACATTTGAAAAAAATCTAATGCTATAAAACTAGCCAACAAAATCGAAACTCAGAATAATTTCCATCAATACGTGATTTTATAGAGCACTGTGATAGAGTGTAACATTTACCATGCACAAAGAAATGACACTGATTGTGATAAAGAGGATGTTGGCAGTGGTGAGGATGCTGTCACTACTGATAAGGACAGTTAACAGCATTGAAAATGTACCCTGTGCTAGATATTGTTCTAAAGGTGTTACATAAAGTAACTCCCATATTCCATGCACAACCCTGAAAACAATCTGTAAGGTAAATATTTAAATTATTCTGATTCTATCCACGCATAAACTGAGGCATGGTCAAGTTAAGTAACCTCCCTAAAAGGAACACAGCTTATATGTGAAGAGCTGGAATTCAAACCTAGGCAGTCTGCATCCACAGCCTATAAATTTAATTATACCAGACTGTCTCTCCAAAGGAAGGAATAAAAAGCAGTGGAGAACCTTTTAGGAAGAACAAGAAATTGTGGAACACAATGAGGTAAAATGCAAAAATGCTCTCTTGGGAAAGGAACAATAATAATAAACAAATTGATAAAAATTAATAAAGGTAAAAAGTATATAAAGAAAAGAATTATTAAAAAAGTGAGGGTTCCAGTTAGAAATTCAGTTGAGGCTCTAAAACTATCAAGACAATACTATAACCAAGGTTATGATAATTGATTTTTAAAAAGTATAAAGCCTCAATAAATGCATAATCATTGAAATAAATAAGTCAGTAATCAAAGTTTTCTTCCCTACTCATCAAACAAAATATACCAGGACCAAACAAATACAAAAAAATTACCTAGGTAATTTACCTCCCCCACGAAAGGGTACCACCAAAAAAATAGGTACATACAACCAAATATTCAAGATATAGGTAATCCCTAATTTATAGAAATTATTTCAAAGAATGAAAACGACTAAACTACAAAAGTAGATAAAGAACATTATAAACTAATTTTACTTATGAATCATAAATAAAATATCAGCAAATAAATTTAGTAGCAGCATATGAAAGATAATTTATCAATGCCAGATGGTACAACAATCTAAACATCCTTATCACATTAATAAATTCATAAAACATATGTTTGTATGTTTGTATATGTAGATCATAAATATCAAATAAAGAGGAAACTAAAGTACATGTGTGTATACATAAATCCTATATAATAAAAGCCTAGGTGGCGTCACGCCCTTGCACGACATCATCACAAGATGGCCACCACAAGATGGCCACGACCACAGCGGAGGCAGGGCCTGGCAGCTGCTCCACGTGGAGAGGCCTGGGGGTCCTGTGGCTCTGTGCAGTGCAGAGGTGGCTGGTCCCGGGGTCTCTGCCGCCTCGTGCGGAGGAGGCAGGTCCTGGCAGAGGAGATGGCTCGTGGCAGGGGAGGCAGTTATAGGTGATCAAGCTGGCAGAGGAGGGCAGTTGGGGGCGACCAGGCTGGCAGGGGAGGGCAGTTGGGGGTGACCAGGCTGGCAAGGGAGGGCAGCTGTGGACGATCAGCATGGCAGGGGAGCAGTTAGGCATCAATAAGGCCAGCAGGGGAGCAGTTAGGGAGTGATCAGGTTGGCAGGCAGAAGCGGTTAGGGGCAATCAGGCAGGTAGGCAGGTGAGTGATTAGGAGCCAGCAGTCCCGGATTGTGAGAGGGATGTCTGATTGCTGCAGGGATCAGGCCTAAACCAGCAGTCGGACAAGCCCCATGGGGTCCCAGATTGGAGAGGGTGCAGGCCAGGCTGAGGAACACACCCTCATGCACATATTTCGTGTAACAGGCCTCTAGGCCTATCTAATAAAAGAGAAACATGGTAATTAGCGTACGACCGCTACCATTCCCATTGGCTAATCAAGGAGATATGCAAATTAACTGCCAGCCAAGATGGTGACCAGGCAGCTTGAAACTAACATGAGGCTTGCTTGCTTCAGTGATGGAGGATTCCAATGTTCCCCTCCTGCCACTGCAGGCCTCTGAGCTGCAACTCTAAGCAACTATGTAACAAATATAGAAGCTAAACAAAACCCCAGAAACCAGCTTTCAGCCGGCAGGGATCTCAGAACTGGAGTTGATACAGAGTTTCGATTATAGAACCTAAACAAACCAGATACCTTCTTTCAGCAGCAGAGGCCTCAGAGCGGGAGCCAGAGCTAAACCTGGCCCAGAATAAAAAAAGAAAAAGAAAAAAATGAGCAGTTGGGAGCTTCAGTCGACCTAAAAACAGCCCTCAGCCCATCACCCAGACTGGCCAGGCACACCAGTGGGGACAACCTACCCTGAAGGGTGTGTGACCAGCTGCAAACAGCCATCATCCCCTCATCCAGGCTGGCCAGGCACCCCAGTGGGGACCACCACCCTGATCCAGGACACCCTTCAGGGCAAACCAGCCAGCCCCACCCATGCACCAGGCCTCTATCCTATATAGTAAAAGGATAATATGCCTCCCAGCACTGGGATCAACGGAGCCGAGAGGCCTCCCAGCACCGGGATCAGCATGACAGGGGGCAGCGTCCAAACCCCCTGATCGCCCTGCAGCTCTGTGTGTGACAGGGGGCAGGGCCACAACCTCCCTATCCACCCTGCTCTGTTCGTGAGAGGGGAAGGCGCCCCAACCCCCTGATCAGCCCTGCTCTGTGCCTGATAGGGGGGAGCTCAACAACCCCCTGATCGCCCTGCGGCTCTGTTTGTGACAGGGTGCGGCGCCCCAATCCCCCCACTGCACGGGCCCTGCTCTGTGTGTGACAGGGTGTGGAGCCCCAACCCGCCCCCCCCACATGGGCCCTGCTCTGTGTGTGACGGGGTAGAGCCATAACCTCCCCATCGGCCCTGCCCTGAGTGTGACAGTGGCGGCGCCCCAACCCCCTGATCGGCCCTGCTCTGTGGGTGATAGAGGGCGGAGTCCCAACCCCCTAATCTGCCCTGCCCTGACTGTGACAGGGTGCAGTGCCCCAACTCCTCTATCGGCCCTACTCTGTGAGTGACGGGGGGAGCTCCTCAACCCCCTGATCGGCCCTGCTCTGTGCCTGATCGGGGGGAGCTCCCCAACCCCCTAATTGACCCTGCTCTGTGCATGACAGGGTACGGAGACCCAACCCCCCTGATGGGCCCTGTTCTGTGCATGACAGGGGGCAGTGCCCCAACCCCAGGATTGGCCCTGCTCTGTGCATGCCAGGGTACAGAGCCCCAACCCCCCTGATGGGCCCTGTTCTGTGCATGACAGGGGGTGGCACCGCAACCTTCCCATTGACCCTGCCTTGAGTGTGACAGGGGCGGTGCCCCAACCCCCAATCGGCCCTACTTTGAGCATGACTGAGGGTGGCATCACAACCTCCCAATCTCCCCTGCTCTGTGCATGACAGGGGAAGGCGCCCCAACTCCCCAACAGGCCCTGCTCTGAGCCCGACCAGGGGCTGCACCTAGGGATTGGGCCTGCCCTCTGCCACCTGGGAGCAGGCCTAAGCCAGCAGGTCGTTATCTCCCGAGGGGTCCCAGACTGCGAGAGGGCACAGGCCGGGCTGAGGGACCCCACCTACCCCCCGAGTGCACAAATTTTTGTGCACCGGGCCTCTAGTTCTGTCTAATAAAAGAGAAACATGGTAATTGGCGTACGACCGCTACCCTTCCCATTGGCTAATCAGCGAGATATGCAAATTAACTGCCAGCAAGATGGCGGCCGGCAGACAGGAAGCTTGAAACTAACATGAGGCTTGCTTGCTTCAGTGACGGAGGAAACCAACGCTCCCTGCCTGCTTTGCCAGCCTCTGAGCCTGCATTTTAAGAAACATTGTAACGAATATAGAAGCTAAACAAAACCCCAGAAACCTGCTTTCAGCGAGGCCGGGATCTTAGAGCTGGAGTTATACAGTGTTTCAATTATAGAACCGAAACAAATCAGATACCTTCTTTCAGCAGCAGAAGCCTCAGAGCTGGAGCCAGAGCTAAAGCTGGCCCAGAATAAAAAAAAAAAAAAGAAAAGAAAAAAATGAGCAGTTGAGAGCTTCAGTCCGCCTGAAAACAGCCCTCAGCCCCTCACCCAGACTGGCCAGGCACCCCAGTGGGGACCACCACCCTGATCCAGGACACCCTTCAGGGCAAACCAGCCAGCCCCACCCATGCACCAGGCCTCTATCCTATATAGTAAAAGGGTAATATGCCTCCCAGCACCGGGATCAGCGGAGCCGAGAGGCCTCCTGGCACCGGGATCAGCGTGACAGGAGGCAGCGCCCAAACCACCTGATCGCCCTGCTGCTCTGTGTGTGACAGGTGGCGGGGCCACAACCTCCCTATCCGCCCTGCTCTGTTCATGACAGGGGAAGGTGCTCCAACCCACTGATCAGCCCTGCTCTGTGCCTGATAGGGGGGAGCTCCACAAGCCCCTGATCGCTCTGCGGCTCTGTGTGTGACAGGGTGCGGCGCCCCAACCCCCCGATCGGCCCTGCTCTGTGTGACAGGGTGTTGCGCCCCAAGCCCACTCCCCCCGCCCCTGCTCTGTGTGTGATGGGGTAGAGCCATAACCTCTCCATCAGCCCTGCCTTGAGTGTGACAGGGTGCGGCACCACAACCCCCTGATCCGCCCTGCTCTGTGTGTGACAGGGGGCAGTGCCCCAACTCCCCTATCGGCCCTACTCTGTGAGTGAGAGGGGGGAGCTCCCCAACCCCTAATCGGCCCTGCTCTGTGCGTGACACGGGGAGCTCCCCAACCCCCTGATGGGCCCTGCTCTGTGTGTGACAGCGGGGAGCTCCCCAACCCTCTGATTGATCCTGCTCTGTGTGTGACAGGTTACGGAGCCCCAACCGCCCTGATGGGCCCTGCTCTCTGAGTGACAGAGGGCAGCGCCCCAACCCCCTGATTGGTCCTGCTCTGTGCGTGACAGGGGGTCGTGCCACAAACTCCCCATCAACCCTGCCTTGAGTGTGAGAGGGGGCGGTGCCCCAACCCCCAAATCGGCCCTACCCTGAGCGTGACTGAGGGTGGCATCGCAACCTCCCAATCCGCCCTGCTCTGTGCATGACAGGGGGCAGCTCCCCAATTCCCCAATTGGCCCTACTCTGAGCCCAACCAGGGGCTGCACCTAGGGATCGGGCCTGCCCTCTG